>NC_139980.1:27550266-27932766 GCF_963993115.1 Abramis brama
TTTCTTTTTCAGGATGAATATTAAGTTAAAAGGAACAACATTTGTTTGGAATAGAAATCTTTCTGACATTATAAATGCCTCTAATGTCTGACTCCAAACTTTTGAACAATAGTGTAAATGATTGCCTACAATTTTGCTCTTTAATATGCAGAAAGGAATAGCCTATCTGCTCTTCTGCATCACTTGATCATTTATAGAAAATAAACACAGATATTTATATCCATCAATTTAAATCAAAGTTTTCTGCGGGCGGATAAAAGCACGTTGATTACACCAGACGAATAGCGCTGAGATTTATAAATAAAGTGCATTCTATAATAAGCTTCATTTGCATAAAAAAGAGGCGTGTCTGCACTGAACAGAAAGACAAATGACTTAACGACTTCATTTAAATACGTATGCTAGTGCATAAACCACCCGGTCAAGTTGAACTGCAGGTGTTTAGTGAATATTATGCAGGTTTTTGCACTGAAATATCATGCTACATTGGTGAATTCCCCCCACAGAGTGCAAGAGGAAGACAAGGAGAGCAAGAGAACCTGGGATTATCACGAAGCGATCGTTGTACGATTCCGATATTAGCTCACACCACGGGCCTTTCATTATCATACAACTCTACTTAATTACTTTCAGACTGACGCTCCCTTACTGTGTAATGATGCATGCAGCCTTACTAATGTCTGAGATGCTTGTAAATGAATGGTCGAAGGCTCCACATCCATTTCGGCTGGAAGAGAAACCTAATTAACTGAAGGTGCCGCACTGTTGCTCTGACGCGAGAAAACAATGGGAGCAAAGGCGCGTCTAGGAGCCTGCTGCAGGTGCCGTTCGGGAAAAAGAAAAGCACAAAGTGGCTGGTCGGCAGGGAAATGACAGCACTCCCTCCCAGATGCCTCCTCTGTAATCCACATAATTATCTCTGTGTGTGTGAAGATCGAGCTGTCATTACTGTAGTTCACATCTACGGCCTTTCAACAAGCCACATCCATCTCCATATTACTGAATCGAATTAACCCCCAGGTTATTTTCATTAATAAATATGAGATAAGAAATTATTACTTGGACACTTTGTGTTCTGTCAAATGACTGTGTTTTATTGAAACAAAAATGTGCTGATCAATTGTGTTCTTGTCAGCTAGATAAAACGAGAAGTGCGGAGAGGGAGCGAGAGAGCGGTTGTCACCATAGTTAACTGATCAAAGAGGCACTTATTCGCTTTAGGAGAAAATAATGAACGAGTCAATTTTTCAACACCCCGATTCCTATGTGGGGAACAAAGACGATCATTATGTATCTGAAGGCTTGAGGGGATGATTGAAAATGTTGTCTATGCATCCAGACACAACTGGGGAGGGTCTGAAACATAAAGAAACACGTTGTGAGGCGGCAAAACAGCACAGAGTCCAGAGAAAACGCATTATGAACGGCAAGACAAAGACTGTTGAAACACTGCATGATGAAGCTCTTGAAGGACTTACATCTGAGCCCTGACAGTCTTGACAAATGCTTTTGATTCTTGTTAGATTTAAACAGCAAACATTACTGTGTGTAAAGGATAATACACATACAGTCATTATCGTTAAAACTTTTATCACCCTGAAAAAGTTTAGTTTGTGATAAATTATGCTGCCTGAAATACATATATAAAACAGTCCAAAAGTTTGGGGTCAGTATGTTTAAAAAATAAGAGAAAATTATTCAGATGGGAAGCATTAAATTGACCAAAAGTGATAA
Organism: Abramis brama; assembly: GCF_963993115.1. Lineage (NCBI taxonomy): Eukaryota > Metazoa > Chordata > Actinopteri > Cypriniformes > Leuciscidae > Abramis > Abramis brama. The sequence goes on from NC_139980.1 coordinate 27,552,001, forward strand.
AGTCATTTAGAATATTTCAAATAAATGCAGTTTTTTTTTAAGAATCCTCAAAAATGGATCACAGTTTCCACAAAATATTAAGCAGCACAACTGCTTTCAACATCGAAAATAATAAGAAATGTGTCATAAGCACCAAATCAGCATATTAGAGTGTTTTCATCATGATCATGCGACACTGAAAACTGGAGTAATGAAGCTGAAAATTCAGCTTTACCATCACAGGAATAAATACATTTTTTAATTCACAATATTACTGTTTTGAGCCAATAAATGCAGCCTTGGTGAGCATAAGAGGTTTATATATATATATATATATATATATTTATTGGCCGATTAATGATAAATGGTATGATAAATGTACGAATGATAAATTACATCAGAATTTTATACTTTTTTTGTCCAAATAAGTTAAATAAAACACTATAAATTAAAAACTATTGTTTTAAATTCTACAAGTGAACTCAGGCATCACAAAAGTACAGCATGAAAATGGATATTCATAGTGAGAATTGTATAATTAGATGACAAAAAAGTCATATAAATGAAATATGGGAAATCATTTTAAACAGCCTGAAAACTAGAGAAAAAGAAACTTCAGTAATCTTGGACCTTCAAGAAACTTGGAGCAATAAACTAAGCTTGTCTCAGGTGGGTTCATGAAATGACCCAAATTGTGACTCTCCGCAGGGACACCATGAACAAAATGCTAGCAATAAACCTCAAGCCTTGATATTGTTTTACAGTCCTTTGAACGGCCCGAGCAGCCAGCGGTGGGACTCAACTCAGCACTTCTGCTGACACAGACATATGTCTTGTCCCTTTCAATGCTTCAGAGAGAGCTTAATTCAATCATTGTCTTATTGATCCTGGCCTACTGTAACAGTTTCTGTGTTTAGAAGTCTAAGCATTATTGAACATGCAATGACTTCAACAGTTTCCTACATAATATCTGACAGCCCCTAACAATATTTCTTATTCCGCATATAAAAGTGTGTGTGACCCATAGGAAAGAAAAATCACTAATGAGATCTCTTTAATATCTCCTAGACAGCAATACAATTAAATGAAGGGAAAATGGTGAATTTCTCAAGCTTTTATTATGAAATAAAAAATATTTCTCATTAAATTCTTCCAAGACCATAAGATTTGAGCTTTTACATTCACATTCATTCTATAGCTCTGTACTCTTTCTGCATGTCAACAACTGTCTCATTTTTAACAATTTTTAATCTTCACTGTTCTAAAATTACCAACAAACCAATTTTTGATTTTCATTGCATACACAGTATATATATTTTTTTTTTAATGGATCAAAAGTGCTTTATCACATCACTCACACAGGCTGGGCAAAGCCATTTATCAGATGAACAGGCGATTTATAACAGGCGAAATTTTTTTACAATAAAATACTATTTCAGTCTATCCTTCAAAATTTCACGTTTAATTAAATGTGTTACTTGCCATTTCTTTGTTATTATTTAATTTGTGAAAATTGTTTCTACGCCATTTCTTGTCAGGTTTAGAGAACGTTCCCATAAAATAAAAGATGTGTTTTCAGATGGCAGTCTGAAATTATGTACTTCATCATAAGGTACAGTAAAAAAAAAAAAAAAAAAAACTGCTAGTGAAATCCCTCACATTTACAGTGAGAGGGTGAAGCTCCCTTGGGAAGCAGGTGTGCTTCAATATTGTCATTTCCACAGCGCCACATTCAGATCTGTTTCATCAACACACATGCCTAATTACATGGCATGTGTGAAGTCACTATAAAACACCTCAGCAGCCTAGGGATCCTCTCATACTTCCTCAAGCAATCTAACAGAGCTTCAGCTCTGTAATTACAAGAAAGCAGACAGAAAAAATTAAATAGGGATTTTTTTATATTTACCTATGTGGGTGTATAGCACCGCACCTAAACCGCACATCTTCCTGCAGTAGAAATCAGACCATCGATAAGGGAATAGACCTTATTCACAGCAGCGCCATCTTTGATTTTTAAGGGGAAGTGAGGGATAGACTTCCATCTTTTCACATTATGTAATGTTTTTGAAGTGTTCTACTGACGAAACACTGCAAAAATGTCTTTCTAAGAAATTTCAGTAGACAAAAAACTCTAGACAACATGAGCTGTGGAAAATGATAAGTGATCTAAGAGCCATTGAAAACATGGTAAGTCTATCCCTCACAGCATCGCTTTCATACCTGTGATGGCGCTGCTCTGAATAAGGTCTATAGCGGGGCCTTACTCTACACCACAAAGCCGCTGAAAGCTCCCACCAGGCGCTCTGTCTGCACAGACAAGCAGCAGCCTTTCTCCTCTGCTATTCGCTATACAATATCTCAACAGGAACATCAGTCATAACAGAGGAAGGTCTATAAATATCGGGGCGAATGGAGCCGATACCTGCCTACAGCTCTTTATGAGACACAGGCGGTCACCATTAAAGTTACTGACCCCCAGACATCATGGCTGATAAGGTACAGTATACCAGTCTCGCAAAGAAACACTCTCGCTTACAGCACGTCACGATACAACTTGAGATATTACGTGCAAAAAGCTTGTTATCAGTAACAAAACATCGTTCACAAATGTTGTCTTTGATTAAAACGTGCAGTGCATTTTGGTAGTTGCCAGTCAGATAACATCATCATCAACACGCCAACTATATTTATTGAAGCATATATATTTGTATTGGTAACTGACATGAAATACTTTTGGGAATTCATGTGGTGTGACATTCCTCAATTCATCTAAAACTATATAAAAAAGATTTGGCTAATTTTTAATAATAATAATAATAATAATAATAATAAGAAGAAGAATAGAATAATAATAACAACAATAATACATTTGTAATTAATTATTATAATTATTATAATATATATAGCCTATATATATATATATATATATATATGTGTGTGTGTGTGTGTGTATCATAATTATATATATATATATATATATATATATATAATATTTAACTGCATTATATTACTATAAATAAAAAAATACATAATATAATTATAATATACAATTAATATTTGTATTTGTATACCATCTTTAATACATTTCAAATGTAGATAATACATAACTGTAGATAAAACAAATGAGCTCATATTAATTGAGAGAGTACATGGGCTATTTGTACTATTTGTATAAAAATGAATTTGTCTCACAGCAGGACCATTACAAATGAAGAAGTGAAGGCAAAAAAGATGTTTAAAAATAATTAATTAATTAAGAGACTCATTAAGGTATATTTCATGAGCTAAAAGGTGGTCAAAAGGTCAAAAACGTAAAAACTGTGGGGGAAAAAATGGTGACCAATTGCAGGACATATATTTTCCCGTATACTGTATGGGATAATAAGGGGCAATACAGTATTTTAACCTAAATTCTTTATGTTGATAACATGATATCATAATTTAGGTGCTGACGATGGTCACCAATTGTCCAGATTTTCACAATTTATGACCACAAATTAGCTCATAAAGTATAAATATTTTGTGTCTCCCAATTAAAATAAAAACGGTATAAAATGTGGACTGTATACATAACAATTACACAAGAATTAGAAACAAATCTTGTTTAAAACAGATGATGTATAGAATGTCATACTGCATGATACTGCAGTTGCTATTTGAAATTTCATGTCAACTACCCATTTAACATCTGTAAATGATACCTTTCCAAGTGAAACACAATATTTCTATAAAAAAAGCAGGCTCTGATATTATTGGTTCACATTTTTCCTTGCCCCGGTGGCCTTGGTTACATCAAAAGAAAACAAATGTCTTTTTGTAAGAAATCGAAGGATATTACAGTTAGATTATGAAAACAAAATAACGTGAACTGATGAATCATGCAGTAAACAGGGTCAAATTTAATTTCATGTTGCGTTGGGGAAAAAAAACATGTTTGAAATTAGATTTCGCTGTATGAGAATGAAAGCTGAGGGAGAGTATTGTACAGGCTTGTAATCAGAGAATTGCTGAATCCACATTGGAGGGGGTTCACTTCACTATTGCATTAGAGACGCTGCTTGTGGAAGGGGGGAGTAGAGGCAGGTGTCGCAAGTAATGGAAGAGATAAAGAATAAAGACTCGAAGGAAGGTAGCATGCTGAGCTCCTATTAACAACCCGCATTCAAGCAATATCAGCACTGGAGCTCGGCCAAATTGCTCGATGCTTCTCATACTCTGAAGCATTTCCTGAACCGATATTTACAGACTTGGTGTAATCAACTGGTTTTCTTTTAAACAGACAAAAACAAATGTACTGCGCCGACGACTGCCAAATTTTCCACACTCTAAAGCAGAGCTTCTCATCCTTGGTAACAGTCAATTATATAGTCTAGCTGTCAGTGTACACTAATATTTAATCGCGGCATTTCACGATCGACCAATCAGAAGAGACATATAACAAAGGACCGTAAATACATATTTAATATCAGAAGCCGCGATCACATGCACAGCAAAAGGAAAGAAAAGCCCTGTAAAGGATTACTCACAGCCAGGATAATCTGCAAGGAACTGTGGGCCACCTCCACATACTGGTACTCCAGCAGGCAGCCGGCGATGCTGATGTAGCGATGGTCCTCCGGGGCCCAGGAGGGAGGAGGGGTCACGGGGGTCACCCTGCACCCCGGGCCGTTCTCCATCCACCAGGTGCGATGCATGGAGATGTTAAAGGTCATAATCAGGTCTGTGTCCTGAAGGAGAGAAAAATGAGTCATAAGAGATGCTATACCAATTTTCAATTGAAATTTTAACACTCTATATGCTTCTGTGTCACCATACAAAAGTAGAATGGCACCAGAGATACGAATATATATTTAGAACAATGCCAAAGATCATCATCCAAGCACTTGCTTTTACGGTAAAGTTAGTCCATTTCCCGGCAATCAAATAATTTTAATTATGTATTCAAGCTTACGAGATGTAATACTCTGAACGCGGACTTATTTAACAATGTAGGTCAAATAACAAGCACTCCGGGATATTTCAATCATGCTAAATCCAGTCCACTCTTGTTTAATGGCGGCTAAGAGAGCGATGGATTTCTCCCCAGTAAGAAACCTTAAATTATAACCAATAGAAATGCATGATTTCATTCATTAGTTTATGTTAAAACGCTCATATATTCTGGCTTGCGATCATGGTAATACTTACACCCATGATTTACAAAGTCAGACTGGAAATAGGATCTCTAGGAGCCAGTGAAGGGTTTGTGTTTTGTTGTATCATTAATCAGTTTCAAGCTTTTAACATTTTGAGGCACAATTATTTAAGTGGCGAGACGTCAAAGAGACTCGCAGAGCAATAACCAGCCAACACATACTTATAAATGTGGCATGAGATTAATTCCACAATCAAGTGGTGAAAGAAATCACATATCTCAAATTCCAAATTCACTTTTGTGTGTCATTTTTCAGCCTTAATGATCCACAAGCTGGCGACTGAAGCGTTTGCAATATCCTGGGTCATTTGAGTGAATGCCAGTTACACAAGCGGAGGACTATTTACCAGGGCTTTGCCTTTGAGTATGCAATGAGAACATATTCAAACAAATCCATCAGTCTTAAGAAACACACGCCAAGCCTAGACACAAAGCAGAAGGAAAGACAGAGCCCTTACTCTAACACCTACAGATGCACAGCTGCATTAATGTGATGCACACGCCGAATGCCCCATGAAATCCCTCTAGAGAGCAGCGATTGTGTATTTTAAAGACAGATTTTAGGTCCTACAAGTGTTGAAGCTTTTCCTCCTGAGGGAAAACAACAACAACAACAACAGCATATAAGAGTATAGTTCTTAAGAAGTGCAAAAAAAGAATAAAATGAGAATTGTGTGACGTTTAATCCATGTCTTTTAGCTTTGAGGTCATCTACATGCTAGTGCACTCCTAAAAACTGACAAAATGGAACTTAAGATTTTTGCATTTGCAGTTAAGTCTTTCTCTTCCATTTTGATGACTCATGTTGCACTAACGGTAACCAGACTCTTGTCCAATCAGTGCTCCAATCATTTGAGATGACTGACCCTTTTCTATCACATAGAAAGGCAGCTATACTGTATGCACTACCAGTCAAAAGTTTTGGGTCAGTAAGATTTTTTATTCTTTTATTCAGCAAGGACACAATCAATTGACAGCCAGAAACATAATCAAATAAATGCTAAACTTTCCATTCATCCACATCCAAAATCCACATCCAGCATATATTTTTTAATGTTTTATTTTGATATGACCCGTCCAAACTTAAATATGTCAAATCTGAAGAAAAAAAAACAACGAACAAAAGGAAATAACTACCAAATATCCATGCTAACAAAAGTGTCTCTTTAGCGTTTATCGAAAACTTGCCTCCAGCGTTTTCTGAGGCAGAGTGAATCATCCGAGGGCCCCAAGTCACAGTCCCCATTATGTTTTCTTAAAGGCCGCTGGAGGATCAATCACTCACCCGCCTCCGTAAATGGCTTCACTGTTTGCCCAGCCAGTGTGGGTGATGTGATAAAGCACTTTTAATCCATTTCAAAACGCACACTAACGGCAGACATTTTTGTTGAAGACTTGCCCAACCTCACACTGCAGTGTCTATCTCAGCGTGAGAATGACATTGGCCGTCTGAAAGGCTCCTGAATTACTCTCCCTGAATAAGCCCTGTTCCTCCTTAGAGGGATGCTTAGCACTTCTCGTTCCGTGGAATACAAACCGAGGCCTCAGTGCACCCTTGCTTCTTATTAAAACATACAAAGAACCTGAATGGTTGGATTGATTTGTTTCCACCAAATCAATACCACTTTTACAGCAGTGCAGGGCAAAGCCTTGTTTGTCTACAGAAACACATGTATCACGCTCCAATGACGGACATAAATAGCCATCATGATGCAAAAAGTGAATCACAGCTTTGACTGAATGCGATATCATCCAAGCACACAAAGTACACAAACGCCTTTGGCTTCAAACTTTTTAAAGGAACTAACTGCTATACAACATATTTAGGGTCTGTATGAAGATTCAAGGGGGTCTCTGGAAAATGTAAGATTTTTTTTTAACAAGATATACTTTAAAAATGTATAATCTTTTTGTACAATTTCAATTTTTTTTAATTTTTTTTCAGTGTGAACAGTCAATATGTTTTATATATATAAAAAAACTTCACATTGTATCACATTGTATTTTTTAATTTATTTAACTTATTTAATTTATTTACTTTTCAATCATTTTGCTTTGGTTTCAGGCTATATTTAAAATAAAAATTATTGTATTATTTTTTAATCAGCATGTTGTCTTTATAAACTGCAATATTAAAGGTTGGGTTTAAGTCGTTTAGACGTGTAAATGCAGTTAGTGTTAATTTCGTCATCAATGACATTTTTTCCCTGATGAAGCGAGGCGATAACAAAAATAAAACCGGTTTTGAATGTCAAAAACTATGATGAACATCTATTGACATTTTCGATTTTGGGAAGAGATCCAGTCAGAACTGATATCCTGCGTGGTGGATGCGCACATTTGAATTGTAACGTGCTTATCAACCCAAGACTAAAATCGTATGCTATTTTTTCGACTAAAAGACTAAATGGCATTTTAGACAAAAGACTGACTTAAAACTAAATAAAAATGTGCTGTTAATTTAACAATGAATGCAGTTAAATGTAGGATAGGCAATGTTTTTATAAACACTTTTTGTTATACTGGTTGAAACTCTTCACATCCTTATAGCAATCAATATGTAGTCTATATATATATATATATATATATATATATATATATATATATATACACTCACCTAAAGGATTATTAGGAACACCTGTTCAATTTCTCATTAATGCAATTATCTAATCAACCAATCACATGGCAGTTGCTTCAATGCATTTAGGGGTGTGGTCCTGGTCAAGACAATCTCCTGAACTCCAAACTGAATGTCAGAATGGGAAAGAAATGTGATTTAAGCAATTTTGAGCGTGGCATGGTTGTTGGTGCCAGACGGGCCCGTCTGAGTATTTCACAATCTGCTCAGTTACTGGGATTTTCATGCACAACCATTTCTAGGGTTTACAAAGAATGGTGTGAAAAGGGAAAAACATCCAGTATGCGGCAGTCCTGTGGGCGAAAATGCCTTGTTGATGCTAGAGGTCAGAGGAGAATGGGCCGACTGATTCAAGTTGATAGAAGAGCAACTTTGACTGAAATAACCACTCGTTACAACCGAGGTATGCAGCAAAGCATTTGTGAAGCCACAACACGCACAACCTTGAGGCGGATGGGCTACAACAGCAGAAGACCCCTCCGGGTACCACTCATCTCCACTACAAATAGGAAAAAGAGGCTACAATTTGCACGAGCTCACCAAAATTGGACAGTTGAAGACTGGAAAAATGTTGCCTGGTCTGATGAGTCTCGATTTCTGTTGAGACATTCAGATGGTAGAGTCAGAATTTGGCGTAAACAGAATGAGAACATGGATCCATCATGCCTTGTTACCACTGTGCAGGCTGGTGGTGGTGGTGTAATGGTGTGGGGGATGTTTTCTTGGCATACTTTAGGCCCCTTAGTGCCAACTGGGCATCGTTTAAATGCCACGGCCTACCTGAGCATTGTTTCTGACCATGTCCATCCCTTTATGACCACCATGTACCCATCCTCTGATGGCTACTTCCAGCAGGATAATGCACCATGTCACAAAGCTCGAATCATTTCAAATTGGTTTCTTGAACATGACAATGAGTTCACTGTACTAAAATGGCCCCCACAGTCACCAGATCTCAACCCAATAGAGCATCTTTGGGATGTGGTGGAACGGGAGCTTCGTGCCCTGGATGTGCATCCCACAAATCTCCATCAACTGCAAGATGCTATCCTATCAATATGGGCCAACATTTCTAAAGAATGCTTTCAGCACCTTGTTGAATCAATGCCACGTAGAATTAAGGCAGTTCTGAAGGCGAAAGGGGGTCAAACACAGTATTAGTATGGTGTTCCTACATATATCTTCTGTTTTCTTTCTTTTGGACTTCTCAGGACCAAAACATGTTCGTCCAATCATTGCATTCTGTCTGAATGCAATAATAGGATGTCCTACCTGCCTGTCAATGTACAGTATGTATTTGCATACCTCCGCGCACCCTGCTTGCGCAGACATCATCAGCGAGTGCCGCAAACAAACACCAGCCACCTTTTACAGTCCCTCCTGAACCAGAACATCATGCTTATGCAGTGTTCATGCCATAACTACCGAAATTAAAAGATGGCAACCTGTGACGTTCTACTATGAGCTATTCTACGTACTACATCCTCAGACTCGAATTTATGAGTTTCTATGCCAACATTATCAACACCGAAAATGAATCTGCAGCAGTCAGGTGGTGCAAGTCAGCGCTCTTTAAGTTTGTAAGTTTATGTTCATTATTTATAATGTTATGAGCTTTGAGACATGAGATAATTTAGTAGCGTCTCTAGTGACGCTTTTCAGACTCTGCTCTGGCTGTTGCATGTTCATGTGTTTTGTAGGAGGCGTGGTTTTGGAGAGCGCTCTGATAGGAGGGTGGGATCTTAAGCTTTCAAAGCTAGCTAGCATCTCCGAAATTGCCAACCCTACCTTTAAATAGTATAAATATATAGCTGCCTTTATATTTTAGAAGGAGGTCCCTTGCAAAGGGTTTATTTATTTGAAGGCCCTTATCATTAAAACAGTTTGAAATGCATAGTCAGACCCAAGATGTGCTGGACAGACATTTTCTTTTTCTTACCACAGAAAGAGAAGGACATGGGCTAAATAAAGGGTGCTTTCACATCTATAGTTCGGTTCATTTGGTCCGGACCAAGGGCGAAAAATGATACATTGTAGCATTTTTCAGGCGTTTTGGTTCCTTTTCACACCACACTGATTGCTCTGGTCCAAATCAGTTTATGAGTTGATAAAACGAACCAAAATGCAGTCACGTGACAGCATCCACATCACTTGTTGGCCAGATGTGTCTTGAACGCATTCCCATAACTGCACTTCAATTGGTCAGAATTAACGTGCAGGAAAATTCCAACAGAACTCCCAGAAGTAATCCGGCAGACAACACACCACTGTTTACTATGGAGAGACGACTGCGTGGGCTGATTGTATCCCTGGTCATATTTTATTATATAGTTTGTCTACACCACTTTAGACAAACAATAATATTTGAGAATGAAGCGATATGCGGCTCGAAAATAATGTGTTAATGTACTGCACGCGGCGAAGGCGCATCGCAAGTCACTTCAGGAGGAGGCGTGCATTAATGTTGCTAAACAGTGACATGCTCATCATCCAAAAAAAATTCCAACGATCCATCAGGTAATGTTGTGCCCTTTCTCTCTTTAAAATTGTTTTTGACAAGTTGGGACATAATGGGCCCTATCTTGCACCCAGCGCAATTGACTTTGTACAGCGACGCATGTATCATTCCTATTTTGCACCCGCGCAAAGCGCGTTTTTCCCTCCACAGAAGCACGTCGCTAAACTAGGGAATGAACTTGCGCTCATTGGGCGGTTCAGCGCAAAAAAGGAGGTGTGTTCCGACGCAAACGTTCCTTCATGCTATTTTGCAAGTTTAGAAAACAATTGCGCCACTAACCAGGAAAAAATTGTTTAAAGTCAGTGGCGCGTTGCGCATGTTATTCATATGCTATTTTAAGGGCGCATGCTTGGCCATAATCAATGAAGCGTGTGCACAACGCGCATACACTTTGATTCTCTCATCTACACAGAAGCAGCAGTTTTCATTTTTGCAAATCATACATTATTACGATAGATAGATAGATAGATAGATAGATAGATAGATAGATAGATAGATAGACAATTTATTATAAAAGCATACATCTAGCTTACACATTTACCCAAATTATCATACGCCTTTTTAACCGAAGTTAATTTGGGTGGGTTTCTCCATCCCCAACCTCCCTGACGAGAGCGTTGCTCTCCTCGGCTGTGAACCGCTCCTGGCGCGCGCCTGGCAAATCCGCCGTTTTGATAGGAATCCGCTTTAGAACAAACGCGCCTGCTCTTAAAGGGAATGTGAGATGACGCTCTGATTGGTTTATTTCACGTTACGCCCAAACCACACCTATGAATAATGAAGCTGCTTCAGACCAACCCATTTTAGATTTGCGCCTGGCGCAAGAGTCATTTATCCCGCCGGGAAACTAGCAACAGCGCCAAGACCCGCCCACAAAGTCACTTGCGCTTTGCGCTTTGACACTTGCGTTTCAGATCGTTAAAATAGGGCCCATGGTCATCAGACCAAATTTCTATCAGGCTCCGCACCTCCTCACAACTCCAAGTTTGTCCGCGAGCTGCCATGCTTAAAGTGCAAACTGTCAACAAACATTTCTCCTCATCCCATAATCACAGCGCAGCTGACTACGGCAACTGGTTTAGTCCAAAAATGCACAGTTCTTTGGCAGTTGGTTCTGTTCAAGGTCGGATCACGTTCTCACCACAAACGAACCGCTCCAGAGTTCGTTTGAAAGTGTACCGAGACCACCTCTTCGAGGAGGTCTCGGTACGCTTGTTTGGTACGCTTTTGGTGCGCACCCGAGTGCGATTGCCGCATTCACACCTGTCCAAACGAACCGCACCAATGGGGAAAACGAACTCTAGTGCAGTTCAACCGAACTAAACGAGGCAGGTGTGAAAGCACCCAAAGTGTACATGTTGCCTCACTCTTCTGCTCTGTTGCTTCCTGTCTCTCTAACAGGTGTAATGAACATCAGCCGAGTGGATAAACGCGATCCATCAGCAGTCAAATAGCAGGACAGACTGCTCAACACATCAGTATTTCAATCTGCAAAGCGGCAGGGGTCCCGCAGACAAACACTCCTCCATTATTCTCCGTGCCAGAGTCACCGCGACAAGACGGCCTGAAAGAAGGCCTGGCAGTGAGGGGTTGTCAGGACAGTGTCTGGAGATGGATGAGACCATATTTCAGTAGGAATTATGGGCCGACGTGCCAGCATGCTTTACAGTGAGTGATGGTGGACAGCGGTAAAGGAAGTAGTTGATGCCCTAGGCCAATCAAAACAAAGAACATACTGTATTTAGGATCCTTTAGCTTGATACTGTCGTGATGTTATGTCTCAAAACAGTAAAACATCCCTATTAATCACCAGAGTGTATATTTTAAATAAATATATATATTTTTTAATGTTTTTGATTAAAAAAAATGTAAACAATGTAAAGGTACACTGTTTTTTTATTTATTTATAACTTTTTTCAAAATTAACCAAATTTAAATAATGAGTCAATACATCATCAATCCTTCTTAGATTAATTTTCAGCATCATTACTCCAGTCTTCAGTGTCATGTGATCCTTCAGAAATCATTCTAAATCGTCGATTTGGAGTTAAAGAAACACAGAAATCTTTTGTAACATTATAAATGTCTTTTGATCAATTTATAGCATCCTTGCTGAATAAAAGTAGTGCATTCTTTATTCTGTATTTATTTATAAAAAACTGAGTGAAGACTGAAAACTAGAAACTTTTTGTAATGATTTATGATATTAAATCAGAGCATGGTGCAACAACGCCAAGGTTGTGGGTTCGATTCTCAGCATGCATTGATAAAATCTGTGCTTTGAATGCAATATAAGTCACTTTGGATAAAAGAGCTTGCCAAATGCATTCATGTAAATGAAAAATGAAAAATGTAAATGTAAAATAAAAAAAGCATTTGCAGTAGTTTCATTGACAGGTTTTACACTGAATCACTGTATATGAAAAGAAAAGAAAGGTGGCATATTTCAGCAGAAAGCTCTATAGTCTGGGTCCATCAACCTCATGCAAGTTCAATATAAAGATTCATGAACATATTCAGATCAAAGGAACAAATCATGATTTCTATTTGTTGACCTACGACTATGCTCGAGCATATTTGTATAGTCATGCTGTGAAATGCAATTCAAGAGAGGCATATTGACTACAGATAAAACCCTGGTGTTCCACTAGAAACAAGAGATTTGATTTACTCAGTGAACAAAGGAACATATACACACTGAGAGAAATTATGACCGTCTGAATGTTCCCTACTGTTTCTAATAAAAACATTTCCGCTGGAACAACATCACCATCACCATTACTAAATCACAGAGGACAGTCAGTGCTTTAGGAAATAAATCAGACATAATATTTGCTGATAATTAGTGTGTGCTAAGGCAATTATATAAAACTTAGAGTTTTTCAACAAAGCCAAAGTTTGCTCCATTTTCTATGCACAAATGAAATAAAATTAAATTAGAAAATAAAATAATGTATTCCATTCAGTGGGAAAAATGATTAATTGCTATATAAGTTTTGATAAAAACAATATGAGGGTAACATAACTTTTATGTATGGGTGATTTAGGCTCAATCCCAATTCACCCCTTGCCCCTACCCCTTGGCCCTACCCCTCCGTTTTGCGCGTTCCCGTGAAGGGGTAGGGTTGTCTCAATTCTCTTTTGGTCAGAGGGGTAGGGGGAAGGGCCAGATAGCCCTTGAAAAAAAGATTTTTTCAAAGGGGTATGAGAAATGTACCTGCATACACCGGCTACAGAGGCAACATGGCTGCCAATAATAATTTTCTTTATGTCACATTCAATCTTGTGTTCATATTTGCGGTCATGTTCTTCAAAGAAACTAAAAATTGCTGAAGTTCGTTAACGATAGTCCCGCAAAATATTTTTATGTCTGATAACTGGTGAATGTAATTGCGGCAGGGAATTGGCTTATTTTTTACCGTACGTCTGCAATGAACGCATTGTTTTCTTGTGGTTATATGTGAACACGATATAAACGAACAGTGCTTACACAGTTTCATGCTTTTTGCAACATGATCAACCAGTCTTATATGTTCTTTATCAAACAGGGACACCTGAGGAAACCCGGAGGCTCATTCGTTTTCACGCTGACAACGAGCAACGTTTCCTGAAGTCCAAAAATACTTAGGCGTCAAAGATATCGTCATCTCCGTTGTTTTCTGCGAACTTCAGAAGAAAAATGCAAAAAAATAGCTGTAACCCACGCAATTGAGATGACAACAGCTGACAACGACATCTTAGTTTGTGATAAACATTGGCGCATCTCCTGTGACGTAGGCGCTAGCGACGACGTATAATGACGTGTAACGGTGTAGTAGTGGTGTCCCATTTCTTAGGGGAATATTTTCACCCCTACGCCTTGCCACTCTGTTTCAAGGGGCAAGGGTAAGGGTTAGGGGTAGGCAAAGGGGTATAAAATAGAATTGGGATTGGGCCTTAATCCTTTAAAGCCAAAGGACCAAGAATGATATGCTTTTCCAATCACCACAGTAAAGGGCCTTGTTTTGAAGTCACACTAGTTTTCTTACACATGCAATTTCTTTATGCTTACAAAACCCAGTGGTCGTGTTGGGATAATTCTCCATCATCAGGGATTGTTTGTTGTCGGAAAGCAATCAGAGGGCGTTTGGAGGGGATCAAGATGGGAAGGCTCGGCCCCAGGATGACTGTCAATCATCTATCCATCAGTAAATGGGTTTCTGCAGGCGAGAGTTACAGCAATATTTCCCTCAGGCTAACACCGTGATATCTGGACTGGGGCAGAACAAAATGAAAGATTAAGACTACCAGGGATAGACTTTATTTATTTATTTAGACAGGCCAAGCCTAGTAGATGTGGTTAAAGTATCAGAAAGTGAGAATTTGAGATGGTTTGTTCTTTTCTTTTTGTTGCGTTGTTTACACAAAGATGATAATAAGCATTACGGACTCCCATAATGCCACATGGCTTCGAGATATCTCAAACGCAGCTAGCATCCAGTGTCAGCATGCTATGAAGTGATGTCACCACATGAGAAGTGGTTCGAAATATTAATGGCTTAATGTCACACGAATGTGAATTGTTCGCCCAAAGAAAGGTACTTAAACGTCTTCGTTGCTCCAGCTATGTTTTATTACCAAGGGAAAAGAAGCAAAAAGTTTATAGTGAACCTGCTGCCTCCTTTTACCCAGTGGTAATCAATTAGCATGGAAATTCACAGTCTCAGTGCATCAAATGTTCAATCTCTGGAAAACTTGGCTAAAATATCCATAACTTGAATATACAATACTCCACCTACAGTATAAGACATGCATATTACAGAATAAGTGACAAGAAGGAGTGATTAAAGAGTGTTTAGGAATGATGAAATAAACTACCTTTAAACAGGGTAAAATACTGTAAGTCACAACAAAAGAAAAGAAAAACACTGCACACGCTCCTATATAATAATAATAATAATAATAATAATAATGATTAAATTAATATATTGATAAATACATACATTTACTTTAATTAATTTAGTTTTATTGTTATTATTATTATTAATGAATGAACAAATTAATAAACTAATAAATATATTGACAAATAATTTACATTTATTATATATATTTTATTATTATTAATTATAATACATAAATAAATAAATAAATTTCCTAAAATAAAAATATATTGATTTAATTCAATGAATTAAATAATTTAGGAAATAAATTAATACAAAAATAGAATACATCTCTTTGGTACGAATCATATTTGAAATAGATGTATATGGCACTTACAGGTTACAGGTGTCTGTTCTTGTTGTTTAAAAGATCAGAAGACATGTTAAACATGACATTTGCTTGGCATACAGATCTCACTCACTCTGCTGACTTCTGGAGTCTCTGTTATTGTCACAGCAATTGCATGACCACAGGACCGGCAGCAGGGTCCAGATCATCACACACACTCTAATTGGCTGTCTTCACAAGGAGGTTTACTCTCGGCAGATTGACACACTGGGAGGTCAGCAATAAATGTAACATAAAAAAATGAAATAGAAGTGTTTAGGTCCATGGACACCAACCCAATATTTGTGTTAATGAAGGCTGGAACTATCATTGGTTAGTGTGGAAGTATGGATGAAAAGCCTGACTCCAGGTAAAATATTGGGCATTGCTGGTTGCAATGCATTTTGGGATTGCCTTATCTGCAAAGTATATAACATTGCTTCTACATGCACGCTTGCAATGTGCACGCTTGCAATGTGCACGCTTGCAATGACTTAAAATGTTGCCTGTGTGGGAAGATTCTGGAACAGAGT
Organism: Abramis brama; assembly: GCF_963993115.1. Taxonomy (NCBI): domain Eukaryota; kingdom Metazoa; phylum Chordata; class Actinopteri; order Cypriniformes; family Leuciscidae; genus Abramis; species Abramis brama. The sequence goes on from NC_139980.1 coordinate 27,568,113, forward strand.
CAATAGCGAATAAGTAAGTGTTAGATAGGAAACCTGATTTGTACAGGTACCTGCATCCTGCCAGCACAACAGCTTTCGTGTGTAATGAACATGTGCAAAACCAACTGTGCCACAGCTAAAGCAAAAGGTGCATCATTTTAATCAGCATAATCATCATCACTGAATTCATATTTGTTCTGTTTATATTTGTGCAGTAATTTTTTTTCCAATTTGAATTTGAATTTTTAGCAAAGCACTGCTAGCTTGTTTCCACCATGGAATAAAACAATTGAAAAGATAATTGCTACTTTTTATCTGACTTTTTTCTTGCAATTGACTTGTGTGACTTCAGAACTGCATGATATAAACTCACAATTATGACTTCTTTTCTCAGAATTGTGAGATATAAACTCGCAATTCTGAGAAAAAAAGTATGACTTTTTTTCCCCATCAGAACTGGACTTTATAACTCAGAATAGCGAGTTTATATCTAAGTCAAAAGTCAAAAATGCAAGATATAGACTTGCAATTGCAAGATTAAAACTTTTCTGAGACAAATGATAGTCAAATGAAACTTTATAATTTATTCTATACACTTACTGTCAACAATCAGCATTTTTTTTTTTTGAGAACTATCTGAGACAAAGTGGATAGTTGAAACATAACTGAGACAAATTATCCTGAACTATTTGCTTTTTCATACAATTTTTCAATAGGTCCTCTGAGAAAAAGCCCTTTATGCACCTGTACTGTTGCTAGGCGAAAAACACATACCTCAGATGTCTCTGCTGATGTCACCGTCGGCACTGAGAAACACCTTGTCGAGGAGATTCAGGGCACTGGCTTAGGTTCTAATAAAGCTTCCCATGTAAACAAGGGCCCATCACAAGAATCCACTGTGTTTATGATGGATGGATGGATGCACAACAAACATTTTATGCCAGCGGAAGAGTTTTGTTTGTCCACAAGAGCATGAAATTAGCCTGTTTAGCAGAACTGAATTCATTTGGAGCTCCTAAAATAATAGTGCATGCTGCCATGACGCTCCAAAAGGAGCTGTTGCTAATCGACAGACTTTCTTTTCTCATCCCTCGGAGAGAGATGTTTGGAGTGAAAGCAGATGCATCTGTCACAGACCGAGATGTGACATTTGAAAATGTGCGTTAGCAGATGGAGGATTGTTTATATTTATGAATACTGCAGTGCGATGACTACACATTTAGCACTGGAGTGAAGCACGCCCGCGCCACACGTACAAATGTCAGGGAAAGAGCGTGGCGCCTTCGCTAAAAACGAATCTGAATCCTGGCAGAGCAGCTGAAAGTCAAAAGGTGTAGCTTGGTTATAGCCATTGAAATGTACAAAATGAAAAGATTTAGATGCGGTAGAAGAAGACTGTCTTGAAAAATGGGAGCTTCACATGACACATTTCTTTCGAAACCTGCCTTGTACTACAACAAACAGCTTTCGGTTTCAGTCACAAGGGTTTTTGTGTAAAAACAGAAGCTATGTTTTGGTTTTCAAACAGATATATTTGTGATTTGCTTTGATATACATTAAAAAAGATATATATACAGTACAGTATATGAGACCATATTGTAAAATGTAAGGCTACCCTTTTTTTTAGGAAGTCTCTTATACTCACCAAGGCTGCATTTATTTGATCAATACAGTAAAAATAGTAATATTGTACTGTTTACCATTTCAAATGTAAATTATTCCTGTGATGGCAAGTTGAATTTTCAGCATCATTACTCCAGTCTTTATTGTCACATGATCCTTCAGAAATCATTCAAATATTCTGATTTGCATCGGGTCAGAGTTCACTCTTTGGCCGGAACTAGACTCGCGTACGGTCGTTACCAGAAGCCAGTGATTACAGTTTATAAAGTTATAAATATGGATATATTTTTTACAAAAACACATCACTTTGCTTCAGAAGGCCTTTATTAACCCCCTAGAGCCGTACGGATTACATTTATGATGGATGGATGTGCTTTTTTGGACTTCAAAATCTCATAATAGCGCTTGGAAGAGCCAGGATATTTTTTAACATAACTCCGATTGTGTTTAGCTGAAAGAAGAAACTCATATACACCTAGGATGGCTTGAGGGCAAGTAAATTATGGGATAATTACATTTTTTGGGTGAACTAACCCTTTAATATCAATGTTGAAATCAGTCATAATTCTTAATATTAGTTGTAATACTTTTTTTCAGAATTCTTTGATGAATAAAAAGAATTGAAAAGAACAGCATGTATTGTGAAATGGAAATCTTTTGTAACAATGAAAAAGTAGCTTTTGATCCATTTTAATGCATGATTGTTGAATAGATCTATTAATTTATTTAAAAAAAATCTTACTGACAATCTGACTGGCAGTCATTCTTAAAGATCAGATCAGAATTCGGTACAGTGAGAACAAAGCCTGAGATTCAAACGAAAAAGTACCATGGTATTTTTTGAAGTACCTTGGAATACCATGTTAGTACCATGGCCTATATATCCAAGTATGGAGGTATTAGCCTCTGACACCTGGTCCTCAGCACATTGCGTGAGAGGGATAGAATTGAGACAGAAGAAAGAAAACAGAGAAAACATGAGGGGGGTGGAGGAAGCTTCCAAACCAGTCACCGCTCATCAGTTCCTCGGGCGCTATATTGATCGGCTGAGCAGGCTGGATATTAGACAGGTAATTCACTTTTTAGATAGAAGGCGTAGGGGAGCAAGGGCTGCCCCATTTGTTACCCAGGCTAAGGAAATCATTGATACTGCCACACTGTCAGGGGGACCCCTGCGGAGGACAGTGGTTTGATGAGGTGGGACACTCAGACAGAGAGTCTTCTACATCTCCTCCTGAACTCACATGCAAAATGGATCAAGGTGCACACTTTAGATAGTGTTTAACTAGGGACAATTGAGTTTCTACTACTGTAGAGATGGAAATCGTAATGAATTGAATGATTCCAGCTGAGTACTTTGAGAAAGAAATGCAATTCTTACTGAATTTTCTGCCCTCAGCAATCAGTTACCAAATTTCCAACAGAGCAGAATAGCAAACCAAAAATAAATGTAATTTTTAAAAACAATTCTTTCAAAAAGTGTTTACAGTTTTCAGAGGTGACATAAATATAATTTAATGATTTTGTCTTAAATAAAATACTACACAAACAAAAAATGTAACATCATCCATTCATTAATTCATGTAATTATTTTTTATAATTTTTTTTATTAAAATACGAGAAATATTTAAAAAATGTCAAGCTCGAGTTCGTCCATTTAATGGCAGTGAGTGACCAGCATCAAACTTAAGAAAAAAGAAGTATCACAGAATGGTTCCATGCGACATGTGTTGTATATTCAAAGTGTTCTGGGGGTATATGATAGAGTTTGGTAAAAAACAAAAAAACTAAATTTAATGCCTATTTAATGATTTAATTTTCATTTTAGAGTGAACTATCCCTTTAAATATTCTTCAATGAACCATCAATGCCAATACAGAACCTTTATTTTTAAGCGATTCATTTGGTAATCGGACTACACTGGTTGCGCTGTATGTTTTTGATTCACTAAAATGAACCATCTCACAATAGCGATTCATTCAGGAATCAGGTGCCGCTGCATGTTTTTGACTGGCTAAAAAAGCTGGCTCATAAGAAGGATTTCAGTGTAAAATGGAATACACTGGTGTGACAAAGTTTTTAAATCACTAAAAGGACCGGCTCATTAATGGGATTCATTTGGGAATCGGATTACAGAGGTGGCGCTATCGGTTTATGATTCACTAAAAAGAACCGGCTCAAAAGAGCCATTCGTTCGGGAATTGGATAAGTTGCAGCATCACAGCGCAGATAATCAGCGCATTTACAAAATGCATAGAAAAACAATTAAAAATTGAGTGAGTGTTTTAATATGGTGTTGTGTCTCCAGAAAGAAAGCATTAACGGTATGTTACAGTATTTATTTTCTTCTGTATCAGAACCGGTTCTGTAATGTTTACCTCACTGCAGACTGGAGACTCTAAACACCGCATTTATAACATCAGCCATCAATCACCAAACATGTCTTAAAATGCAGTTTCATCACAGACAACCTCAGGGGAAACATATTTGGTAAATATTAAAACCAACTGAATGAATTACATTTTCATTTCCTTGCATTGTACAGATGAAAACGATACGGACACGGTTTTCAATATCCTTAGCTGTGTGTGCAATACAATAATGTCTGTCCAGGAAAATTGACAATGGTTCATGCATTCATTTCAGTATTGACAATATCAATGTTAGGTAGCAAAACTGTTGTTGTGATGTCTAAATCTGATACATTGTTAGCATATTTATTTACAGATATTTCCAATTACAATGTGACAGGTGCCATTGCATAAGTGCCAGTAAATATATTTGATTCTCAACTGGAAAGTTTTGTACGAGTTTTCCAAAAGTCTTTTCAAAAGAAAACTGGGAAAGAGAGAAAACGAAAAGGGTATTAATAAAAATATATTGCTGATTACATCAGAACTAGATATTTCAAAGCAAGAAAACATTACAGGGCGGCTTTTGTGCCATGATGTAATTTGCACTCCAGTGACATAAATGATAGTCAAAATGAGTTCACTTGAGAGGGAATCACATGTTATTTAGCGAACGATGAAGACGGGACAGAAGCACCTTGTATGTGACACAAGCTTTTTAGGTCATTATTGAGAGCAGACCATGGATGATCAAAACAAAAGAAGGGAGCGAAGATGAAAGCGAAAGAAATCAAAAGCCACTGAGCCTCACATGAAAAATAGGGCAAGTTACAGCAAAACTCTTATCTGCATGTCATTTACACAGCAAATAGGAAGAGAATCATGGGAAATGATGGCGAAGAGGAAGTGGAAGAGAAGATGAGAATGGAAGGAGTGTCCCTCTGAAGTCTGCGACTGCTTTGTGGAGGGCGGACGAAAAAGCGTAGGGGATGAGGGTTATAAATGAGACAAGGGCAAAAGAGAAAGAGCTGAAGATGTGGGTTGTTTCATGGATGATACATGGCACTGGCTGACTAATTGCTGTTGAGCTTTCTCTGTGCTGGCTTCTGATTGGTTGCCCGCCGACATCGAGCGCCCGTCATTAGACAGGTTACACACAGGCCAAAAAGCGAGAGACTTTCGGACACAGCCACCTGTGCCGAGAGCAAATTAAATTCCACACTTCCTTTAACTGGTGCGGCACTTTCCCCTAACAACCCATATGGGTAGATGAGCTGGATGCACGTTGTTGAGGCGTCAGAGACATTATCATGCTTCACTAAAGACAAGCACCATATGCAGTGGTTCTGATTGCACTCGGGCTTTGCTGTGGACTCAAATAGCGGCAAAACAGCTGTTGGGAATTGAAGGGAAAAGCATTAAAGTCACATAGCCTGCGTGCTGAACCAATAACTGACTGCTTTCTGCTTTCTGAATAAACATCAGTGTTTCTTTCTTTTGTTTTTGTTGCAGTGTCAAGGCTCAATCCCGTAATTTGGCCATTTAGGGGGTAAGAACTCAAATGGACCATTAAATGAATGGAAAGATCAACAGAGACAAACAGGGGGAACGTGCAGATGGGAGACAGGGTAATCGAGCAGACAAAAGAAGAAAGGAAGGTACAGACATAAACGTTTTAGTGTTGAGGCAGGTTAAATACGTATCCAAATTGTGTGCTTGCCAGACTCGTATACAGGGAAGACAAGGTATGCCTGTAACACAGGGACAGTTGTAACACTGTCAGTTTAACTACTTAATTTAAAGGACAGGGATGAAATGCTATCAAACAGGGCCACCAGCTTCTGAGGAAAGTCGGTAACACTTTATTTTACATATATTACATGTACTTACCATAGTAATAACAGTAAATGATGCATAATTACATGCAACTAACCCTCAGTCAAATCCTAATCCTACCCTAACCCTATAGTAAGTACATGTAGTTGCTTAATAAAACTAAGAACTTAAATATATAATTGCACTGTAACAATGACACCTTAAAATAAAGTGTAAGCGGAAAGTCTAAAGACGAAAATGAAAAATATGTCATCTGTTGTACATGACCCTTCAAAAGTTTGGTGACAGTAAAACATTTAAAATGTTAGAAAAGATTTCTATAAAAAAAACAACAACAACAACATTGTTTTCAACATTCAGTGCGTTTACATGCACCCTCATAATGCGATTAAAATGGGATTTTGACAATATTGCGATTAAACTTTACCAAACTAATTTTTGACTTAAAAAAAAAAAAACATTAAAAAATCTTTCTGATCCCAGACTTTTAAACTGTATTTGTACTTGACAACAGTTTACACATGCAGCTTATGGATAAGTTGTAGATTTCCAAACAACTTTAATTTGTAGCAGTCAAATGTAAGAAAATGATATCAAAAGTTACAGATATTAAAGCAAACAACCATCTCCTAATCAGTTGCTGGGTTCAAGTTGAGTGGAATTGAGAACCCTAAACAGTCTCCTAGTCACTTAGCGGTGCATCAAAGCCGGCCTTTTATATGATCTAATTGAGGTCAGAATGCTGGGCAAATGAAAAGCATGTGATTTTTGTTTTCCTTTTGCAATGCTCTTCAGAGAGCACTGATGATTGTGGTCCATTGTGCTTTTGACTTTGACCATAATGGCCAGTGGTATTAATAGACATCTGGGGAAAATAAAAGCATGCACAAATGATTAATAATATTTTTTAAAAGAATCTTGAAAGCACTGCCAAAAGCTGATGCTTTTATCTACTACCACTTATTTTCCAAAGACTGAATCCCCAAAGAAGTTCTTGCTCAAGGGCACCGTCAGAAGCAGGAAGTGACATCAGTAATACCTCATCTTGTTCACTTCAATTCCTTTTCAGTATCGGAAAAACACTAACCTTTCAGCTGACAGCCCAGATCATTATCCACTAAGATACCTGTGACACTAGAGTACAATTGGTGAAGAAAAGTCCATTTGAAGAACATTTAGGAAAAACAGTTAGCCACTCAATCATCACACCGTCTTGATGTGTCTAATCTGTTCCAAGACGTTACCACAACTTGTTTTTGACCTTTCAAAGCTAGACACCCAAATGTGAGATCTGTCCTTTCCATCAATGAAATCTCAAATAGCACTCATTATGTGAAGCTGTGTGATTGCTTGACACCAGGCAGACATCTGAACCCGAGGTGGTGACCAGGGGACACCAGAGGGCAAAAGGTCAGCTGGCATCTGTTTCGTAGCTATTAAGTCCCCTCGCCACAAAGAGCTGGCAGATTGGGCAGGTGGGGCTTTCAGTCTGACATGAAATAGAAAATTACATCTTAAACACAAGGTTCAAGCTATAGAAGAAGGAACATCTTCATCCCCTAACTCTCAAGTCTGTGCACGGCTCGTTCTGGAGCAGATGCTTAGATGTGGAAAGTGGGTCAAATAGATATATAGCTTCTCTGGAGGGGCTCTGCTGCCTTTCTGAAGTTTTTCCCCTCCTCGCGGGGCTCAAGAGACGCGGCCGCTATGACAGACTTGTGTGCAAACCTCAGTCTCGAAACGTTGCCGGGGTGCAGCTGGACAACATGGATTGAAATGTCAGGCACTTTTTACAACTAGCCTGCGACCTCTCTCACATGAGATCACTTCCATTACAAGCTGAGATTGTTCAACGTATTTCAATGTAAAATCCGTTCAAATAGCCTTTAAACTTGGCTTTTCAGGTAATCTCCGCCAAGTGTTCTGAATCAACAAATGACATTTACAGTACATCTTAAATCACGCATTCTTTAGCGGAAATTGCATTTTTGGATTAAAATTGCAGACTGCTTTGGCTAAGATATACAATATGTAAATTTCAGTAATAATTTACTATTGACAAACTTTTTTGATAAAAAAATACAGTAAAAATAGTAATATAGTGAAATATTATTAAAGTTTGCGTTCCATTTTAATATATGTTAAAGTGTAATTTATTCCTGTAATGGCACAGCTCAATTTTCAGCATCATTACTCCAGTCTTCAGTCACATGATCCATCATAAATCATTCTAATATGCTGATTTGCTGCTTAAAAAAACATTTCTTATTATTGTCAATGTTGAAAACAGTTGTTGGGGTTTTATATTTTTTTGTGAAAACCGTGAGACATTTTTCTTAGGAGTCTATGATGAATAGAAAGTTCAAAAGACCAGCATTTATTTGAAATATAAATCTTTTTTAACATGATAAATGTCTTTACTGTCACTTTTTATCAATGTACTGCATAATTTCTCAATATAATTATAATTTTTTTCCAAATAAGAATAATTAAAAAAAAAATTACTGACCCCAAACTTTTGAACAAGACTAAAAGTCTGGTTCTAGATGAGTTAATCAATAAAACAAACAAAAAATTATGGTATATGGGGAAATTTTGAAACTTCAACACAAAGTGTGCACATCCAAAGGACAAAACAGCTAAATGAGAGTGCTCAACCACAAAAAAGTTGCAAAAAAAAGAAGACAAAAGTTGGCACACCACAGCTCCAAAATAACACAAACAAATTTATTTATGTTCTCACCACATAGATAGATAATAGAAAATAGGAATCAACCCCAGGGACATAAAAGTATCCATAGTGGAAGAAACACCGAGATCATTTATGCAAATCATTGTATTTATGTTCTCCCACTTTTTGTTTGTTGTTTTTCTTGTCAAAAGGGATCATTAGCAAAGCAAGGCTACAGTATTAATTCACTACCTGGGGGCGACCATTAGCTGTATATGCAAATGCCACGGCAGAAAAGTGAAAACTAAAAAAGGGCTCAATGGTACATGTGGGAAGTAGAATAGTATTACATGTTGTTCTGTAGATGAAGTGTCAGCTCCTTGAAGTGCTGGGCAAAGCCATCGGAGAAACACAGAGTAATCTCTCTCCTGTACTCACACGGCAAGGCTCATCAAAAACCAATAACACCATCTCATCATTAGCCTTCTGTAAGATACACGGCTCACACACCGACTAGGGCTCAACTACGTGCCTCTAGATCTCCCAGGGAGACGGCCGTGTCACACTGACGGAGGCTATGAGAACTACTCTGAAATGCAGCGCCAGCTCCGGAGACTGAATTTATTCCAGCAGCAAAGGGCCTATCTGAAGCAGCTTAAGGTCAAACTAATGCCCACCAGACGCAGAACAAAAGGATTTACAGGCACATGCGCAATCTCGGGAATTACGAGCAGCCGGTCTAATACAGTAGTGCGCGCTGTGCAAATTAAATAAATAATCGCTAAGCACAATCGCATGGTGACACAATCCAGAGCAAAGTTCTGAAATATGTCTTACATATTTCTTCCAAGGGAATGCATAATGTTGTGTAAGGGCATTTTATGTTACTAGGCCGGCAAGGGTTGTTCTAAACCTTAAAAAAATACATGATATTCAACAAACAAAAACGCACAGACACAGCTATAAGCATAAGTATAACATAAAAATGGTAACGGCAATATTATGCAAATTTCAGACACTTGGGAGCAAAATGATATAGTAACAATGAATCATAAGAGAACAGACTCAAGCCGTGAATATCTGATGTTTATGTGTGAGTGTGTTTATATTATATATATATATCAGTCGTGTAAAGACGCCACACTAAAAGATAAATCACTCCATCTGTCTTTTGTATGAATTGCACAGTATTTTTCATATTTAGAAAGCTTTTGTTCTAGATGTGAACAAAGGCCCGGCAAAGCAATACAATGCACATGTTTAATATTCATGATGAAGAGTTAATTATTCAGCTTTCATTTTTATGTAACATATTGAACCTTAAAGCTGTTTTGTACTCCACAAAGCCCTGTGAACACAAATCACATAGCATGTTCATGTTGTAATCTCACTGTAATCTCTAGATCTTGAGGGGAAAAACAGGTTGCCATTTGTAAATAAGATTTTAAAGGTGAACTAAGTAACTTTTTTACCTTAACTGAACAGCTTCGGAGTCATTGGAATGGTTATATTACTTATTTCGGGTTGAATGGTGGTCGTTTCGCACCCCCCTGGTGCCCGTGAGCGGAAAATCCGCACTTGCAAGTTTGAGCCGGCGGGCCGCCGGCCGCCGCGTCAGGAAGTATCGCGTGATATCCGGTCTCGCGATGTAAACAATTGCTTTGCGGCCAAAATAAATCTGCTAAAATGCTGTCATTATTGCGCTCCCTCACGCTGTTCGAACCTGAATGAAGAAGACGTTTTAAAGAATGTCCCATCTGCTTTGATGTCGTTGATCTACTAGCCTCTGGTGTCTGAGAATCGCCAACGAGTTTTTCGACAGTGTTGTCAAATATCTATTCCGAAGCTGTGGGGGGAGCTCTAGAGAGAAACCTGCGAGCAAAAAGCGAGAATACAGCGAAGAAATCCCGAAACTACTGAGCCCTGCTTTAACGCTGTCTCCAAAACAAAAATTAACCTCAGTAAACAAACTCAAAGAAAAGAACATATATTAAAAAGAAAAATATATATTTTAATCATTGGTGGTGCTTGTTTTTATTCAAACCTCTCAAGTGAAGTCACCTTTATTTATGTACAGCTTTATACAACACAGATTGTTTCAAAGCAGCTTTACAGTGATAACATGAAAATGATTCAGTGATTCAGTGATTCAGTGATGCAGCGGGGGGATGCCGCTGGGAAAACCAACAATGCAGGTTTGAGAGGTGGCGCCCCGACAAATCTCGCGAGAATCACAACTTGCTCTACGGCACGCCGTCACATACATCAACAACATATGAAGCAGCCTCTATGGAAGACACTAGCACGCATTTCAGACGTGAATCATGGCGGAGTCGACGAAGAAAACGAAGAAAGCGCGGTCGGAAGAGTGCAGAGACGGCTCTGCGCGAGTGGTATTTACGACAGTAACGTTAAATACAAGTACTCCACAGCGACTCTAGGGGGCGCTGTTTGAGAAAAACAGAAACTGCATAGTGTGCCTTTAAACTTCAGTATTTAACTTGCGCTGTTTGTGCTACACACATGAATGATCCTTCAAACCATGCAGTGTGTTCAGGAAAATTATAATTTTTCGGATCAGCAAAAAGTTCAAACGTTATTAAAGACAAGTGAACAGTCAGCAAAGAATAAGAACAAATGCACTAATTACAAGTAAGATAAATACAAAATAACACAGTAATAAATAAAGTAAGATCTAACAGCAGTATTTAGGTACAGAAATGTAATAAATGCATTTCAAGACTGCTGTCACTTTAAGAGCTAACGCACAGATCCAATATAATCATACACATCCGATTTATTTCTAAACTGTTCACATTTATTTAAGACAAAACAGACTGTTTACGTGAATACTAGCCAAGACAGGCAGTTTGACATAATTTTGTGTGTGTGTGTCCATTCAAGCGCAAGAAGACGCGAAAGACAAAAAAAACGTGCAAATGATAAACTTTCACTCTAAAATCATAGTAACTCCCAATCAACCACACAGAAAATCAGGAATGACATAGCAACACCCTGGTAATGTTTTTCACATGCAATCACTACTCACATTTTCTTTAGAAAAAATAATGAAGATTCTACTGAATGAATCCTGCTGACTCAGCAGTGCTGAGCCTAATGATGAACTTTAATGCGACTAAATTAATTACATAATATGGTTATATTAATCATACCAATTACTTGTAGAAATGCTCTTTTTGTTCACACTGAATTAAACAGTCTTTGCCTAGTTGTCTACAGATTTCTTCTCGACTAGCATCCGTCTGCTCTGATAGATCTGGTCTTTTTTTTATTTTATTTTTTTATAATTGACCTCTGGCTGCATTTTAATTTGACTAATGTCACCAATTATTCTCCTGATTTAATGAAGTTATTTGTGCCAGAAATAAATAATAAAAAAATCCCCCAACTCAAGTCTGTTATCATAATTTGTTAAACTGTATTAATCAAAATGGTCTATAGTCAATTGAGGTAAAAGCTTTTCCGCTCCCAGTTTGGACTGAGGCCCAATTTATGAGTGCCATTTAGGAAAGTGAACGGATCAATAATGGCTGTGAACCGGCGCTTGGGTTCAACATACAGTACCATCTCTAAAGGTACAGGAGTAAACCACAAACTAAAAAAGATAGTGTTAATATAGTCTACTAAATTACTGATGAAAATGTTTGTTAAAGTCTTTTTCATCAACGATAACTGAGATGATAAGGAAAATGAGCATCGCGCAATAATAAAGTATTTTAATCAAGACACTATAAGACAACTATAAATATAATTATATCAATAACTATATTAGCATCCACAGCAATGGACCATAACGTTCTGTTTATTATAAGTGTGCTGCAATTATGTCAATAGCATCTTTAATTGCTGGAGCTCTTTAACGTCAGATCGATTCTGATTGGCTGTCAAAAAATAAATAAAAAATGTTGAAAGTGATTGTCTTTGTCATTACATTATAGTTGTGGTGTGGACTTTTCTATTCTCATAAAATTAGAACTATTAAAACTTTATAGTTATAGTTACAGTTATTCTTTGTGTGAACGGCCCTCAAATTTAAAAATGTTTGGGAAACCCCTTTAAAAACAGTCATTTTATTTGTAATTCCATCTGTTGGTGTTAATGGCACTGAATTGACACACTTCAGCTTTAAACTGGGATTGAGAAAGTATTTTAACATGGGGAAAAAAAACTGCACACATCATCTGTAAGCATACCGAAACAGTCTATAAACCAGAGGCGATGATTTATATGGAGCATGCAAAAGTGTTTATTTCTAATGAGGCAAAGAGGATAGACTGTTAGGTGAAGATGAAAGATGGAACATACAGAGTATGTGGATGTGTGTTTGTCCAGGTGGGCTTTAGGTAGGAGAGCGGGATAGGGACACAGCTCATTAATTGGGAAATGGGACTCCTGGCGATGAGGCTAAGGACATCTGTTCCCCTGACAGGACGTTTGCGGCCAATTCTGCACCACATTGCTTAAGGAAATGTTGTGCTTCACATCAGAAAATTAAATTGATCAAGTCTCTTGGCATTATATGCGTTAAAACGAGTCCAAAACAACATAAATGTGCTATCCCATCTGTTGCACGTTTCATTTGCAGCTAATGCTTAAGGAAGGTTTGAGTGGTATGACATTGTGGTGATTATATAAAGGGTCTTTTGTTAGAGATTTTGCGGTCCATCCATTGACAAATACCACTTTGATGCTTCAAAAAGTTCATAAAGAGATCGTAAAATAATCCAAATGAATTGTGCGGTTTAGACATGATCACTTTATATGATGAACAGATTGAATTTAGGCTTTTATTCACATATAAACATTTATCAAGTCACACTTTAGATGGTAAATGGAAGCTCAAGCATGCTTGCTTGATGTGTGAGAACCAATGAGGTTCATTCTCGTGTGTTACTCCGCACGCTTGAGTTTCCGCAAGAACCAATGAGGTTTGTTTTTTGTGCGTCAAGCAAGTACGTTAAATCAGTTCATCAAACAAAGCGATTGTGTATCTTTAGGAAATTTGGACTAAACCACTCAATTCATTTGGTTTATTTTATCTCTTTATGAACTTTTTAAGTGAAAAGTGGTAGTTGCATGGACTGTCAATGGAGGGATAGAAATCTCTCAGATTTCATTAAAATATCTTCATTTGTGTTTCGAAGATGAACGAAAGTCTTGCGGGTTTGGAACGTAATGAGAGTGAGTAAATTATTAAAAATGTTAACCCTATTAAGTTTTGAACACCTTACAGTGATAAAGAAACATTCATGAATGAGAAAATAAAGAGTGGGACGTGCATAATGTTTCAAGGTTTAGTTATTAGGCACAATAAGCTGTGAAAAAATAACTAAATGCAGTAATGCAATCAATTCTCAATGCAATCCAAATTCAGTTTTCTTTATTGGCTTACTGAGCCTGAATGGTCAAATACACACACAATTATGTCAAAATGCCATGTGGAGCTTCCATGTAAACACAATTGGTTATCATGAAATGAAATTTCTCATTTCATGTAATAAGATTTTGGTCATATTGCCCACCCCTAGTGTAAGGCATGCATTCATTTCCATGTGTTTTATTGTAGTTGATGAACCCCTTAAAGACAACAGCTGTTTGCATAGAAAGAAAACATTTTATGTTCATCAAGTTAGTGTTAAAGTGACCTGGTAAAACAGGCAAATGGAATACGCGAAACTGGCGGGTTTTGTGCGACTGCCATTACGCCCCCTCCCCTAACCCCACTTACATCCAAATTGCTGCCATGGGAGACCTTATGAGAATAATGGTAAAATGGCTACACAATCATGCTACTAACACTGCTGACCTACAAATAATTGGGAAATGAGTTAGCTGGGGGCCTGGAGGGGTGTGTATGTGTGTGTTAGCAAAAGAGTTTGTGGTTTGGTTCATTTCGCTGATCTGAACTGCCTCAAGTATTGTGCATCCCTCCTCCAATCACCTTCTGAGGAGCAGGTGCAAGATGGGAAATGGAGAGCTACCCCCTAACCATATGCCACACACACACACACACACATCGCCCCCCTAAACCTGTCTCTCTGTGATAGGCCAAATGAATAAGCCCCAGAAGCCACAAATGAAGGGCTCTGGTGTGCCTGGCATAGAGATGGAGAACAAGAGGGCGTCTGGGCCATGCTGCACCCTGCAGAGCCAAGTTGGACCCCAAGGCGGTGAGGTCAGCGAGCTTCTATAGGGAGGCAGGGGAGTGTGCCGGGACCATTTGCGCCGCAGACAAAGTGACAGGGGCCGAGCGTATCCAACAAGCCCAACCGGCCGGAAATGACACAAAGGCAAACAATTTGGTTTGCTGCCTGAGTAGCACTGGCGCGCGGCGAGCTGTGCACCCTGTTTTAATGGAATCACAGCCACGCACAAAGAAAGAGAGGGGGGTAAACGCAGAGCCTTTGCTTTCTCGGCCCCTGTCAGGCTTTGAGCTGCTAGATAAAATGAAGCCATAAAAACAAATTTTATGTTTAAAAGGCTGAAAATGAAAAAAATATCACGTTTTGAGTTAGATTATACACAGATTGCATCCACATTAAGAGTATGGTCACTTTAAATCTATGATCTCTTTTTTCATCCATGATAAATTTATAATCTTATATTTAAAAAACAACAATGAGGTATACATGAAGAGTATCATGAGTATTGCATTGCGCACAGATTTACAGTGATCAAGCTGTGGGAATCAAATACTTTCTCATAAAATGAGAACTTTAGAGTCATTTTAGATTCACATCTTTCAAAAAAATTTAACAAAATCTTACTGAAATATTACAGCATTAAAAATCTTATTTGTGTGTATGTGTGTGTGTTTGTGAGTAACTTTAATTTACATTTAATTTTTAGCTTGAGAAGCGTCTCCACCATAAATGGTTAAAAATGGCTTTAAGCATCCATGCTTAAACATACAGTATGTGCTCAAAAGACAATAAAATATCCAGCAAGTCATGCTAACACACCAGTAGCTCCTCACATGAACCCTCAAATCAAATCAACACTTGTTTGCAATCATTCAAAACGGCACGTGCGAATGTTCAATGGTTTTTGTGAATTTTACACGAGGATAAACTTGCTAACAAATAATACAGTGCGTCTAGCCCGAGCCTGTGGGATCGAGAGCAGGTTTAGCCAGAGATCCGCGAACCTGAACCTGGATCATCAATCGCATGGTGTAACGGCTTCTGCTGCTGCTTTTAATTTCCCCAGTGCCTCTGAGTCCTGACTCCGTACCGCTGGAAGGAGTTTCACTTTAAAGTGACAAAGGCATTTACTGAGGGAGAAATAATGCCAGTCGATGCCGGACTCTGAGCCGACCTCTCCGATGGGAGAGAGAGTCATCTCTTTGCAGGAGGATGCAAAGTTCTGATCCAAAGCCTCCGGTGTCAGGATCATTTGCATTTAATTCCAATACCAAAATCCGCTCACAAAGTGGAGGTTTAACCATCAGAGTGTGTTATAGGAAGTCATTAAGCCTGGATCAGAACAGCATGCACATGGCCATACCATGTACCACATATGTATATATATATATATATATATATATATATATATATAACATACTCTCTCTCAAGCTATATAAACATAATATGGCCTGGTTTCACAGACAGGGCTTAGACTAACCCAGGATTAGGCCTTAGTTCGATTAGGACATTTAAGTAGCTTTTATAAATGTGCCGTAGATAAAAAAACAAAACATTACTGGTGTGCATCTTGAGACAAAACCATGACACTGACATATTTTAAGATATGTCAGTGCAAGTTGCTTTCAGTTAAAACAGCTCAAACATGTATTTTAGTCTGGGACTAGGCTTTAGCCTTGTTTGTGAAACCAGGGGTAAATATAATACTCACTGGAACATACTGCTGCTGACACGCTAGCTAAGAGTCAAATGGAGGTTGTGGTGATGAATGCTGTCAGCCTTTCGTTATGAAACATTACCTCATCACCAAGACAAGAGATACGACAAGACAACGAACAGCTCAGATTTCATTCGGTGTACTTTGCTAAATTTATATAACAACCCTTGAATAAGCGATATCCATCTCCTTACATGAACCAAATGAATATCTGGATGTTACGCCAATTATAGGTTTCATTCTACAGATTGAAATCCACTTGCCAGCCCGACAGCAAAATTTTGCGCTGTCAAAGTCAGTTTAAGGAAAAAAAGAGCTAATTTTAACACTGTTTCTCATGAAAATTTCAGGCTGCCAAGTCTCTCATTGATTTCCATGGAATCCATAACAGAGTGGTTGTGCCTAGAATACATCTAACTTTCACACCTAATGTGGCAAAATCACAAAATCAACAGATTTCATATTCAGAACAAAGCACCAACCATCCATAACCCAATGACATAGTGAGCACGTAAGTCATCCGAGTCCACGCTATTGTTATGACAAAGGTAATCAATCACTCCTTTGTGCAATTGGCATTCTGGTGCGGACTGGTGGAAGTATGCAAAGATAATGAATGAGAAGTGTGGAGCACATGTCCCGGCCCCAGGAGAGGAACTGTCACTGAGGGGATGTGATGACGGGCATTTGGGCCCTGCTTGAACGAGGAGGGATCACATGACTTGTCTTGTCTGCACGGCTAAGACGAGAAGTGAGGAGAACAGCTTCTTAATAGACTCAACCGGACAATGATTAAACAAAGAAAACGGTATTAGGACAGATTAATGACTGGACTAGTTGACAGATATTATTAATCATGACTATTTGATGGATGTGGATTGATAAGAATGTTAGTAAGAAAATCTTTACTTTGTAAGTTCGTAGCATTGTACATTGATTAAAAAATCTTAATCAACTGAATTACATGGTATGCAGATGAATTAATTTACAATTAAACACATCAATATTTGCTAAGAAAAGACAGATGAAAGAACAGATAAAAAGGCTTTACAAATTCTAGATCCATTCAAATTCACTGAGCTTATCATTTAATAAATTATGATGAAGACAAAATAAAATAAATAATTATTAAGAAATAACATTTATGGAATCTCTTCTTTTTTTTGGTAATAATATATTTTTATAATAAACATATATAAACATATAATTCATGTGCATTTATTGAAAAACTACACACTACCGTAATACAGTTCAAATGTTTGGGGCTGGTAAGATTACAAGGCTGCATTTATTTGAATAAAAATGCAGAAAAACATTAATATCGTGAAATATTGTTACAATAAAAAAAAAAAACACATTTCTATTTTAATATATGTGACCCGTGCTGGCAAAATGAGTCGCAATGAGCAAATTTTCAAAAATGAGTTATTGTTATTTTCACATTATATAATTTGTTGGAATCAGACAAAAAATGAATGAGCTACACCAGTTTGAAGTCGATAGAGTCAGCAAAGTTTAAAAAAGGTTCCAAAACAAAATCACCAAGCAACCATACCTTAAAATCCCTGGTAATCCCAACTAATTTGGCACACACCAAGTCAAAACCAAATATCTATTGGACAAATGTATATATGTATTCAACTTTATTCCCATGATACCACAATTGTTTGATTAACATTAATGACACAGACAGCCTATATTCTGACCTACTGTACCACATGCATCTAATATAGCCTAATGTTACACATCAGATGTTTTTCCCCAACAGTTAGCCAAACGTTCACTTAACACATAACAGATAATGTTTGCGTGAATACTCGCCAAGACAGATATTTTGAAATACTGTAATTCTATGTACATGTATATATCTGGATTGTGCTCTGAGGCGTCTATGTGCTCACGTGTGTCAGTGTCATGTGTCAGTCAGCGAGAGTAATCGTTTTGTTTACATCAGCATGAGTTTGAAAATCATATTTCATTGGTTCAGATTCATGTCGATATGAATATTCACAAGATTGGAATGTTGCACTTTAAAACGATACCAAACTTGTGCTGAGGGACAGCATTTTTCATGGACCAAGGAAATGGTAATCCTCTCAGAAAACATACAAATAAAGATACTTTTAGATGTTTAATTACTATTTGGAGCAGGGATGGCAAGGGCTGAGAACTAATTTTTGTGAAAACCTCAAATTCTACCAAAATTGAAATGTTTCACTTGTTTTGCCTGTAGCTTGTTATTATACTGTGCGCATTTCGACTTATTTTGCCAGCACGAGTCACATATTTTAAAATGTAGTTTATTCCTGTGATGGCAAAGCTGAATTTTCAGCATCATTGCAGTCTTCAGTGTCACATGATCCTTCAGAAATCATTCTAAATTGCTGGTTTGCTGCTCAAGAAACATTTATTATTATAATCAGTGTTGAAAACAGTTGTGTCATGATGCTTTTTCAGGATTCTTTGATGAATAGAAAGTTCAAAATAACTGCACTTATTTGAAAAAAAAAAAAAAAAAAAATGGTATCAATGTAAACGTCTTTACTGTTACTTTTGATATACATTTAATGCAGCATTATTACTAGACACAGGGGCGGTTCTAAGGTCAGTGGATATTCGGGGCTTTAGCCCAAACTGAAATTGGGTATTTTTATTTAATGGAATTAATTAATTATAAAAGCGATTTAAGGGAATAAAGAAAAAGAAAGGCTTATTGTATTAGTGAAATAATTTTAACTATTTGCAAATAATATTTTATTTTTAATTATGCATGCATTCTCTCTAAATGAATCAAGGAAATTTTAGCATATTTTCAATTCAAAAAGGCAAAAAAAAAAAGTTGAGTAATTTGCGTCACCGGATACTGTCGGTAGTTGAACATTATTTCTATTGTAAAACAGTCAAATATTAAATGTTTATCTACTTACATTTTACCAGGCATTCTTTCACTTCTTTAATCATTTTGACATTGATGAGCTAGACCGCTGAACTTTTAGTCATCCTAACAACAAACAGAGCGGTGCGTAATAGAGTGCATCAGAGCAGCATCAAGAATATCAAATATATTGCAGTGAATCTCTTATTTGCATCTTAAGTTTATTGCCAATAATAATGACAGGTTTGCGAAAGTGTAGAACTCGGTGAGCTCGCGCAAAACACATCTTCAGCGCAGCGACTCATTTAAACACCTCTGATTGGCCGATGCGTTCAACAGACATGTCTGTGATTGGCTACAATACTCAACGCTGCAAAAGCACGTCGTAAGTACCTTTAATGCAAAGGGAAAAATATAAATAAAACTGTAATATGCACTTTTCATGATTAGGTAATCGCGGCTGCTGTAATCTTATTCACATTTGTTTTTCTGATTAATTGTTTTGCTCTATGAGAAAGACAAGGTAACAAAGTATTCAGGGCTTTACTAAAAACATTCGGGGCTTAAGCCCCCTTAGCCCAGCCCTAGCGCCGCCCCTGACAAAAGTGATTTAAGATAGCTAATTTAACCGTAGAGTCTAATGGTCTTTGTCCGAACAGCATTAATTCTGAAGCACTATGGTATCCCTGATTAACCCCATAATGGCCAACTTATATTTATCTATAATCAGCTCAATTGCTCAGCCACTGCCAGTTAATTACACCTCTAAGGACATATTAAGCAAGTAGAAAAACTGAGGCGCTAAAATGACGGCCCACTCATACCGCCTCAGGGAACGTGGAGTCCCAATTTGACGTTCAAATCAAATTTGACTGTATAACAATGATGATTGCAAAATAATGGCCTTGAACCCCCTGGAGAACAGTCCAGGTTTGCTAAACTGCCTCTCAAGCAAGTCGAAAATTGGCACAGACTGCGGTGTGTCTCTCAGTTACTTGATCAAGCATTACAGGCAACTCAATGCTAGTTATTTTTTGGAGCACTGGCTTAATTTAGCCTCAAAAACTGTAATAAGATTTGGTTGAATGTGAGGTGTAGGTGGTCTATCAGAGAGTCTTGGATCATTTCCATACATTTACGCATAGCTTGCTGTAGAATTACTCTCTCTCTCTCTCTCTCTTACCTCATGGCTAAGGCTGTGGAATTAAACTCCTTGGGGATTATTGTTATTTTCCACCCTTGAAATGAATGCAGGAGATGCACAGATGAGGCACACAGCCCGCCACATGCACACACAATGAAGATATTATGCTAATGTATGGCATGTCCATTTCCCATGGAGCTCCTCTCATTTACACAAAATGCCATGTGAAAGAAAGGAAACTGCAGTGATGAATGGGGCAAAGAGACTCTGTGCTGCTTGCTGAGACTTGGTTAACCCAAAAACATAAATATAACATAACATATAACATAAATAGCTGTGTCATGCTAATGAAAGAGAGGTTATAAGCTGAGATGTGTCTGCTCTGCAGTTATCGATTTACTTGCAGCTATATGTTGCTTATCTCTGAACATCTGATCTCCCTTCTTGGAGCTGCAGGCACCACAAGTAAGTTAGCTGGTGTTGTGTTTGATAACGTGTAGCAGAAATGTCTCGGTTACGTACTGTATGTAACCCTCGTTCCCTGAAGGAGGGAACGGAGACATATTCGTACGTTACGACTGGTTGGGATCACGCTTAAGGAGCCTGTCATCTTCGAGTATTATTAAAATGAGCCAATGCACATTGGCGTGCGTGAATTGCATCTAACGTTCCGCCGCGCAGTGCGGGTATAAACACGGAAGCGGATGCACGCACCAGTTGTCTTTCGCTTCGGAGCCGAGCGGAGCCCGGGGTCAGCTGTGGTCCAGCAATAGTGACGTAGTCGTACGTTATGACTGACTGGGATCCCTATTAAAACACCACTAGTGCTGCCACCTTCCAGTGCCTAGACAAAAGCCTCCTGATCCTCCCGCATATTAAGGCGGAGATAGGACAGGGCTTAGGCCAGGAAAGTCACTGCTGTCCCACAAGACCACTGGGAAAGCGTTACCTTTCGTTGGAAGGCAAACGCAGTGGAAGCCACATCCTGCCTGCAGGGAAGTAACATGTGGAGAACAACACATATGGACTGAGCGAATTACCGGGCTGTACAACATATGGAATGTCACTGAGGTGGCTCCAGCCAAAACAGGGGGGAGACGCAACCAGTCAGTGATGGCAGAGCAGGCTCTGCCAAGGGAAGACCAGTGCATACGAGTGGTAGGCCAAGCATCGGGCGCTCCGCTACGTCCAACGCCGAACGGGTGTGGAGGAACTCAACAGGGTTCAGCAAAAGGGGAACTCAACTGAAGAAAAATGGAGCACGTATCCAGTCCATAGGAGGGGAATGACGCAGCAAGCCGACACTACAAACCGGGCTAACAGTGAAGCTGGCTTCATGTGAAGGGAGCCCATGGAAAGCAACCAGCTCGACACATAGGCTATTTTCTAGCGAATGTGCTGGTGTCGCCCTGCCCGCAGCTCTAAAAGATCTGCCAGCGAGGCACTCTGTGTCAATGCCCAGGAAGGAGCTGCAGTCTCTCTTTGGAGGAGCTCACTACCCAGTAGGGCACGGTGCACCTTGGGAAAAACACACCAAGATGATGGCAACCACTATGCAGTGGGCCAACCTCTGCATGGAAACAGCCTTCCTTCTGCTGGTTTCCGTAGCAGACAAGAGCTGGATGAGGTCCTGATGCATTGCATTCTGTCCTGAATAACCGCAAGGCGGAAGGAACAGAGAAAAGCCAGGGCTTCCATCGCGACAGACCGCTCCACTGGAGGGATAGCCTTGTAACCCTGCGCCGCTCCTCCATAGTTTGGGACACGGTGGAGGATTCCAGACGAGCCCTACCGCCTCGGCGGCCCTTTTGAACATAGCTGCCATCTCTGGATCTGGCTCGGGCAGCGCTGGTCTCCCAGAGGGAGGCAGCGGAGCCGAGCCGTCATCTCCAGAGCCAACTCTCCCTCCGATGCTGCGATGGACATCCTGTCCTCTGGAGGGGCCCAGAACGAAACAGCTGGTCGGTCCACTACAGAGGGATCAGCTCGTTCCTCGGGGAGCTCCACCGGTTGCAGTGTGAAGGAGGAGTGAGGGATCCATGGGGCTTTGCCGGGCGGATTACCCCTCACTGTAATCCTCAGATCACCCAGCCCATGCGGCACTCCAACCTTCTTCTGGGAAGTTGGCCCAGAAGAAAGACTAGAGCGGGGCATAGGGGTGGGGACTCCACCTTTGCGAACGAACACTGAGATGGTCATGTTCCCGCAGTGAGAACATGAGTCATCCACGAGAGCTGCTTCAGCGTGATGTAAGTCCAAAAAACGTGATGCATCTATCGTGACCGTCAGAAGGGGACAGAGCCCTACCGCACCCGGAAACGTACGGATGGAATGGCATCTTGAAAAAGACGCGAACACACCCGTGTAGCTCTTTTAGGAAATGGGACCCGTCGCCAGAGCACACAGGGGAACAACCGCGGCAACAGTTTTCAGTGAAGCACTCACCACTTCCGCCCTCAAACCGGCCGACAACAAAACACTCTTATTTAAATGCTGTTAAAACAGCAGTTGAGAGCTTCCATAGCTCGCGATCACCACTGCACACACACTGTAGAAACACCAGCACTGGGAGAGTCTTCCTAGAAGAACACCGACACACTCGCTCGTTGTACACACAACACTCTTCAGAGACATCCGAAAACCGATTGGCTCCGAAGCGAATGACTACGTCGAACGTGAGCGACTGAAAGGGAACTTGGATTAACCCTTTTGGGAAAAACAAACATCTTAGAGCAGTTTGGATCATCTTAAAGGGGTCCTATTATGCTTTTTCACTTTTTCAACAACAGTTAGTGTGAAATGTTGGTGTTTCAGCATAAAAAAGATCTGCAAGGTTACAAAGCTCAAAGTCCACTCCAAAGGGTAGTTCACTTTCCAAGAACTACAACGAACAGGTCGTTTGGACTACAACGTGTTTTTCCGGGCTTTGTGAAGTCATAATGTTACTCATTTAAATAATCCCCGCCCACTGAATACACAAAAAAAGTACGAGGCCTGGTTGAGCTAAGAGATGCTGTTTTTTCCACAACTCATTTGTTTGACTTTCCTAAGGCTGACGAACTTAGAGTGGTAAAATTTATTTTAAACTCTGTTCCTGAACAATATAACGTATAAGCACATTTTATGGAGAACAGCTTCCAGAACCTGAATGCAGAAGCTTCTCCTGAAATGGAGCAGTTTCCACTTTGTCTGGACAATTTGTTGTTTGTGGATCACAACCTGTAAGTATGTCTTATTATCTGTAATTGCGTTTTCTACAGTTCCAATTATAAGTTTTATTTTGTTGCTGATACAAATAAATGGTGTAACATCGTATCTAAAATGTGTAAGTAAAAAAAAACAAAAAAAAACCATATCACTCTGAACCGTCCTGTGAAATCCGTGCTTGCAAAGTCTGTGCATTTCGGATCTATTTAACATGTCCTTAAATAAAAGCATTAAAATTAAATGCAAAATTGTATTGACCCCAAAGTTTTGAACAGTAGTAGCCTATATCAAATTATTTTTTAAAAGTCATATTATAGTATTATATGATTTATTACTTTAATATATTACAAAATATTTCTGGAAATAATTATGACTAAAACCTGCCAAGGTTAGGCTAGTCAGTTTTGCAGAATTTAGAGGGCACTTGTTAGCTGGCCCTCCAGCTAAGCCAGTTAAACCCCAGTTTTGCCGGGTTGGGAGACTAAGTAATCCATTTTAAACCAGCAAGCCACTAGACAGGTTTTTTTTTTTTTTTTCAGCAGTTTAGCTAGTCTAGGCTGCTTTTCTTAAGAGAAAGGGTAAGCAAACATCTGGGAGGGCTCTGGCTAATGACTAGTTTTACTCATCAGTGGGATTTCTATCAAGGGCACTAGTGGACAGGAAGACATATGCACTGGGTTCACAGTAAATGTCAAGCAAGCTACAGCTGCTGGGTCCCAGATGGGTGATCTTTAACTGCTGCCATCTCCATGACCTCACCTGGTAAGGTGCCCTCTGGGGAGTCATGGGCGCCCAGTTTCTATTCCGGACCGAGCAAAGACTGAATATCCAGTGTTCCAGGCCACTGGCATCATCCAAAGGAAAAATGAGTATAGATAGAAGTGAAAAAAGGTACTTGTACAAGTTTGCAGCCTTTGAACCACATAAATAAAAAGGGGAAATTGTGAAAAGGAGAGCTGAAGGATAAAGAGAGAAAGAAACAGAGTTGAAATTCAGTTGCATAATTTAAACTAAGAAAGATCACATAAAAATTTTCAGAATTTTTGCAGTCACTCCTCTCAGAAAACACAGACAGAGAACATTGGAGACAGAAACACACCCATTATACTGAGCGCAAAGCATTATCAAAATAGCTGGAAAACAATACAAAAAGATCCAAAAAGAGTGTGAGACTAA
Organism: Abramis brama; assembly: GCF_963993115.1. Taxonomy (NCBI): domain Eukaryota; kingdom Metazoa; phylum Chordata; class Actinopteri; order Cypriniformes; family Leuciscidae; genus Abramis; species Abramis brama. The sequence goes on from NC_139980.1 coordinate 27,592,856, forward strand.
GTCAGCTCCAGCTGAGTTACTATTCATGAGAAGTTCAGCTGAACAAAGAATCTGAAAAACTTGTATGATGGGATTCAAAAATATGTTTGTTTTTTTGTGCAGCTAAGAGGACCGACGGCCACTTGTTTTTAATATTTAAAATACAGTATATGATATAGTTAAAGGGTTAGTTCACCCAAAAATGAAAATTCTGTCAGTAATTACTCACCCTCATGTTTTTCCAACCCCGTAAGACCTTCGTTCATCTTCGGAACACAAATTAAGATATTTTTGATTAAATCTGAGAGCTGGATCACTCCTCCATAGGCTTCTAAGGCATTATAACTTGCTGGCCCAGAAAATGTATTAAAGACATCGTTAATATAGTCCAAGTGACTACAGTGGCTCAATCTTAAGTTTATAAAGTGACGAGAATACTTTTTGTGCACAAAAACCCCCCAAAATAACGACTTTATTCCACTATTAATTTCCTTCTTTCTGGGCCTCGAGTTTTTTCACGTAGTATAACTGCGCAGCGCATCTGTGTTGTACGTCACACGTAGGCTCACTATTGGCTGACGCTGGTCATGTGTGTGATGCGTGTGACATACAACACAGAAGCGCTGCGCAGTTATACTACGTGAAAAAACTCGAGGCCCAGAGAGAAGGAAATGAATAGTGGAATAAAGTCGTTATTTTGGGGTTTTTTTGCGCACAAAGAGTATTATAAGCTTAGATTGAGCCACTGTAGTCACTTGGACTATATTAACGATGTCTTTAATACATTATCTGGGCCAGCAAGTTATAATGCCTTAGAAGCCTATGGAGGAGTGATCCAGCTCTCAGATTTAATCAAAAATATCTTAATTTGTGTTCCGAAGATGAACGAAGGTCTTACGGAGTTGGAACAACATGAGGATGAGTAATTACTGACAGAATTTTCATTTTTGGGTGAACTAACCCTTTAAGCAATATCACACTGTTTTCCCCAAATATCAGCTCAATTGCAAATGTACTGCTGATTTTATACAACAGTTTAATTAACAATAATTTAACATTAACTGACTTACATTTAAGGCACAATATTGTTTTTGCTCTATTTCATCAAAGTCACATCTGAACCGCTGCACATCTCCAAGCAAACACACAGCAGTGATTAATGAATCTGCCTTTTTGAATGACTCGGGTGAGTCAATGATTCAATGACCCATTCATAAAGAAAGTGGCTGTATCCGAAATCGCATACTTCCCTACTACATAGTATACTATACGGAAAACAGTATTTGACAAAAGAAGTGTGTCCGAATTTACAGTACTCATAAAAGAGTATGAGGAAAAAAGTGCGCATGAGATGGACACTTTACTATCCCATGAGGCCATGGGAGAGGATTTATAAATGGAAGTGAAGCGACGTAACTGACGCTGGTAGGTCAAATGATAATGACAACATGGAGGACGTATTACGTCCGGATTACATTCATACTACACACATTCATACTATATATCTTTTTCGTGGCCGTGAAGTATTTATTCAAAATAAGTACCTACTCAAGGGAGTATGTGATTTCAGACACAACCACTCACTTGCTTCATTCCTAAATCAATCAAATGTTTTGAATTAATTGATTGAATGGATGATTCAGTGACATGCCGCCACCTACTGGCTGATTTAGTTTAAATATTACAAATTTGACATAAAAGATGACACATTTAATTAGGTTCCTGACACACCATAAGGTGTAAATAAACCTGGGCAAACACTCTTCCATGACCTTCATCAATACAATTCCCCAGAACAGCTGGAACACATAAATGCAGAACCCTTTCAGCTTAACACGCTTATTACAGCCAAATTATAAACATATGTTAAGAGTCTAGGGGGGGTTAGAGACACTTGTCTCAATGGGGGAGAGCTCAATGTCATTAAGTCTTTATTCTTTGTTCAAATCCCCTAAGACACAAACTGAGCCAGACAAACAGGGAAGCACAATACCAAAGCATAACAAATTAATGAACAACTGACCATGTTTACTGTACATGCAGATTCTGGTATGGCCTTTATCCTGAAAGATAGTTACATGATTCATATCTATTGGAACATTCATGAATACATATACATAAACTGACATGCATATTCTATACCTTATGACAGGGCCGGCCCGCGGCATAGGCGGAATAGGCAAATGCTAGGGGCGCCACTCATCCAGGGGCGCCAGAATGAGTGAACGAGTGAATTTTTTTTTTACTTTTTTTTTATTGTTATTATTATTTTTTATTTTATAATACTATTTTAAAACCATTAATTCGAAATACTACCAAATAAAACAAAAAAAGTCCGACACATCAATCTTCCCCCGCCCAGCGAGTGCTTGAAGTGCGTCAGAAACAGAGCGCGCGCGATCAGTTTGTTGGTAATTTGTTGTGTAGCGTGCGCGACGCCGCATCCAATGTAGACAGCATTGCTTTTGTTTGAGGGCGCTTAACACACTCAGGCCCTGTCCCAAATGGCGCACTTCATGCGGACTTTCGGTCTCGTGGACTTGAATTGCGCGTGCTCGCTGAGTCTACGAGTCCGTAGGCCGTCCCATTCAGCATTTTACCGCTCTGAAGTGTGCTCAGCAGCGCCCCCTTTGTACCCTTGAAGCGGTCTTCCGCGAAGCCCGCATAGAAGCAGGCTCCACGCACTTTAACTACCCAGGAATCCTTGCGAAAGGCCAATCAGACAACAGATGGGAGGAGATTTCACTCACGGATAATTGTTGACATGGCTGAGAAGAAAATATTACGGGTTTTATGACCTAAATGTACATTTTACCAGTTGTTACCTACAGTTTATACAAACATTATGGTCATCGACCAGTGGTTGATGTCTCAAACATAATAATAGCGTGTTTAATAATACGATCGTGTTATGATTCATTAAATAAATAGTACCGAATGTCAGGGCTTTACTGAGTCATATGTAAACATAGTATGAATATTGAAACCTGTAAATTGAAAAAATTATGTTTAAATTATGTTTTAAAATTGTAATCTTAGTTCAAATGGAACATTATGTAGCCTATTATTATGTACAACTGTAAACATCATTTAAATAAGCATGATATATCTATTGTTTAATGCCCAGGTGATATGCACAATATCAAAATATAGAACTGTAAAATTAGGATGTGTAGTTGACATGCAAATAAGACATCGGAGCGCAAAAATGTGATTTCTCCTGTCCAACAACAACCAGGCAGTTATTTCTGGAGTGCCGATCGAGTCTGTCCCAAAAATACCTCTCAATGCGCCCTCGTGGACTCGCGCCAAGGGCCCTATAGGTCTGCACTACATGACGTCACCAAAGTGTGGACTCTGAGGAAGTCCACAAGTCCGGAGTGTGCCATTTGGGACAGGGCCTCAGGCTCGTAGAAACGGGCCTGTCAGCTCGCGCCAGTTCTAGACACGGTGAAAGTTTCCTGATTGTGACGGATGGCCGAATTTACATGACACATTATAAATGAGCATTATAGTCTGTGATAGATACAGTGCCAAAAAGAAGAGAAGAGGATAAAAGGGAATAAAGACAGAGGTAAAGTGATGTAGTGAATGAACAGTTTATCTAGGCTAATTGCATAGGAGTAAGATACTATAATTTCATGGCAGTTATTTTTACCTTAAACTTAATGTTAGCAGTTGTTCTGAGTTCTCCAGAGGCCCCAGACTGTGATTTTGTAACAATCATGTCAGTTTTAAGACGCATTTTTTATTATCACTTTTTTATTAATGTTTTATTGAAGTTTCTTCTGCTCATCAAGCCTGCATTCATTTATTTGATCAGAAATACAGAAAAAAAAATTAATATTGTGATATATTATTACAATTTAAAATAATTGGTTTTCAATTTATTATACTTTAAATTATCATTTATTTCTGTGATGCAAAGCTGAATTTTCAGGATCATTACTCCAGTCTTCAGTGTCACACGTGACGTCCAGTAAATAAAATGATCCTTTAGAAATCATTCTAATATTCTGATTTATTATGAGTGTTGGAAACAGTTCTGCTGCCTAATATATTTGATGAATAAAAGGTTAAAAAGAACTGCATTTATTCAAAATAAAAAAATATTTTCTAATAATATAAATCTTCTTTACTATCACTTTTTTTTAATCAATTTAACACATCCTTGCTGAATAAAAGTATTGATTTATTTCAAAAAAAGAAAGAAAAAAATTACTGACCCCAACTTACTGACCAGTAGTGTATATTGTTGTTACAAAAGATTTCTATTTTTAGATTTTCTATATTTTTTTTACTTTTTATTCATCAAAGTATCCTAAAAAAAGTATCACAGGTTATGAAAAAATATTAAGCAGCAGAACTGTTTCCAAATTTGATAATTAATCATCATATTAGAATGATTTCTAAAGGATCATGTGATAGACTGAAGTAATGATCCTGAAAATTCAGCTTTGCATCACAGAAATAAATGATAATTTAAAGTATAATAAATGCAGGCTTGATGAGCAGAAGAAACTTCTTTCAAAAACATTAAAAATAGTAATGTTTCCAAACTTTTGGCCTGTACTGTATATGGCATTTTTAAAATTGATTTGCCAAAATTAGTAATGATATTTATTTACAGGTTTATTAAAAATAGCAACGTTCACATTAAATCTGTATTGTAAAATGCACTATAAAAGATAATGGGGACTTGACTTGAATGCTAGATGTAATGCTCTTGGTATTTGTGTTTAGGCTGTAATGTGTGTGTGTGTATATATATATATATATATATATATATATATATATATATATATATATATATATATATATATATATACTGTATATATAGGCTAAATAATCATGAACACAATGACGGGGTGAAATGGGCTGTGATGCATGGGGCACCAGGTAAAATCTTGCCTAGGGCAGCAAATTGGTCAGGGCCGGCCCTGCCTTATGATGTATTTCATTATTTTTGGACAGAAACTCAATCATTAATTCTCACGCATTATCATACATCTGTCACAGTTATGTTCAGTTAGTTTGTTTTCATGGACTTTCAGTTTGCTTCATCAGTCACATGTGTTCCTTTGTTTGATTTTCCCAGCAGTCATCAGTTGTCATGGACACTCATCTGATCATCACACCTGTTCATTATCATTTCATTATTTCTGTGTATTTAGTTCCACTGTTTTCAGTCTTTGGTTGTCGGTTGATGTTTGCGTGTTTTATGTGTTTACCCCATGTTTTACACACGCACTGTTAAAACTTTGTAAACTTTGTATTGAATCTTGTCTACCTTCATCTTCATCATCCTCGTCTTGTGACAGATTGACCGGCCAAATATGGATTATGGTGCAAGGTTATGCTGCAGCGATTACCCAAAAGGTTGTTGATGTTTTTGTTTTCACGGAGAGATCTGTCATTTTGGCATCACCTGCCCCTTCGACGACGAGACCCTGAAGTCTTTGTGCTGGATAGGGGTGAACTACCACCAACCCATAGACCTCCCAGACAACTCTGGATTAAAATGGAGGGACGCCATCATCCGGTGTCTGGATAGTGTCTAGCCCGGTCCAGAACACAGCCGGACCACGGAGGAACCGTGTGTGTCCCCCGCAGACGGAGAGCTACCACCCGACGCGACGTGTTAGCCAGAGCCAGAGCCCGAGCGCCTCGTCCCATTGACCTGTCGGCTCTGCCTTGGCTCCTTCCACCTTCTGCTCCACAAGACACCCTCGGCCTTTCGACTCTACCGGGTTTCCTCGTCCCACCGGCTCCCCCTTAGTCAGTCGTCACATCACCTCCGGCCTGGCCTTGCGGATCATCTTCTACGCTACGTTCCTCCACCCCTACGGCTGCAGCGGGCTCCTCCTTCCCTTCGGGTATGCCTCCGTCCTTCATTACACAGGCATCACCTCAGTCCTCGGGTAATAATAATAAAATAATAATTTGTTACATTTATATAGCGCTTTTCTGGGTACTCAAAGCGCTTTACATAGATGGGGGGGATCTCCTCAACCACCACCATTGTGCAGCATCCACCTGGATGATGCGACGGCAGCCATATTGCGCCAGAACGCGCACCACAAACCAGGGTAATCTGGCTCTACTTCAGACGCCCGTCGCCGCGGCATTTCCTAGGCCTCCTGTGCCAGCGATGTCGCAGGCTCTCCGTCTGGGCCCTGGGATCCATCGGCTCCACCTCCCCCGGTCGTCCCCCAGTTGACGTCAGCCTTCACTCCACCTTGGCTCCTCCCTCCCTCTGGGTCTGTGCCTTCAGACGGATACCATCATAGCCGCTGGGGTCTTGTTGTCCGTCTGTCACCATTCCTCCACCGCCTGCCATCACCATCCCTTCGCCATCTCCTGTTACCATCCCTGCTCCATTTCCTCACCCTCCTTCTAAGCATCCTCCTTCTCCTCATCAAGTCGCAAGGTTGCGCCTTCTCGGGAGGGAACATCAAGCAGTTCACAAGATTTTAATATGACCACATTCTGATAAAAATCTGATCATCCTTGTGCATGTAAACACAGTCAGTGTGACAGATCCAGAACATGTGGCACAGTCCTAATGAGTGTATACGCTTCAGGCTTACTGCGTCTGACTGAAGAAAAACAAGAGGGGGTCTAAGAAAACGACTCAGTACTTCTTTCTATATAAAGCAAAAGACAAGACACCAAAGGTGACAAAAAAGCTATGATCTGAGATTGTTTGCTCGTTTTTATCAGTAACATGCAAGCAGAGCTTTAGTCTGCAGTGATTTTTTTTATTTATATTTTTGCATACATCTGTTTAACCCAAGAGTACAAATTTATTTTCATAACTCACATTTCTCTGGTGAAATACTGGACACACATACTTAAGAAGAACTGAGTTGAATGTCAGTTGCAAATCTTTGCTTGTTAACATACTGGATATCTATTTCACAGCAGAGCCTTTGATAAAACTGAAAGGTGCGTCAAAATGATCTTGATCAAACAAAGCTGGATTTCTGTTGTTTCATAGCACTCATTACCAACAGATCCTTTCATTCACCAAATTATCTACATATCAAAACCCCATAATAATTAATTAATAATAATTTAATCATTTCAATTCGATAAATGAAATGCATAAAAAAATCATATATTTCTTCAGGTAGCTAAATGACAATGTTATTTGTCATAATAATGTTTCTTTGATGTTCCTTTCAACACAGTTCTCAAAAAACCCAGATACAAAACATGAGCGTGATCATGTTTAAAATAGCCTGATCTGAAAAACTCCAGCTTTTCCCTGTCTGTTCAGCCTCCAGAGCTTGGAGGTGTTTGACAGAGCCTGTGCAACAGATTTATGGCAAAAATATGAACAGCTGTTGGAGTTTAATTTATTTTTTGCCGCTTGGCTGGCTGCTTTCTTTCTTTGTCCAGTATTGGCCCAACCATGTTCTAGGACTATAGCTAAGGATGTTTTTTTTTTTTTTTTTTTCAAACGATGACGTTAGTAAGTGTTCTATTTCCAGTCATATTTGATATACATTTAAATCTGATTCATTCTGGAAATATAAACTACAAACTACATAATGTATTTTCAATATCAATAAACAAACCATTTAGGAAAAGCCCTCCAGTCAAACGCTTTTCCTGGCACTATACAAATTGCTCAGTGAAAAATTCGACCGATTCACAGAAAATGTGAGGCACAACAGGTAGGCTACTGATATCTTTAATGTTCTATGACAAGAAAATGAAGACATTCCTCAGTGGACACTGCAGAAACCAATAAACCATTCAAGTCTCTTAATACCACATCCAGGGGCGCTTTGGTCAAACCTTCTGCACCGAATAAAAGAAAATGAGGAAAAAATATTATTAGGCCCATATTTCTTCTACCTATTAAGATTAATAAATAAATAAATACTGTTGAGATTTTAGTTTTAATTACAGTTATTTTTGCTGCCTGGAAAGAAAAAAGCAATTCTTCCAAGCAATTGCGAATTAAGCTTGACCTTTAGAACAAGCCCTGGTGTTTCACAGTCAATGAACTAATTGCTCTGCATGTGTAATGGGGCACAGAGAAAAAGAACAGTGGAAGAGCAAGAAAGAGAGAGAAGGAGAGAAATAGTGAGACTTACACAACCAGGCATGCAAACGATCTAACACGTGCGCACACACACACACACACACACACACACAAATCACCTTCAATGAAGGCTGATTACCATTCATTTGTTTAGCACACACTCGATCAGCTAAGATCCCAGAGAAAAGACAAATCACAAATGAGATGCCTTTAATTTCTCGTTTGTTTCTCCTAAACAGCAATGAGATTAAATGGAGAAGTCTGCTTCTCAAATGTGTCTTTTGAGAAAAGAAAGCAGTACTCATTTGCCTCCTCTAGTGTTCGTTTACACGACAATGATGTACTCAGAACGGAAAAGTTTTTCACTTGCGCTTTTCAAGTGATTCACATACAGACGGCACTGTCACAGTGATCCGTGAAAACGACTAAAAACGCTGTATTCTGCTACCAGGCCAGTAGTTGGCGATGTCATTTTGTAAAGAAACACTGCACACCTATGGACAGAACACATAATACATAATGCATAAGCCCCCTAGAGTTTCACAACATCTGTGCTCAGATTTGCAAATATAAAGTCAAAGATTTCAATATTACAATTAAACATTTGTATCAAAATTCTTCCATGACTAAATGATCTGGATTATATTACTCATTTTATAGCACTATAATCTTACACTATTTCAGTAGTTTAAAGAGGAACATCTGAAACAACGTTGATCCTTAAAGGTGAAATGACCAATTTCTGTCAACAGTAGCACCAAATAAAATGACAAAAATAATGACACAAGTTTATTGAATTCTCCCTTCATTTCCTATTGGTCAGCCAAACAAATAACCCCGCCCCAAACTCACATCATTGGTTGAGACAATGTTGCTGTGTTGGGCTATTTTGGATGCTCAAATAACGCCACCTTAAACTACAATAGAGCAATAATTGAGGAATACAATTATTAATTTGGGTATAAACATGGTGTCCAATTCATTGTTGTTGTTAATTAAAACTATTAAGAGTTCTTTTCAGTAATTGAAACAAAGTTGCAATAAAATAAATTAAATATAATAGTACAAGAAAACTTACACTTAATTTTTAAGATAAAAATAAAACTAAATTAAAACTAAATATGAATATTAATAAAACAACTAATCAAAATAATAAATACTATAAAAGAATGTAAATAATACTATACTACATGGTCCAACTAATATGACCATCTGTAATCTTAGCTGGAAGAAATTATACAAACAACATAATTATATAAAAACCCCACCACTCTACAACTGCTGTATACTAGATTAGTTCCATCTCAAACTAATGCATCCATTTGACAAAAAATTAACTCTACAGAATACAAATCAACAATAATTTCATACAGCCACCATAAACGGCACACCGTTAATATAGGTTCAATTAGATCACCTTAATGACACTCCTTGATCCATCCACACACAAAGGTCAACAGCTCCTCTAAAAGCCTCATTCTGAATACTTGTATTAGAATTAAACAATTTAACTAGCCCATTGCAATTTCAGTCACACATCTCTTCAAAAGTTCAAATGCGTGCAAGTATTAAATTTGCTATTAACATTTCACTGTTGAGTGATGGCCGTCCGACGCTGGTCACACCAGAGGATGTTGATCAGCGAGTCTTCTGTGAAACAAAGGATGCCTGGTTGGAGTGAAACAGACGTGAAGGTTTATCAAAGACTCACTTCTACTTTCAGAAGAATAAAGCTTTGAAAAATGTGCAAAGACATCCTTGTGTGATCACCTAATGCCCCTGCATTTTCAACAAAGCACTGTTGCTTTGGAGACACTTGAGTCAAGGTTGAACTACATGCCTGCACTTCCTTCAAGATTAAACTCTGAGAACACAAAGTGATTTTTTACTGCTATGCTCTCTACACCTCTATGGTCTGCAGTGGTGAATGCACATTTCATCATATTACAGCATCTGGAGGAACTACTCTCTGTTCAAATGTTGCCTCCCCAGGGATTCTGATTTATGCAGTTCCTGTTTTTACCACCCAGCTTCCTGGTCCCCATGAGAGGGATGGGTGGCCTGGGGCTTTGATTGCATACTGAGCCTTTGGTGCCTGTTTTGGTCTCAAGCTGCTGACACATCTCACTCTGAGTGGCTGAAAGCATGTTGGGAAATGACAAGTGGTAGACTGCACATCCACTGGTCAAGCCCTGACAAATCACTCCATCCTTTCCTCAACTGATAAAGCATGGCAGGCAGACTTCTCAGCATGCATGACTTTCCAGACTGGTTTATGTTGGTTAGTGCTGTGACTGTAATGGAAATACACTACAAAATTACTAAAGTAAAAACTTGCTAATTGGTTAACTGCAAGATAACATGTAGAGAATTTTTTTAAATCAGTATAAATGAACATTGTATTATAATATTACAAAAATAATTTAAATTTAAATAATAAAAAAAGTATATGAATTACCATAATTTACTGTTTAAATATATAACACTCAAGAAGAAAATTTGTAACTATGATAAAATGTACATTACCATTTACATATTTAGAGTCAGTATTTTAAAAAAAAATATTATTTAGGAAATGAACACTTTTTCAGCAATGATGCATTAAATTGATCCAAAGTTACAATATTTTTTTTTTTAAATATTGATGATATTAATAAATGTTTCTTGAGCCCCAAATGAACATATGAGAATGATTTCTGAAGTATCTTGTAACACTGAAGATGGGAGAAATGACTGCTGAAAAATCAGCTTTGTCATCACACAAATAAGTTACATTTTAAATTATATATTACAACAGAAAACAGTTATTTTAAATTGTAAATTAAATTGTGAAATATTTAAATATTTCACAATATTGCCGTTTTACTATATTTTTTGATTAAAGTAGTTCACTTTATAATGAAAATTAGCCCATGATTTACTCACCCTCAAGCATAGGTGTATATGACTTTCTTCTTTCAGACGAATACGAGCTAGAATTTTACTTTGTAACGTGTTAAATATGAATATTGTTCTTACACAAACTCATCACTTTGCTTCGTAAGGCCTTTATTAACCCACCGGAGCCATTTGGAGTTCATTTATGATGGATGGATGCACTTTTTTGAGCTTCAATCTGTTGGTTGCAATCCACTGCCATTATCAAGCTTGGAAGAGCCAGGTCATTTATTAACATAACTTCGATTGCATTCGTCTGAAAGAAGAATGTCATAAGATGGCTTGAGGGTGAGTAAATCATGGGCTAATTTTCATTTTAAAGTGAACTTCTCCTTTAAATAAATCCAGCCCTGGTGAGCAGAAGAGACTTCTTACAAAATCTTACCAACTTTAAGCAGCTTTACAGTAAATCAATTTTTGAAAAATATGATCCATATGATCCATAAATAAACTATAATCAGATGTGATGAATCAAACCTATTTTTAGTTAATTTTTGCAACAAAAAAAATGTAAGTAAAAATATTTTAGTATAAAATATTTTAATATAAATGTATTTTTAGAAAATAAAGTAAAAATGTAAAGTATGTGCTGGTTAAGCCAGTAAAGAAGCTTGTTGGGTGCACCAGCACAACTATATTTACTTAAAAAGCGATCCAAAATACTGATTAAAGAAAAGAAATTGCAGTGTTGCTCTGAATGTTAAAATTCCTAACGGCTTCAAACAACAACAAAGTATATGCATAACTGTGAATATGATAATACGCATCAGTTTAGTACTCATTTCAATGCTCATTTCATAGTTCAGGTATTCCCAAACAACTGCCAATAGTGCATTGAGTATTATAACTTATGACTCAACCCTGCTGAAATACAACATCTGATTGTCTGTGTGGGTGAATAATGGGAGCGAATTCTTTGCTCTGAGGAGATCTGTGGGTTTTTCAGAGAATTTGTGCGTGCTTGTTTGTTTTGCGCTGAGTGACATTGAGGATGACACGCTTACTTCACAAAGAGCGCAACGGGACCCAAACCGAGGCCCCCTGCCGAGATGTGATTGATGGCAGTAGCTTCCAAAACCACAGAAAAGAATCTTTAATGAACAGACTTTCCCTCAAGATCACTGCCAAACGACGAATAGACATAATGACGAAGTAAACTCGGAGTACTGCAGCAAACAATGAGAACAGTTTGGCTCTCAAAAGCATGTTGATTAGGACGAGTGCTACACCGTGCGAACGGTGGCCCCTTGTGCGAGTGAGGCCAGATCTAAATGTAGTCTCGACAAATGAACTGACAGTGTGGAAAATGGAGTTCTCCATCTCAGACGCGGAGGTAAGACCCCCTGCACACATAGCGAACGTCTGAATGGCGAATTAGTGTCACTCCGATCTTAATGGCACATTGAAAAGGGAACTTTCATTGTCATTTCTAATAACACAGGAAGCCCTTAGAGCTCCATGTTCATCAGAAATAAGATTGGGCTGTCACCCTGTTCTCTCCCTTCACATTAACCCAGAACCGCTCCAAATCCTATGAAGTCTAAATGAGAGCTTTGTGGCTTTTAGTCCATGTGTGTGAACTAAAAATTCAAATTTAGTCTTTCTATTCTTGGAAAATTAACTAAAAATATTGATTACTCATCCAATACTAAATCATGAGTCATCAATTTCTTCCTATTGCACTAGGAAATACACCAATGAAGGAGAGAAAACTGCACTTGTCAAGCCATTATATTTGATATTAAACTATGATGATGGAATTTAAAATCTATTGATTTTTTAGAAGGCCGTATTTCAAAAGAAAATCATTATTTATCATTAAATTTGCGCCCTTGTAGCAACATGTGTCCTAAGGCATAGAGTTCAGAAACAGCAGGGTTCAAATTGCTTCAAGTTATTTAGCACATCATTAGACTAAATTAAATATAATAAAATTTGTAAAACTCAAAATACATGTAAAACTCATGTATTTGAAACATATCAAATACATGCTGTTCTATCACACTTTCTATTCATCAAAGAATCCTGAACAAAATATATCACAGTTTCCACAAAAATATCAAGCAGCGCAACTGTTTTTAACACTGACTATAATAAAAATGTTTCATTAGAATGATTTCCTGAGGGATCATGTGACACTAGTAATGATGCTAAAAATCCAGCTTTGCCATCACAGGAATATGAAGAATTTACTAACTGCATATTCACTTTACTAAACAATACAAGTAACAATATATACATGGGAAAAAAAAAAAACATCTCTATTTTTACCCCAAACAACTCCCCCATTCTCATTAAAATAAGCTTGTGGTTTCCACTTTAAAATCCACTAACAAATAAAGTGAGTATTGTCAAACTCACAGACCATGTCATTTTGTTATCTTATTAGGGAAAATAAGTGTTGTGTTCACAGTGGTGCGTTCTGAGAGGCAAACAATTATCTCTATGAGCTTTACTGTCAGCCAATGAACCGCATTAGAGCGAGCAGCTCGCACAGGTGTAGCCCAAACTCACCTGCGCCCCAAATACCTTCCCAAGCATCTCCTCTCTCCATGGCCAAGTGGCAGTGATATGTCCTGATGGGGAATGATAGCCTTATTGAGCCACTGGATAGGCTCAAAGTCATTTGTTTTGAGAAGCCAGGGCTGACAGGCCCAGCTTTTCCCCACCAGCTCCCAATGAAATTGACTTTATCACTTTCACCCCCTGACAGTTTTTCAGACTTCCAACATTTTACTGAATATGAGGACTCGGAGTATGTTGACAGGCTGGGCATTTTAAGCTGCCTTCTTTGTAAGGGGGAAATAAACCCACGGCGACATAGTTCTATGGATTAAGATGCTGTTATTTTGACAGTTAAATCAACAGCTCCACAGCAACTGTGAAATCCTAATATAATACTTATAAATGCATGCTACCAGGCAAACATGTTAGAAGTTTTTAGAATTTGCATTGGGAAGCTATGGAGAATAACTGTTCAGTGTGGACACTAATGCTCAATACGACTTTTTAATGTTTTTTGAAAGAAGTCTTTTCTGCTAACCAAAAATACAGTAATTATTTTTTATTTTTTTGGTGAAATATCATTACACTTTTAAACAACAAAAGTTTGCTATTTTAATATATTTCAAAATCCTTCAGCATCATTACTCCAGTCTTTAGTATCACATGATCCTTCAGAAATCATTCTGATTTGCTGCTCAAGAAACATTTCTTAATATCAATACTGAAACAGTTGTACTTTATATTCTAGTGGAAACCGTGATACATTTTCTTTCAGGGTTCTTTGATAAATAGAACGTTCAAAAGAACAGCATTTATTTAAAATAGAATAGACTGAGAAGCAAAACTGTGTAAAAAAAATCATATCACAATAATTTTGTATTTTCAGAGAATTTGCCTTCGAGTTTTGTGAAGAATGTTTGACACAGTCTGAACATGACTACTATTTTATCTTTTTCCCTAAAACTTAGTTTTCTTAAAAAAGTTGAGTTTGCATGTATAGACAATGTTAAATAGTCAATATGAATGTCAGGTAGCTCATAATATACAACAGCGTTTACTAAACTAGATCCTAAGCAGCAAGGCAAGCACGCAATCTATCCTCAGGGATGGGGTAGACGATGGGGAGCGTCTTTCGGATTGCAAAGCGCGGTGCAATCTGCAACTCTCTTCTCTCGCCAGACTGTCTGTGTTTGCTTATAAACTAGTGGACTGGATGGATGCTGCTGTGCTATTTGCTTTGGGCACCTCCTCAAAATCTCAGCTGTCACTTTTGCTCAACACCACTATCCTAAAGTAATGGCTCCCAAATCCCATTCCAAACATGCACATGTGGACTTGGAGATAGGGGGGTGGGGTTGTGACAGACAAAAAACTCCTGAATATTCACATTAAGATTGATAAAAATATGTGGATAAACAGGAAATGCTTGCACACATACATTGGGCCCACAACATCAAATGTCAGTCATTCTTTGTATTTTTCCTCATTTCTATTAACCTAACCTACAAAACCACACTACTGTTCAAAAAATGTGGGATTGGTGATATTTTTTAGTTTTTTTTAATTAATCTCTTATGCTCACCAAGGCTGCATTTATTTGTTCAAAAATACTATTACAATTTAAAATAACTGTCTTCTCTTTAAATATATTTTAAAATGTAATTTATCCCTGTGATGCAAAGCTGAATTTTCATCATCATTACTCCAGTCTTCAGTGTCACATGATCCTTCAGAAATCATTTAAAGGGGTGGTAAAACGCCTTTTTTCGAAGGCTTGATTGTGTTTGTGGGGTGCACTGTAACATGTGTTCATGCTTCGTTTTAAAAAAATTCACATTATTTTTCACATATTTAACCATTATTCTACACTGCTCTGTCCCTCCTTGTAAAAACGGTCGGATGATTTCCGCGTTCTATTAAGCCCCCCCCCTTCAAAATCCGCAATGGGCTCAGATTGGTTAGCTGGCCCAGTGTGTTGTGATTCGCTTACCGCCAAGTACACGTTGTTCGGAAACGTCACGCCCCCTTACCTTTACCGGTAGTTTGTGCTTCAGTAAACAACGGCGTCAATATTGCCATACCAGTTTGAGCCCGAATCAGACCCAGAGAATGTTAGTGGAGAGGATCGAGCAGAACCTGTTCAAGAACGGCTGTTAAAGGACGTTTCAGAAAGGTATGTTTTTTTAATACTGCAGATCGCTCTATGACACTGTTACTTTTGTATATTTAGAACGATTGTAGCTAAATATCTGTCGCCTGAACTATTAATCCAATACGAACACTAAACATTGGCTTTACAACAGTAGCCAAATTAAACACAAAACCATGTTTAGCATGCCTGTAGATAAACAATACATAAAAGCTATAATCAAAGAATAATTTACACTGATCACATAAACGACAACACAACAACCACGTACATTCCAAGTTCGCTGGTGATATTAAACAGAAGTTTGTATGTGTTTGTCGGATAAGTATGAATTAACGTTAGCATTTAACAAACTGGTTTGTGGAGCCAAACAGCGTTGTGCTTCGTTTACTTCCTTGCTACAACGTACAATTAACAATACGAACTATTACAGGAAAACACAACGACGAAAAATAAATCATACTTACAGGTTGTGGCCCGTAAACAGTTTCTGTTTTTAAAGTTGGAACTGCTCCATCTTTCAGGACTAGCCGTTGTGCGAATCCTTCATCGGAGGAGGGGTTTATGTAAATATTGGGCTTAGTGATGTCAGCAAGCCCGCAGGAATGTCGTGTAGTCCCTACTGGCCGTTTTTTGTAGTTCTTAGAAATTGATTTCTTTAAAAGCAAATATCTCCCTTTGCTTTAAACTTTGAAAGTTGTAACTTTGCAGATGTTGTTTATGCTCAAACAGCAACATACACACTAACTAAAGTTAGAAAAGTGAAATCGTGTTTTACCACCCCTTTAAATATGCTGATGTGCTGCTCAAGAAACATTTCTTATTATTATCCATGTTGAAAACAGTTGAGCTGCTTAATATTTTTGTGGAATGTTTTTTCAAGATTCTTTGATGAATAGAAAGTTTAAAAGAACAGCACAAGTCCGGATGGCTACTGATTTGGCCTACTATCTTGCTCTAATTATTATTATTTTATATTATTGCCTGCCCAATGTGCCAAAGTGATCATTTCCGAATTCGGCATTTGATAATAAATCGACAATAAATCATGAAACTGTTAGTCTTAACTAGCAACGCTATGATTGGGCTCATGTCCACGTTGCGCCTCAGCTAAACGGTTTTGAACAGAATAATCAATGAAAGAAAGATGTTTTACTATATTTGTATGAATTATAGTTTTGTTAAATCTTGGGTATTTAAGTCATTCTAAGCTTAAAAAAAATTTGATTCCGTGCAAAGAAATTTCAATGAAGTGGTTGTTTTGCAAGAGAGTTCGGTGTGGGTGGTCAGAGTACTGGCAACCTGTGAGAAGTGCCGGTACGCAAGAAAAAAAGATGGTAAGCAACAAATTAAAATATACTTTGAGCACTGTTCACAAAGCTTGTCATAAGGCATTCTGGGACTGCATAAACATGCAACGCTGCCTTAGAATGTGAAGGCAGAACAATTAATTTTGCTATCTTTTGGAACGGTTTCCGCATCAAAAGTGCTCTTAAAATGCTATCGCCGTTGGCAGCTCACTAGGTTTTTGCGATACATGTATGTAGATCTAACGTGCCTATTCCTGCACCTTTACTTCCTACTCATATAAGTAACAGAGCGAGTCTTGACTAATATTGAGTCCTGTGTGACCTAAAAAAATGAGAGACTGGGAATTGTCTCTTGTATTTATCTTCATTTGTTTCTGTGTGATCTAAATCTAATTGCCTGTGCTGGTCTCAACGGATTCTCTGCTGCTTAAACACATTACACCCACATTGATAAATCATGAACTGCACTGTCACAAGGAAATCAATTATGCTAAATAATATCCTATAACTTTTCTAACTAATTAAAGTTGCGTTGATGACTTAGGGAGCGGATTCTGCGAGGCGGATCCACAAACTCCATTTGTTTGCCTCTTCAAGTTCTCTCTGTTCCAAAGGAGAGTGTGAAGACATCAATGATACCGAAGTGACTTTCTTCTCCAGCTGACAACGACTGACAAGATCCCTTGTGGGATGTGAAGCTTTGCGAATTCTCCAGTTAAAAAACGAAGGGGGGCGTCTAACGGCAATGAAGACTCACGGAGAGCCTCTCGAGAGGGTTGTGGAGGCTCTCGATTTTTCCCACAAAGCTGTAGCTGTGACAGGCTGCCAGCCCTTCTGACAACGAGTTTCAGAAAGACACATCAGGACTGCCAATCCAGTGGACCAATAGCACCGAAGCCGCAGCACATCAACTGGCCTTCTCTTTATAGACTTGTTCTGTAAACACTGAAAAGGAACTGGGGCCATATTCACAAAGAATTTTAAGGCTAAAAGTAGCTCCTAACTGGCAAATTTAGGAGCAACTCCTAAAAATAATGGGCGTGTCACTCGTAACTTTAGGACTCCTAAATTTTTTGACTAAGAGTAATTCACAAAGCATTTTAGCCCTAAAAGTAGCACCTAAGCCTGGGACAGCTTAAAAGAAGTCGAGAGGACTCCTAACTCACTAAGACCTATTCACAAACCGCTTTTTGTGGCATTTCACGTTGCGATGTTTTGAAATGCGTATGCGGCGGCTACAGGAGCTTCCAATCGCGAGGGAACAATTTTGCATTGTAGGCATAACTAGGGATGCAATAACGCCACCAACAACAACCAAAACTAGTCTACTCATTGCATGTAAACTAATTGTAACGTTTCATTGTGAATCAAATTAAAATGTTCTTCTCTTTGCAAACGTAGGCAGAGGCATATAGTGACAGGTTCATTCAATAATGTTGCAAAGATATTGCATCAATCCATATGTTTCATTAGGCTACTAGGCTATTTGTTTTGCCTTACTCTTTATTCATTTAGACTATTTATTCAGTTATTCATCATCTTCCGTCCTTCGCACTACTTGTGTAGCGCACGCATTCTCAGACCTGTCACCTGTCACTCATCATCGTAGGGGAGGTGTTTGGAATCATTCCCGCGTTACAATCATCAGCCAATCAAGGTGGTCACTTCAGTCAAGCTCGTGCATGAGTAATGACGTCATCCATAGCAACGAAGACTCACTCTTAGTTTAGGAGTTGTCATTTTTCTTTACTAAGAGTAGGTCTGAAAGGGATTGTGAATAACTTTTAAGAGAAAACTCCTAGCTAAAATCTTTTAGTGCGATTTAGGAGTACTCCTAGTGGTAAGATAAAATGCTTTGTGAATATGGCCCCTGATCACTATAAATAGTTTTAAAGGGTGGTTGATTATGATTTCACTTTTTAAACTTTAGTTAGTGTGTAATGTTGCTGTTTGAGCATAAACAACATCTGTAAAGTTACAACACTCAAAGTTCAAAGCAAAGGGATATAAAAAAAAAAAAATTCCTGGGCCCGTATTCATAAAGATTCTAAGAATCCTCTCAGAAAACTCTTAATTTAGCTTAAAAACTTTTACGTAGGAGTCTTATAGCTTAAGAGCAATTCTGGACCGATCTGAGAGCAACTCTGAGTAAGGAAAAGACAAAAACTTTTATCTTAGTAAGGAGGCGGGGTTGACCCCGTTGCTATGTATGACACTATCTTTTGACGACTGTGATTGGTTGGTTGTCCAAGAAGGGGAAAAAAAGTGATTTTAAGTATAGGGTCTATTCTAAGCCTTCACTTTGAAATTACATGCGTAATTTTTCCTATTTGACCGTTCTCACACACACACACACACACACACACACACACACACACACACACACACACACACACACACACATTATATATATATAAATCCTTTTTTTTATTTACCATGCTGTTAATTTCCTATAAGGTATTTGCTTGGCTTAGAATGATAAAAATTGTTCCACTCTTTCCAATTACACTGATTGCTGGCATGTCTATTTAAGTGGTGGTTTGAATGTTGGTTTTAATGTATCAAACATGGAATTTTCCCAGTTGCCAAATATCGTAATGTAGTGATTACTTTCATTTCAGGCGCTATGGCATTTCTGCGCTGTGTTGGAGATATTAGCGTGTCTCTAAAAAGATCTGTCACAAACATGATCCCTGCACGATCTAATCTATAGCGTCTTATTAACTCACTGTCATCCATTGTCTGCAACACATTTCTTCTCCCTCTTCGTCTTTCTGCCATTTTCTCCTCTGCTAAAGAAACTCTTAAGCCTCTTAAAAGTCCTCGTCCGTGCTCCTAACAATTTTGACCTTAAGACCTGTTTTAAGGGTTAAGATGCTTTCTGAATTACTTTTTTCTTTACTAGGATTTTTTCTTTCATTTTAAGAGTAAACGCCCACATTTCTAAGAATTTTCTTAGAATTTTGTCACTAGGAGCTACTCTTTGCATTAAGATTCTTTATGAATACGGGCCCTGGTCCACTTTTAACACAGAACATAAGGATACCGAACCTAAATGCATAGGGATATGTTCACAACTTGATTGGTCGGCTTTTATGATGTATATTTCGAGACTGAACTTACAGAACATCCAAAACAATGTTGTGTGCTGGGCTAAATGCACTCATTGTATGTGCGTAGCCTACATATGATGGCATTTTGACCAGCTGAGAACTCGTGAAGAGCTTATAAAATGTGTAAAGGAGTCAAAAAAGGGACAGGAATCACACAATGAAGATCTGCTGCAAAGAGATGCGGTTCTGGTGCCTGTACTGAACTGTGATGGGCAACATCGCGACTATGACAAGAAAAAACATTCTGTCCTTCTTAGCATCATGTGTTTGGTTCGTTTACATGTCTTTGGTCCATGTTGCATTCATATTTCATTCGAACTGCACTAGAGTTTGTTTGGTGTGCACCAGGATTTGGATGGCAGCGTTCATACTTATTAAAATGAACATAACAGCACTAACAGAGCAATTGCACCAATCGAAACAAACATGCCAAGTGTGAATACACTTTTTTTTTTAGAAAGTTAAAATGAAAACTGAATATATAAAAATAAAAGATCATTCAAAATATTAAATTACATAATACTAAAATTATACTAAATATACTACATTCTATCAGATTTGGAATGGCATGAGGGTCATGATGACAATTTAATTTTTGGGGGGTAAACTAACCCTTTAAACAAAGCAAGAAGTTAAATATTCATGAAACAAAAAGGTGAGGGAAATTTCAGCATTCGCTTAGCAACATCTCTATTGAAATCTATTGTGATTGGAGTCTCCCGTGAGGAGCAATACTGTATATGTGAGTTGAAGTGACACATTTCAAATCATTCATTTTCAGTAGAGGTTCTATCTATTTTCTATTCTATTCTCACAACAGACAATGGCCTTGTGATATGGTCACTGGATTTAATGAACGATATCCCATGAATGATTCCACTAGACTACATTTCTTTCGATAAATCCTCAACCACATCCCTCTACCGGCCTTTTTTTATTATTTTTTATTTTACTTTCCTCACTTATAATCACAATTAACATCACTAACTGTGGGATTTTTTTTTTTAACTAAGACACAAATGGAATGCAAGGTGCAACTAAATAATATCCAGCAGATACAAGAAATATGTCAATGCAAGGTGAAGGTCGCATGGCCTCCTCATCAAAAAGGACAAAAGTGGAAAAAAAAGAGTTGTACAACAAGGAATCTACCCTAAAATAATCCTCTTTGCTATCCTGATCTTGTATGACTTTACTAATATAAAAACCTTGATGTGTGACACATCGGAACCTGATGGAATGAGAGGCTATAACAGAGAAATGATAGCTGAAGCCGGCGATCCGTCTGACATCTTTGACACCATAGCTTGCAAAGCAGATCTAAAGTGAAATGTTCATTCTGTCATCTGAGATGCTTGATAAGATTGCACGTTAATGACATATCAACCAGAAGACCAGATTGACTGCCAGACATTTCTAGGTGTTTTAGAGATTAAAGGATCAATCTCCATTACAGATCTGTGCCCGAGGAAAGGAGTGCAGACATTTGCGTTTTTATCATCAGTAATACACTACATCATTTCTGTCCACCTTATACCTGAAAACACTTTTTGTGAAAACAATCTTTTGACCAATGATGTCACAGAAATACGCAAAAGCATAGCATAGCACACATATCCTCTGCAGACTAAAGCAGGGTGCACACCGTACGATGTTAGCCATTATTTGGCCGTCTGAGGCAAATTTTGCAAATCCTAAAAGATTCCTCTTATCCTAGGCTAAAATCCGCAGTCTTTGATCGCTAGATTGACATGTTCGCCGACGGTAAATAAATGATCACTGTGATAAAATTTTACCTCAGATGAAATTCTGGCAGTGTCAGAAGATTTGACACACAGTCCTGCAGTGTGACTTCTCCTACGCCAACCGTCAAATCAAATACCAATAGAAGCGCAGAAACTAATGACGCAATTAGTGCGACAACAAGAAACCACCGCTTTCTCCAACCACATCATCTTTTTTTTTTTTTTTTTACATTAACACTAGAGATTTTTTTCTTTGCTAGACATCATTTCAATCGCGCATGTAATGCAGCTCATAGTAACCGAACGTGTCACGGATTAATAATGTAAAACTCTGTATGAGTTTTCGTGCGTGCGCCCGTTTTTTAAATTTTTTTTGTGCTGTCTGACATTAATGACAACTGAGATCCTACAGTGTGACATGGCTTACAATGGGGGTCATGTTCATACATTCTGACAAGCAAAGCGATGGGTTTGTGTAAGAAAAATATCCATATTTAAAACTTTATAAACTACAATCACTGGCTTCCGGCAATGGCCATATGCACATTCTTACAAAAACCCATCGCTTCGCTTCAGAAGGCATGTATCAACTCACTGGGGTCGTATGGATTACTTTTAAGATGGATGGATGTACTTTTTGGAGCTTCAAAACTCCACACTATTCAAAAGGGGAAAATTGAGGGGACACTAAAGGGGACACTATTCAATGCTATTACAAAGCTGGGAAGAGCCAGGATATTATTTATTATAACTCGGCTGAAAGAAGAAAGTCAAATAGACCTAGGATGGCTTGAGGGTGAGTAAATTATGGGATAATTTTCATTTTTGGGTAGCGATAATCTTTGGCCTGCAATTATAGACCGTTGTTACATGACCAGTGGCTTGAAGTGCCTATATAAAAGCTTGCACTGACACTGAACTGACGCAGCTGATGATAAACAGAAATCAAAATAAAAGTAGGGGTCTCCTCTGCTGACGTGGAACCATAAGAGTTTTCAGGATAAAAATCATTATTTTTTTTTATTTTTATTTTTTTTTACATTTTTTTATTTATATATATATAAAAATAAAGAGCTCCATGGATCTAGTAATCAAGTGTATTAAGTTAATTGGGTACAGTATTTGAAACTTTAATACGTAACATATTTGCTCGCTATTTCTACACACATGAATAGACAATGGACTATTTAATAAATTATTATTAGCTGAAATGAAGGAGGCAAAGATGGGAAAATAGAGGGTAGAGGGAAAAACTACTGTATATGCAAGAATGCTAAGATGCTTAGATGGACACATTTGTGAGAAAAATCTGCCTGGACACATTTGTGAAAAAATCAAGCCGAGAGATCTCATAAAAAGCCAAGTGTCACACAATCATAACAGACAGATATGCATTTGTATGCACTAGATTTGGTATTTGTTCAAAGGTTACATGCAATTTGTAGGATGGTTTGTATTTATTTGTGAAGTATTATCTTGGCTCATTTATTTATATTTGTAAAACACAATACATATTTGTTACTCCACTGCATTTTCACTCAAACTGACCTTTGTACTTGCACATTGCTTTCTGTTTGTTTGCGAGTCAAGTTTTCCTTTGCAAACCAGATCGAGTTTGTTTGCGAGTCGAGTTTTCCTTTGCGAAGTAGATTGAGTTTGTTTGCAAAATGCTGGATTTGTTAATTTAATTATGGCACATAATTCGCTCCATATATGTATCCGGTTGCTAAGGTGTTCTGAGTGGTTGTCACTGCGTTGTCATGCAGTTGCTAAGGTGTTCTGAGTGGTCGTTAGTGCGTTTCTATGTGGTTGTGGGGGCATTCTGATTGATTGTTATTGCGTTGCTACGTATGTGGTTGCTAAGGTGTTCTGAGTAGTTGTTATTGTGTTGCTATGCAGTTGCTGGGATGCTCTGAGTGGTTGTTATTGCATTGCTATGCAGTTACTGGGGTGTTCTGTGTGGTTGTCAGTGTGTTGCTACGTATGCAGTTGCTAAGGTGTTCTGAGTGGATGTTGATGCAATGCTATGCGTTTGCTTGTATGTTCTGAATGGTTGTCATTATGTTGCTATGGGGTTGCTGAAGTGTTCTGAGTGATTGTTAATGCATTGACATGCGGTTGCTGGTATCTTGATATCTTACACTCAAAAACAGCTAGATGGAGTGCAACAGGATGGAAAAAAATGAAATTCTTAAAGTTGGCAAGCCATCTTAAAAACAAAACAAATTGATGCACCATCCCTTAACTCTTTCCAAGCCATTGACATTTTTCTGGCAATCCATGTTTTCAGTGTTATATAGGGAGTGCTGTTATGCATCTTCTGAAAGAGTACAGAATCCCCAAATCCAAAATTAAGCGAAGAAGCTTAGAAGATTGCTTACGCACATGTAAGCTACTGCGATCATCAAACATTCAACAGCATTTAAATCAAAACTGCCTAATGTTACCGAATGAAGTGTCGAACCCATAAAGAGATATAGGACTGCCCAACCTTTGGGGGTGTTGATGGACTCGATTTACCCGATCTATGTGTAGCCAAGTCAGTAGGGGGCGCTGCTGAGGGTATCTGTAGAGGGTGTAATTTCCCTTTAAAGGGTTAGTTCACCCAAAAATGAAAATTCTGTCAGTAATTACTCACCCTCATGTTGTTCCAACCGCGTAAGACCTTCGTTCATCTTCGGAAGATAAATTAAGATATTTTTGATGAAATCTGAGTGCTGGATCACTTCTCCATAGGCTGCTAGGTGACCGAAACTTGCTGGCCCAGAAAAGTTATTAAAGAGATCGTTAATATAGTCCAAGTGACTACAGTGGCTTAATCTTAAGTATATCAAGCGACGAGAATACTTTTTGTGCGCAAAAACAAACAAAAATAACGACTTTATTCCACTATTCATTTCCTTCTCTCTGGGCCTCGTAGTGTTTTTGCGCTGCGCGTCTGTGTTGCACGTCAACACGCATCACACACATGACCAGCGTCGGCCAATAGTGAGCCTACGTGGTGACGTGCAACACAGACGCGCTGCGCAAAAACACTACGTGAACCAACTAGAGGCCCAGAGAGAAGGAAATGAATAGTGGAATAAAGTCGTTATTTTTGTTTGTTTTTGCGCACAAAAAGTATTTTCGTCGCTTGATATACTTAAGATTGAGCCACTGTAGTCACTTGGACTATATTAACGATCTCTTTAATAACTTTTCTGGGCCAGCAAGTTTCGGTCACCTAGCAGCCTATGGAGAAGTGATCCAGCACTCAGATTTCATCAAAAATATCTTAATTTGTGTTCCGAAGATGAATGAAGGTCTTACGCGGTTGGAACAACATGAGGGTGAGTAATTACTGACAGAATTTTCATTTTTGGGTGAACTAACCCTTTAAATATGCCATTTCCTATGAGTGGAATGGTTGCGGTGCCTGAATTGTTTGGCATGGTCGCTGGAAGAACAAGCTCTGGTAGGTTTATTTTAATAGTGTTATGAGAAGAGTGTTTTAAGGCTCATTTATGATGTTTTGTGATCATCTTGATGTGTTTTTTTAGTGACTATGTTGATTCAAATGGTCCAGGTGTGTGTAATCAAGTTGTTGTCTTTATGTAGTTGATTTGTTTTGACGTGTGGTCTAAATGCCCTAATGCTGGT
Organism: Abramis brama; assembly: GCF_963993115.1. Taxonomy (NCBI): domain Eukaryota; kingdom Metazoa; phylum Chordata; class Actinopteri; order Cypriniformes; family Leuciscidae; genus Abramis; species Abramis brama. Next base: position 27,618,289 of record NC_139980.1, read on the forward strand.
AAGGTTTGACTGGATGAGTGGTGGACACTGAGTTACCATTGCAGCACATTGCACGTGAGTGTCTGCATGTTATCAAATCAGGTTGTTTTATTGTAGGAAATGATCAGTGAAATACCCTTTTGTATGTATTAAAACAAATGACTCTATTGTAGAAAAGTTGCTTTACAGGCCCTTACGTTGGCTATGTTGAGCGGGATGAGCGATGGATACGAAAGACTCTTGTACTTCCTGTGGCTTTTGAAATCAAGGCAACTAAGGTATTTATTCTTATTGATGTAATGCTGGAATAGCTAGCATATTTTAACATTGTTGATTTGTATTAAATATATGGACAGTGGTTTCTTGGAACTGTTATGATGTGGTGCTAGTTTTCAATGTTATGTTTAGATATAATAATTAGTTGTTTTAATGAGTGTATTTTTGCTTTATTTACTATTGTCTTTTCTTTGTAGAGTTTGATTTGCCTTGTGCAACTGATCACTGTTTTCCCTGCCTTTATTTATTTATTTTTATTTATGGTTTTGTGATTTATCTTTATTTCTTTGTTTTTCTGGCCCAGACATTAATTGGTTGTATTTATATTTTTCATAAGGTTTATTTTGTGAATTAAAGCTAGGTCATTATTTACATGTTCCATTATTGAAACTAAGGGGGGAAGATACTCACTTTGATTCACCAAGTGTGGTGTGGAAAGAGTTTTGTGTGTAATTGTGCATTAAGTTTGCTGTGTAGGAGATTTGATTTATTTTGGGGTTATTGTATTTTTTTTATTGGTTGTGTATATTTTCTTTTTGAAGTTTTGTCTCCCTCCATAGTTACTTGTATTGCCATCCTGTGCTAAGTAAGTTTGGCCAGCTTTTGAGTGGAATCAAATGAGACCAGAATTCATGCATTTAATAAAAACTATGCTTTGATTTGATCGTTACTTTTGCCTTAAGTTTATTAATTTAATTGGATAGCCTAGCGATAGTGATTTGGGATCTCCTACCCAACCAAAATTGGAGTGGCGTAGTCAAGAGCAGTTACAAGCACCCCTATTGCCCCATCACATATATTTTGATCATCATTCTGGATCTGATCTGAACAAAGCCTTTGACAAATGCGATTTTCTCAGCTTTTTGTTCAAAATGTTGCTTACCTACATTCAAGTGTTGTTAAAAAATGCATGAAGCTAGAATAGTTTTTTCACCCTGTTCTTTTGCTGTATTTAATGTTCAGATATTCACACAACAAAATATTCTGTGGGCCATTAAAGTTTTGTGAAAATGATAAAAAATGCTGGCACTGAGGCAAAGAGTTAAAATATCAAAACTAGAAAAGTACAAAAGGAAAAAAGAAAGAAAGATACTATAAAAATCTAGATAGTTAATCTCACTAGGCAAACTGACCCCAAAACTCAGTCCAAGCCCTGTATCCAGCTCTAGAAAGGATTTTAATGTAGACCCAACTGTGACTCTGAAATACTGATAAAAGAACCAATACATGCCTCTCCTGACCTAATGCTAATGCAGGTTGATGATCTGCAACATATTCCTTAAAAAAAAAGCCACTTTTAAATTCATGAACAACACTTAGTAAAATGCTTACAGAGCTTAGATATAAACAGAAAACACTGATACCCAAGCTGATGGATTATACATTGCAAAAGAAGTACAAAATCAGATGTTACCTTTGAAAGGTCACCCACTTCCAAATAGAAACAGATGATGAAGACATTCCAGGCAACCCACAGCACCAACCAAACCGCATACTGTAAAAGAGACAAGAACATGGTGTTTGAAAGATCCATTTCAACCTCAGACCCCCAATAACCACCTAACCAAATAAACATTTGCATTTGCGTGATTAATTGGCATAAGTGGGATATTTTCTCTGTAATTAATTCTCCGATGCGTGTTCCTTAAAACATTCTGCCTCCACAAATCTAGAATCTGCCAAAGAGGCGATATGGGCAGGCGATGCATTTCACGGTGGAAGCAAGAGCCCTGTGTGGGAGTTTGTGAGGGTGGCTCGTTCCCCGGTTCATGAGTTAACGCTTATCGAAATAGCGGGATGTGATTATAAAACGATGAAACATATTCCCCAGCAAAATTGTAGCCGTCGCAGGGGGGTGTCTCTGAAAATGAAGTAAATTTTTGTTAAATAAACACAGGTCTCATCCCGTTTCACATCATTAGGGAATGCCGCAAACTGCTATTATGTTAAACGAATTTGTTCAAAAGATGAGAGTAGAGCGGAGCGCTGAATTTGCTCATGAGCATTAGCAGCTCGTAGCATGTTTTTACTGATTAAAATGTGAGAGGTATGCCGCGTGAGAACTAAGAGGTCTGTTAGGCAGGCAGTGAAATAACACTTATCTGATCCAATTCAAAGTGAGACAGGTGAGTACAAATGAAATACTGAGCGAGGGGAAATGCAAAATCAATCTGAATTACCTGATGGGACTTGAGCGGAAAAACTCGGCCTTTAACGCTTGAAAATGAGCAGTTAGCGACATGCATTTCGAGTAGCTCCCCAAAAGCGGCTCTAATAGATAAATCAATATGGACTTAGCTTTGATAAAAATGGGCATGTGCAAAGACACTTCAACCTCCTGTTACAGATGTACTACCTCTCTGCTAGGATTGTGCACCATTCAGAAATGAACTAAGAATGCCTGCTAAATTTTAATTCAATGCCTGGATTTACAGTTTTTCTCAGTCGCTTTGGTGCATTTCTCACATCACTATTTACATTTGCACAACAGTTAGTTCAACCTCCACAACATTTAGTCATTTGTGCACATCATAGTAGCAGTTTCTCATTCCTTCCAACAAATTGCAAATGCTTTTGGACATGCATCAATTGCTTTCATACAACTCTCTGCTGTTTTATAACATTATCATTTGCTTATGTCATGTCAGTCAAAATGAACTATACTTGTGAATGCTGAATAGTCATTCCATATAAAACTAATAGTCCTCATTTCATTGCTTGAGTCATTACATACAAAAATGTTGAACTAGTTGTCAAAATCTGTCAAGAAAATTTTACACATTTTTTTTAAAATCTTTTTTTCCCCTGAAAATGTCTCCTAAATTGAACAATTTCTCTCGGGTGAATCTCAGATTTCACTGATGAGGAACGTCTGGATGTGCATGCATGATTACAGTACTATGTATGTTGTATGTTCATGTTTGTTGTAAATAAGGGTGTATTTTTTCTTTTGCACAATGCCGTGAACAAATTAGAATTGCAAAGAGCATATGCAGTAAAAATGTGAAACATACATATTCAGTGTCTTGTACTCAGTTACCTCACTAAATACAGTAATGTGTAACTTTACTGTATTTTTAAAATGGCTGTGCAAATAGTATATAGTGCTGTCTTGAGCATTTTCAGGTAGTGTCACCAAGATCTGACTTTTTTGCATTGGAAAACATTTACAGAGTAAACTGTCATAATGAAAACATGACAAAGCCATTTGACTATCTTGTTCATAAACAATGGTGTCAGGACTTTTCATCTTGATGACACTGACACTTTCATTGACATGAATACTTGCTTTTGAGGAATGAGCTATCCATTCTGAGCAAGTGACACGCTTTTGCAGGTTATCAACTAGGTTTTGCAGTTTGTACTAATTGTTTTGAGAACTGCATTAACTGTTGTGCAAATGTAAATAGTGATGTGAGAAATGCACCAAAGCGACTAAGAAAAACTGTAAACTGAGCTACATCATGCAGAATTTGAATGCAAGAAATTCATATCACTAATTTTTAAAGGGATACTCCACCGTTTTTTCATATTAAACTATGTTATTCCCTTAACTAAGACGAGTTGATACATACCTCTCTCGTCTCAGTGCGTGCACTCAATCGCTCTGTCTTGCGGCAAAACTTTGTTAGCACTTAGCTTAGCCCAGTTCATGCAACAAAACGTTGCGTTTTTCTAAGCGTGTAAAATGGATAACTATATTATATGGCGGAATACCATAGCAAGTGCCTGTAAGCACTTCGACTTGGCGCAGTAATATCTTCACTAGAGGGAGCGGGGGCCGGTGAGAGGATTTTTCACGAGTGAAGATATTACTGCGCCAAGTCGAAGTGCTTACAAGCACTTGCTATGGTATTCCGCCATACAATATAGTTATCCATTTTACACGCTTAGAAAAGCGCAACGTTTTGTTTTGTGTCACCGTCCTAGGTCGAGTTACACTACGCGAGTAACTGTATTTAAATAGGGAAAACGTGGAGGTGTTTGGTAGCTTCTCTGCTTGGCCCATATTGAATGAACTGGGCTAAGCTAAGTGCTAACAAAGTTTTGCCGCAAGACAGAGCGATTGAGTGCACGCACTGAGACGAGAGAGGTATGTATCAACTCGTCTTAGTTAAGGGAATAACATAGTTTAATATGAAAAAACGGTGGAGTATCCCTTTAACTAGAAAAGCAAAGATAGTCAGACTTTGTATGTTGGTGTGTTAAAGTCTCTGTTTTGAAAAATTAAAGTTTTAAAAGCTTTCAACTGTGCAAGTGTTTATGCAGACAGAACTATAGATAGATAGATAGATAGATAGATAGCTAGATAGATAGATAGCTAGATGGCTAGCTTTCTTTTCCTGTCATTCCCATTCAACTCCCTATGGGGTGTGACCAATTCTGTTGAAATCCCAACTCATCAAGATCCTCTCTACCAGTGTTAGGCAAGCTACTCAAAATTATAGCTAGCTAAGATACCAATCCAGCACTCTACCGATAAATTAGCATAGCTATGCTGAAAGCTATTATTTAGAGAAGATAGCTAGTTAGCTACAAGCTACATGTCTTACTACATTTAAGCTACTTCATATTTTTTAATGAGCATGGAATAATATAAATAGTCATATAATTTGATCTAATTCATTTGCTAATTGGTTGGTTTCTCCACAACCAACAAATGGACACCCATTTGATTATAAAAAAATTATATATAATTGTCAGGAAAAATGTAATTTGTAATGTTAAAAATTAGTTTGTCGATGCTACCCAGCAATAAAAAAAAAAAAAAAAAAAAAAAAAAACTTTGATAATGAAAAGCTAAATGACTTAAAAACTAACAATACTGAGAAAAATAGTTAAACTAGTTGTAACAACGCTACTGCTCAACACATCTTAAGTGCAAACAATCCTGGGCAGCCCTTTATTAAGTCTTACACATGATTTGTTGCTGAATCTAGTCATTATGATTTTAAAGCTGACCTTGTACAAGAGGGTTGACTCACTCGGGTCAACCCTTGCAATGTAGCTGTTCTTTATTTACAGATTTGCAGTTATATGCAAAGAATCGTGAGCGCCTCAGGCTAGGGGCAAAGATCAACACATCATGATGGTCTTCCAACTAGAATGTGGTTGATGTATCTCCTGTCTTCCATGCTCTGCTGTATAAGAAGGAGCCTCCTCCGCATGTTAGAGCAGGAGGGGGTCTAGACGGAGCAATTGACTTCAATTAAGTCTCATAATCCTGCTTGATATCTCTAACACGCATTTGAGTTGATCCGGAGGGAGGAGGTTATGAACGCGTTCTTGACGAGGGCTGTTTCAGCCTAACCTTTCCCCACAAACAGAGCGCAACAGACCGTTGAGACTCGGAGACGGGAGGAATTTTGCCATCTTGAAATCTGACGTGTTGTCAGGACATTAGATACAGAAGATGTGGGCATGTAGTGGAACCTCATTTGGCCATTTGCCAGCCACTGGAACGTGCCAAGTTGAATTAGAATAAAAATGTATCTGGCCTGACAGCATCCCCAAAACAGATATAAGCAAGAGTAATGTTCGAATGTGAGCAATTTATCTCTGTAGGAGACTCTCTCTCCATCTCTCTGGCCAGCCACTGCTCCTTGACTGAAAAATTGAGCATTGTTTATTCCAAAGGGAGACACATAACACTAAAAAAGGCAATCTGTTTCATCTCAACTGGGTGACATGGTCCGAGTCACATTTGAGTCAATGACCCGGTCCGTCAGTACATTGATATCTCTCTGTTACACTGGCCAGGGTGTTAAATGTCCGTTGTACCTGACTGTAGAGAAAAGCTGTCACAACATGCGGTCTAATCTCATCCGTGCTGAACAACTGTTTCTTCCACAATACCATATATTAGGTATAACATGCTTGATGGACTGGATACAAAAATAATGAATGCGTAAAACTGTCTAACACCATGTCTACACTGGATGCGAGTGGCCAACATAATCTATTATAATCAGCGATTCTGTCTACACTGGATGCAGCGTGATGCAATGAGTCATCGACTGTAAATTGATGCCCCAGAAATCTTCGCTCCCAGTGTAGACACGGTGTAAGGGTGTTTCACATGATTAATTTGATTCAGAACCAGATGCATTTTCTCCCTTAATTGGTTTGGGCATAACACAGTAATCACTCAAATCTGCACCAAAAAGTTGGACCAAAACTACCATAAGGAATACAAAATAAGAGAAAGAAAGCTACAATAAATCCATTGAGCTTTAGTTATAAAAACATTCTGACCAATGAAGGGACAATTTGCTCACATCTCTGCTGAAAAAACAAATCTTAAAACCAGCCTAAATCAGTTTGCTGGTCTCTCAGGCTGGTCTTTTGCCTTGTTTTACACCGGTTTTGAGCACTTCTCAGCTGGTCAGATGCATCCCCATCACTTTTGCCAGGGTCAATATTGTCCCTATCACTTTTTGAAACATCTCGTGGTATGAATGTACCTAATACAAAAGAAACATCTCCAGTTGATCATCAATTCGTTCGTTTGTGTTAAATAAGAGGTGATCTGGAATGTGTTGTTTTTGAAAACATGCCGAGTTCCCGTTGCCGCTGTTATCAGTGGCAGAAGGCAACAGTGTTCTCCTGGTTGCGGAGACTCTCTATTTGTTCCAGTGAATTCACAAAACATGAAACATGAACATTAAACATAAGTTCTATGTCAATAAATTAAACTCAATGTACTACTGATATTGATTACTGGACATCGTAATGTTAATTTTACGATGTTGTTAATGTTAATTTTAATTGTTATGTTAATTTTGGACAAAAATACAGATTGTGATTTAAAACATCTAAGGATTCCCTCCCTTAGTTTGTTAGGGAATACAGACTGTCCATACTCAATGTGAAACTGCTGCAAACAACAATCAGAACATATTTTGGGCCAGATTTACTAAACAGGGCAAATTATTGTCAGAGTGCAATTCCCATGGGCGGCGCTAGGGAGGGGCTAGCAGGTGCTTCAGCACCCCCAAGAAAGACCAAAGCACCCCGATAGCACCCCCAAAAATAATTTCTGGAAGCAATTATATTCAGGCTGTATTTTACTTTTCTTGTTATTTCGAGATATTAAGTCATTATTTCAACATATCTCATTATTTAGACATAATAAGTAGTTATGCACGCGTGTCACCGGATTTACAAATGCACATCTTGCTTGTTGCACGCACACATATAATGTCGAAATAACAAGATATTATGTTGAAATAACATTATTAATAATAATAAATCTTTAAGAATATTTGATTGAATTCTGAATGTTGTGCTTGTTCAATTTAATAAAATTAAAACTTGAATTGTGATAATTAAAATAATTGAATATTAAATATTGAGTGGCAAAGTTTTGCTTATTAATAGTATTTATATTATGATAAGATGGTTTGCGCTGCTGCAAGCTGTTAGTAAATCTTGCCCTTGATGTTAAAGAGCATATGTGGAGCTGGATTTTGGACCAATGAGATTTCAAAGTGGGTGAGACTAGCCAATAAAACAAGACTGAAACCAAACGACTGTCAAAATGTCCTGTTGCTCATCACGGTTGCAAAATGTTAGGACAAAAACGTATTATGGAACAGATTTGCCTGGCTAGGACTAAAAGTGGGACAGTTTTATGACACCAGTGGTATTAATACAAAAAAATGACAGCATAACCTGCAGGGGTGAAAAAGAATATGTCACAAACAGAATATGAAAATATATGTAAACTCACCATGGTCACATATCGCGGTCTGAACTGTACTGTTCCAAAGAGTCCTAGAATCACTGTGATGATGTGGACAAAGTTTGTGAGGATTGGAGCCCACTGGTATCCAAGGAAATCAAATATCTGTCGCTCCAAGATGCTGATCTGGAAACGAGAAATAGAGGAAAAAGACACTGCTTTACAAAGCAAAAACAAAGACAATATATTGACATACAAGCATTTATTAGCATAAAGGCGTAAACAGATTTTGTTTTATGATGACACTCTGATGCCAGCTGGAAGGCAGGGTGAGATGACGGACCGCCAGGCCACATGTGAGAGCACACAGCCTACAGGAAGCCAGAGGAATACCCCTGCCACACAGGCGATTAATTAGGACAGAGACGTGCCGCTCTCTGGAGTCAAACCCCCACCCTTCCACAAACACCAGAGTTGACTTGGAAATTAAAGCTGGCAAGTCCAGCCTCGCAGCTCTGGGTGCTCCAATCTCAGCCACTGATTGGACATGACACTGATGTCAATACCACAAGCTATGGCACTTCCAAAAGCGGACCAGTACAGGGTCATGGTTTTATCCCCAAAGGACCTACAAGCAGCCAGCCTCATAAAGCTAATGCTAATAGAACCCGTGTCTCCAGCTGCATTCACCAACAGGCACGAGAAGCCTTTAACAACCTCAGATGCTCAAGGTCTTTACTGGAAAGGAAACCAAGCAAAAATCTCACCATTGAATCATCTGCTTTGCCGCATGATGTAACAGAGGAAAGTAATGGGCATAGCTTCAAGATGAAGGTTGTAAATGCAGCCGCTGAAAACACGAATGTCATTGTGACCTCAATAGATTCATTTAACAAACAGCTTCTCAAGTGAACATCAATAGAGGCCTCAGAGGATTCAATAGCAGCATGAATATCAAATGACTTAAAGTTGCACATACATGCTCTATATGAGTGTTTCCTACTGGATGATGTTTTTACAGCGGGGAGACCCTGTTCAACCCTGCAGTCCATCCAGCGGATAAAATATATCAGTTTTTGTGAGAAAAACAATTGAAGATTTACTTCATTATTGGAATTACAAAATGAATCATGGTTAATTTAAAGGGGTCTTTTGACATATAAGGGGCAGTTCACACAGAACACGTTTTCATGACCCCTTTAATATAACAACATTCCTAGTTTCTATTAATAAAACAAAGTTTAAAAAAATCTTAGTCAAAAGGGAACCAATGTCTTAAACTACACGTTGTCATATGAGCAGTAATATTACCAATTTGAGTTTCACAAACAGTTCTTGCTTTGACAGATATGAATAAAAACAAAGTCCCGTGGTTCAGTAAGCGAATCAGAAGTTAATTCAGTAACCGCTCTAGCAGATTTAGTGATTCATTCAGTGAAGCATTTGTAGGACTCACAGCTTATTAAAATATAATTTGCAATGGCGTGTAGATTGCATGACAGTGAAGGAAACACTGTTCTTTGTAATTGAGCAGTAGTTCATGCTATAAATCTATCAACAGTAGACAAAGCTAAGGAGTTCATAAATCCGTGCATCTTGTCCATGCAGTTCTGCCCAGTGAGGACCAGTTTGTGACCCCCCCCCCCTCCACCCCCTGGTCTCCCCAAGGGACGTGTCTTCTTTTGTCTGGGTGTTTCCTTTGAGCTTCTGCTAGCATACATCTGGTGAGCGTGTCTGTCCCAAACACTTAAGTCTTCGATCATAATGAAAGGTATTATCCTGACAACACCAAGCAACACCAGCGCACTTCACACAGCACACGTTTTTTGATTAAGAATCGTCACAGCTCTGGGGTGCAGATGAGATTAGTTTTGTGTCAGAATAAAAGTAGTTCCCTTTCCAAATTCCACCCACTTTATTATTTTTTTTTTTTCCACAATTATGTTTGCCTTCCCATTCAGCCTTCAGTGGCATGGTGTGTTTTTATGAATCATGGCATGTGATTTCCCCCTGCACTAGCTCTTGTTTATTTTCACTGTCCTCCATATTTCCTCTATGAAACAGATGGATGAAAAGACAAATGCATTACCATCTGTTTTCTTAAAGGAATAGTTCATAAAAGAAACTTCTGTCATTATTTACTCACCGTGATTTTGTTCCAAACATATAAACTTTCTGAAACACAAAAGACTGTTTATGAAGAATTATTCTGGTAGCTCTTTTTTATGAAATTACAATGCATGGGAACTCAGGTTTTCAATCTTCTAAAAAGCACACCAAATCACCACTTCAAAACAACTTGTGCACTATATTTCAAGTCACACAATATCATTGTGATGAACAGACCAGAAATTAAGATGTACTGTAACTCGGTTGAAATGTTGACATCTGATCTAGCTCTCCTTTGAACGTTTATAAGAGTTTATGAGAGAAGTAGCGATTTGTAATAAAATCATCAATCAGTCAAATATTTCCAATAAATAGACAGATTTTGTTAGCAAACCCGGTCTGAGTGATTTGTTCATGAATTGGACTGAACAGATTCTCAAGTTCAACTCAATAACCCCATAGAGTCAGAGGGAATAACAGTTCGCTAGAGGGAAAGATTATTAGTAAATAATTACTCAAATCTTAAAAAGAAAATTTCATATGCAGAAAAAGGGACGAGGCCTGATTGACTTGCATTAGTTGTTGAAACTCGCAATTATGGTAAGGGGCGTGACATTTCCAAAACATATTCCAAGCAGTTGACCAATCACAACACACTGGTCTAGTCAACCAATCAGAGCACATTGCACTTTTTCGGAAGGAGGGGTTTCATAGAGGCAAGAACTAAACAGGGGTGCGTTTCCCAAAAGCATCGTTAGTCAACTATGTTCGCAAGTTCTGTCGTTACCAGCATAGTTTAACGAGTCAGTATTTCCTGAAACCATCGTTCAAACGAACATTCGCATGTTTGCATGACATGTGGAATTAATAAATCCTTATCTTGAGCAAAATAAACAAGCTGACATTCAGTACAACCTGTGTCTTTTATTTAGAATACATACAAATGTAATTTGCGTCTTTTAGTTTGTCAAGAGATTTAAAGCATAGTTTTTGAAGAGTGCGCATGTGCGAACGTGCTTTACTATAAGAATAAGCCTATGATTGAATCTGGAAATAAAGCAAAATAACTGAGAAAAATAAGAAATAGTCCTCAGATGCCATGTCTGTAATTTATAGCAAAACATCTAGCATTAATTCGATCTCAAACAGATTCATTAAAAGAAGTTATTACTCCACCACGTGCGTGACGTCATAAACCAACATGGTTAAACGACCACTTTGCGACAATACGGTTTCGGGAAACAGTCGTGACTAGCTAGTTGATTTCTTCAACGATACATCTTAACTATGGTAGTTAAGCAGCGAGTTGTGTCGTTGTTCGGGAAACGCACCCCAGAGCGTTACTGACAGTGTGGGAAGAGAGGTGCTGCAACAATGTAAAATATGTAAACAATAATCAGTTTTTTAACATTCAAGCATGAAACCCTTTTCTAGTAGACCCGTTTTTAAGTCTCATGGTCTAATTTTGATACCTTGAATCGCACTTTTGCTGCTTTTTGATGCATGAAAGCATCAGTTTTCATGATAGCATGGAAAAGAGCGACCAGTACAATTCTTCAAACGTTCTGCTTTTGTGTTCCTGTGAAGAACGATAGTACAAGTTTGAAAAAACTTCAGGATGAATACATAATGACATACAATACAAGAATTTGGGCTGGAGTACTTGTTTAATAGGTTGTTTTCCATTATCCACCCACAAAACTTGAGCCAGAGAGCATGATAGCACCACGTTCGATCCATAATACCTTCATTATCAAAGGCTCTTCCAATGAGCCATGCATCACACCAATTCTCAGAAGCACTGTTCGCCTATTGTTATGCAGCAACTACAAGCACACAGAAAAAAAGAAAAACGATTGATTTACCCGACTCAGTGGTTACATTGCTTTAGTGAAGTCTTAAAACTACCACCATCCCTGAAATCAACTAATAAACCACAATGCCATGGTGTTGAAGGGAGACCATATGTGTAACATTGGCAGTCGGTTTTGATTTCTGTTCTTGTTTGTGTCTGGTTATCTGTTTATTAGTTCAGTTTAGTCTTCCTCTGCCCCAGCCTGTTTGTTTCTATGGTTACATATTGATTAGTTAGTTCTATTCAGGTGTGTCTCGTCATCTTGTTAGCTCTCCGGTTTGTATGTGTATTTAAGCCCAGTGTCTATTTCAGTCTTTGTCAGTTTTAAACATTGTACTATGTTGGTTGTTCCGTTCCCGAGTCTTGTTCTTGAGTCTGTATTTGTGAAGCTTTGAGTTTATTTAATAAAAGACTGCTGCACATGGATCCTGCTTCCTCCTTTGCTTCAACCAACGTGACAATATGTCAGCACAAAATACAATCTGCCCTGTCTGCGAATAGGTTGCAAAATGCAAATATGGCTAATTATGTTATATTCTGTTGTTTGGTGAAAGATGGTGTGTTGACAATGTCTTTTAAAACACGTATTAATGGAACTTTCATTCATAGTTCTCTTCTGTCAGGCTTTTGTAGACACCTGCGCTTATTGACAGAATTCCCAAAAGAGCCCTGGCATTAATATGCATGTCCAATGGGGGAAAAAACCTAAAGGGATTTTATGGGGAGGATGCAAGCTCTTGTCTGAGGTGTGGGCCGGGATCACCATTAATGTGGTCCCTGGGCCCCCTTTCATATAAACAGTGATGTAAACAGCATTGTAGGGCAGCTGTGCTCTGAATGAGATTTATCAAGTCATTTTTATACATGAGAAATTAGATCCATAAATATGAGAAGAAAATCCATTAATGTTCAGAAGATAGGCCTTAAAAGATGAAGTGCAAAATCACTGACTAAACACAACAAAAAAGAGAGCAAACATTCAGTACTTCAGTATGCAAAAAAATCATAACACTCATACTAAGGCTCTAAAATTACATTCAAAGCCACTGAAACACTGATATATAAAACCAATAAAAAGTCTGAGGCCGGTAAAATTTTACACGTTTTTGAAAGAAGTCTCTTATGCTCACCAAGGCTACATTTATTTTATCACAATTACAGAAAATATTGCGAAATATAATTACAATTTAAAATAACTGTTTTCTATTTTAGTATATTTTAAAATGTAATTAATTTCAATGATGACAAAGCTGCATTTTCAGCAGCCGTTAGTGTCACATGATCCTTCAGAAATCATTCTAATATGCTGATTTGCTGCTCAACATATCTTATAATTAGCAATGTTGAATGCAGTAGTGCTGCTTAATATTCTTGTGAAAACCATACTTTGTCTAAGATTCTTTGACTAGATTTTTTTTTGTAACAATGTTAAAGTCTTTATTGTCACTTTTAATCAATTAAATGTATCCTTGCTGAATAAAAATATTAATTTCTTTCAATAGAAAAAATCTTACTGACCACAACTTTTGAACAATGTGTTTTCAAAATTACTACAATTTACATCGACTCATTTGGGAGACACTTATATAACTTGTATGTGGGAATGTACACCAGTATGTCAGAATTGAACCCACGACCTTTCTGGCACCATGCTCTATCAGTTATGAGAACACTTCTTCAAGCCATTAAAGTGGTAAACAACTTACAGTTAGCATAATGAACGGTATTACTTGGTGTAAGAATTGTTTACTACAATTCTAAATATTAATAAATGCAATTATTTATTGAACACACTGCTATTGCTGTAATTTTAGAGAAAAAATAAGCCACTTAAGACCATTAGCTACGTTTTACCACGGTCGAGGGGATTTTTGTCTTGTTTTTTTAAATACCCCTTAACCATGGTAAATTGACAACAAGAAGTGAGAGTGTCAAGCTAAAAGCATCACTAAACCAATTCAGTAATGAATATCGAATGCAAAGGTCAGCGTAATCAATTCCTGTAATGATATTTTCCCTTCCTTATGCGCACATAATGTTTTCTCATGATTATTACTTGGCAGCAGAAGCATCCCATTAGCGATTAGCCTGCTATAGCGCACGCTTTCAGTCTGTGATTGAGATTAAAGTTCATTCTCCCTGTGACAAAGCCGAATCTCATTCTCCCAACCTTGTGCTTTCGCTCGCCTCTCTCCCACTCAGTTTCTCTCTGCCTTTCGTCCCATTTATATATTTCTTTCGGTGCGAAGGGAGACGAGCAGCCTTTAATCAGAAAGACAAAAGCCAATCAATCAGTAGGGGCAGGTTGAATAGATAGCTTCACCCGCATTTAAAAGAGGCTGGCCGAGTTATAGCGTTTCCCAGCATTAGCGCCACAGAGCATTAACTACAGATCGAGCATGGGCTAATGAAGAAAGCTCCCATGAAGCACGGCAGAGGGAAGACGCATCTTGGCCTGCCTCCATTGTCCGTCAGTAATCCAATTTCATCTGCTGCTGCCACCAGTGATTTTAATGTTGCTCTGCAGAGATGAGACTGCAAAAATAACAGCAGAATTTAATGGTTAACTAATCTATGACACATTCACTTGGAGTAAGGCTGGGGGTTTTGAGGTATGGAGACATTTAAAGATTGAGATATTGCAAATTGTATTTACACTAAATGTGAGGTCACCAAGTACAAACCCTCAGTTGGTGTGCTGCGTACTTAGCCTGGCAAGCCAGACCTACATCAAGATGTTAGGTCTGGAAACTCACCATAGACGCGGTTTAATCCGAGGGGCGGGATAAACGGCTGTCTTTCAAATTCCCTCTGCACGCAATAGGACAGCGCTTAAACCAACCAGAGCGTTTTCCCAACAGCGGAGCTTAGTTGATAGATGCAACTCTTGCCATATCTGGCCGGCAAAACGACGAACACATCTTCCTTTTTTTAAGAATGACTTAAGTGCCGTTCTTTGCTCTTTTCTCAAAGAAAAACTTAACTCCAAGTCCTCCAGAGTCGCAGCCAAAGCCGATTCGAAAGACCTTTGTTCTCCATCAGCAGCCGTCATTCTTTGTTTTCAAGTGGCAGCCGTCGCAACTCTGTCGTCATATGTTAAGCCCGCCCCCGCCTACTCTATACACGACGTGATTGGCCTGACCCAATTTAGGTTTTTGCAGCTAGAAGGTCTATTGAGAGTTGCTAGACCCACCTGGCTGCGAAATACATTTTGCTGCCGCTAGGGTGCGTCTAGATTTCTAGGCTACTGCGTACTAGAAATCCTTTGACTATGCAACATCAGAGGAACCAGCCAAACATTACAATGGGCGAGATTGTTCATGAACACAAAATTCAAGAGGTCTTCGCTTCAGGCAGTAAAGAGAGTGACAATTGTTTTTCCAAAAGCACTGTGTCTCATTTACTTAGAAACAGTGTATTTGGATAAAGTGCAACTCAGCACCGCACATAAACCTGCTTCTCTGAATGGACTTTATGTACTACAGAAAAAGACAGATTATGATTGCAAATGAATATGGTGCATTTTCTTAAAGATCTATTTCTTTCAATTGCCTCAAAGAAGATTCTCAGGGCCAACTACTGTAAATAAATAATTAAAAGCTATCAAAGAGCATTTGAAACCACCTACAAACTTATCTTTGTACAGTTATATGAAGAAATCTAAACTACACAATGACAATTAGACACATTCAAGGACCCCTGCTGTTCTCCCCTGTGTTTTATGTACAATGGCCATGTTAATGCAACAATTCAAGTGGGCGTTTCAATGAAATATTCATATATTCTAAATGAAGGAATGAAATCGGCTTTGTTTGAAAATAACTGCATTCTTTCAGGAAGGAAGGAAGGAAGGAAAACCATTATTTCACTTTTTTTTAATGTATTTTAAAATTTAATTTATTCCTGTGATGGCAAAGCTGAATTTTCATCATTAGTCCAGTCTTCAGTGTCACATAATACTTCAGAATTCATTCTAATACGCTGATTAGATCCTCAAGAAACATTTTTTTTTTTAATTATTATTTTCTTTTTTTTAAAGTTTTACTGACCCTAAATGTTTAAAGGATAGTGTATATACACATGGGACCAGACATCAGTTCAATCCTACATTAAATGCAGCATGTTGCTACAATTTACATTTAGAAAGGAAGAAAAAAACATTAATTCATTGTGGTCTAAAAAAAGAAAGAAGGTCATACGGCATTAGAACAACACCAGGGTGAGTAAATGATTACTTCATTTTCATAATAGGGTGAACTATCCCTTTAATTAAAAGGGGGAAATCTATGGTATGGCATGAAAGAGCAAAGGAAGGAAAAAGACTCATGAAGGAATTTCAGCTGGAAGCGTTTTAAATGCAGAATGAAAGAGGTGATGGTAGTTAAGAGCTGTGTTCCTCCACTACTGACTACAGTGACAGGAAGCCATCAGTTTTAGGTGATGTACATCATTATGCACTTCTTTTGTTCCTCTTTAGCTGAGAGCACGGCCTGCGGAGGTGCACAAGAAAGACAAGACAAGATGAATCCAACAGTTCAATGGTTCCAGATAAAAGTATGCAAGTATGATGATTTAATGATGACTTAATGGGGATATCTGGTATAGTTTCAGATACAGTGCTGTTATTATGAAATATAGTGGCATATCCATCATATTCAATGAAAAGGTTTGCACAGGACTCATTATGAAATTTCTATAGAAAAAATCTATCCATCTATCTACTGTATCTTAACATACTTTCAATTATATATGTACATGTACGTGTGTGTGTGTGAATATACACACAATATATATATATTCGCAGAGTTGAAAGAGAGGATATATATATATATATATATTTATCCTCTCTTTCAACTCTACGAATTCAGACCAACTATTCAGGCCCGACTGATTTTCTTTTTTTTTGTTTTTGCATTCCTTTTGAAGGCTTGGAAGAATATTTAAATATGATGTACAGCAAAATATGATATAAATCTCACAAATATCCATTATCACACTAAGCAAACACATTCATGCCTTGAATTTTCATAGTCCATCTCAGGATAAATAAACAAACAACTTCAATTCAAGAGCTTCATTTTATCCTGGAAGACTTCCAGGAAATGGTGCAAAAATAAGCACATCAAGTCCATGGCTTGCACAGAGAGCCAGTAAACCAGTGTAATGAATGGCAACATTTACACGCATCCAGCAAGAGGTTACTGAAAATGCACGAGGTTATTTACATAAATAGAGCTGTCTGAACGTGTTCATTACCACACCGGAGACTTGCTATTCGCACAAATCTAGGCATTCCACGCTAAATGACGCATGTTGGGCATTTGAAGAGTAACTGTGTTGTTTGTAATAGACATTGAGGATGACTTCCAGTGTCAGCATGTAACAGATACAATGATGTGTAGTGGAGGGATTCCGTAGAAGCTGTCAGAATGTGTAGCTAAGCTTGAAAAATGGCATTCATTATCTACTTCACACAATGGGCCGTTTCATATTCTTGGCCTCCTGATCTTTGGCCAGAATCCTCAAAGGTCTAAATGGCAGCAAAAGAAAAGCTCTCTGCTAAAGTAATTGTGCTTTACACCCACAGAGCAAAGAAAAAGAGGCCACGGAGGAAACTGCAGACATTAATATACTTAATTTCACAAACTGAAGATTTTGCTGCAAGACAAACAACTAAAAAATGCCAGAGAACTAGATATATGTTCCTCAAAAAATAAAGTCAAGAACCAACTCAAAAGCCATTTCTCAATATGCGTTCTTGTCTGTAATTGTTTTCTTGTGGACTTGTGAAACGTCCCCATTCGCTGCCCAAGTACTGTTCCAATTCAAAGTTAATCAAGGCAAGTACAGTTCAAATCTCCGGATGTGCTCTTGCTCAGGGCCGGAGTGGGGCCACTTTTCAGCCCGGGAGTTTCAGGCCCAAGACCGGCCCACTTTTTCCTTGGTGGAATTCCAAATTAGCACTTTCTCCAAATTGGATAAATGAAGCAACAGTTCAGCTCTTACTATTGTGTAGTTTGTATTAATATCATGGTTCAACAAATAATGTAAAGGTTAAATAATAATTCACTTAGACTTTATAAGAAGCAATTGCGACTTTATTTCAAGCAATTCTGACTTTATATCTTGCAATTCCGACTTTATAACACACAATTGCGACTTTATTTCACGCAATTGCGACTTTATTTCACGCAATTCTGACTTTATATCTCGCAATTCTGACTTTATAACACGCAATTGCGACTTTATTTCACGCAATTCTGACATTATATCTCGCAATTCTGACATTATTTCTCAGAATTGAGAAATAGATGTAGAGACCAGAGATGTAAACTCACAATTGTGAGATAAAAAGTCGCAATTATCTTTTAAAATGTTTTATTCTGTGGCGGAAACAAGCTTCCATACCTCCTGGTCTCTTCCTCCCATCCATCCTCCCTGACGCATACCGTTACGGAAGGGCCGGCCCAGCTATCGGTAGGCGGTGCCGCAGTAGCCTACCTGAGAAAACGTTTTGAAAAAGACGGGCTATGGACCCAACCAACTCTATAGGAGGGGAGGGGAGGGGAGAACTCCCTCACATGGTACAACCCATGCAGACCCAGGTGTCAGAATGCGGAACGTGTGTAGCCTAAGGTAACTAACGTGACAAATGCGAAAAAAAATAAATAAATCCTCGACCGGCCCAAAAGTGAAGCGGCCCACCGGGAATTCTCCCGATTCTCCCGATTACCCACCCCGGGCCTGCTCTTGCTCCACCCCTTTTATGACTTGCGCAAACTTGAGACAGCCAGGAATCCCAGAATGCATCTCGCACCAACCAGTGAGCATCAATACCACTGTTATTGTCACAAAATGCAGTTTTAAGAGTTTTTCAAACATGAATGTAGTTGTTTAAAGCTCAAACCTGTGGTTTATTTATAAAATTAGTGCCTATTTGAAAATTTGCTCCGACGTTTTCGGAGTCATGAGAATTAGGCGATCAACGGACGATCAGTGCTCATGAACCCAGCCCAGGTTTAAGTGGATTAAACACGGAAGATTAAGTTAAGATATTTTAATTAAAAATATCAAAAAAAGAAACGTATGCATTAAAGAGTCGTTCACAATAAGATCAATAAAATACATTTATAAAACAGATTTTTAATCTCAATCAATCTCAACATAATGTAAATCAGGAAGCAATTTGCCATGAATTACTTTTAACACCCATATTTGAGAGCCTCATTAATACAGACCAGTGAAGAAGAGCCTCTTGTTTGCCACCCTGAGGTTTTCAAGGAACCAAGTGGCGAATGTTAATTTCCTTAGTATGGATGGCTCTAGGGGTGGGAGGAGGAGAGCAACTGAATAAAATTCATCAAGATACAGCAATGTTAATGATGATAATCTATTTTAATATTCGTTTGCATTTAAATGAGGCTGGCGAAAGAGCCATTGCCCGAGGGCCAGAAAGATGATCGAGACTGATACGGGAATAGACCACGCAGTGAACTCAAATGTCAACTGAGCGGGATGGAAACTGCCAGCATGCGGAGAGAGCACACTGTGAGAGCTGCCACAATGGCTTTACTAATAAATATGTAAAATATGAACTAGTCAGGGTACAGTAGGAACTCTAGAGATGCATGGAAATTCAATCTAAATGTCATATATCCTTCAGGTTCTTCTGTACGACCACTGAGGCAATTTTAAAAATAGATCCCTGACATAAAACCTACTGTAGGTGATGCTACATAAATGACACAAATACATTAAATGATTCAGTCCTCACTGTGGCAGTGACCTCCATAGCTACAGGGTAAAAAAGTAACCGTAAGCTGATTTCAGTGAAGAAGCCCTCTAATTGGCTGACCTTAAACTGTCATCAGGCTTCATAATTGCTTGACGCTTTATTTATTTCACTTCTCTCACTGAGTGTGTTTGGGGAAAGTGCCACCGCTCATTTAAGCGATTTTGTCAGAGAAGTGCTGGTAAATAGCAGCATTACCAAATTTCCGTGACTGACAGTTTTTCCCGTTCGTGCCAGTTTCTCAAAAGCCCAAAAGCTCTGCTGCCACAAAGAGCTGGAATCCGCTCATGGAAGTTAATGGGAAATAACAGGTCAGAGAAACCTGTTTTCAGGGCTTTAGAGACCATGAAGTCATGGTGTAACAAACACCAGGGCCAGTTGAGCTTCACACTTTCATCTGCTTTTTGAAAAGTACAAAGATGTTTCATAATGGCAGAGTCAAACGCCCATCAATAAAGTTATCTCGAGATATGATACGCTCCCTGAACTCCCTCAAACCCCACTCTGATATGTTGTTATCTAATACAATAATATTCATACATTTCTAAGTGTGGCTTAAGTGTCCAAATACATTTTGGGGCCACTGTATTAGTGCTCAATTTCTATGTATGCAGTGAAATAAATATTTGCCAATCTCTTAAAATAAACTATTGATTTTGAATACGCCAGGCCAAGCTCATGGGACTGGTGCAAAAATCTTATACTAATATGAGACAGTCTTTGCTTTTACCTTCATCTGAGGCATTATATTCTAATACCAAGGCCAATAAAATAATTTCCACTGTGCTTGTGAAATAAAGCTGTTTTTTTTTTAAATTATGTGCAAATATGCATTTGCTGATTAATAGGCTGCGGAATAGGTGGGGAGATAAAATATTTAGCTAATAATAACACACAACAGCAGCGCTGGCTGACTCATCCACCACATACCGTACATTACAGGGTTGATCAACAATAATAAAACTGTTTAATGGGTGTGTTATTAGT
Source organism: Abramis brama (assembly GCF_963993115.1). Lineage (NCBI taxonomy): Eukaryota > Metazoa > Chordata > Actinopteri > Cypriniformes > Leuciscidae > Abramis > Abramis brama. Next base: position 27,638,971 of record NC_139980.1, read on the forward strand.
GCTAATCAGGTATTACTGGAGTATACTGAAAAAAAACTTTTCACACAATCTCAGGAACTGAACTCTAATGCTCCCGAAGTGTGACGTCATAAACACACACACACAAACTTTTTTTTTTAATTCGTAAAATACATTACTGTAAATACAAACAAAAAACATACATTTCCTTAGCAACTAAGAGCATGTCCAATATACTTATATAATTAAACATATGGGTAGTTAACTTCTAATATACTACTGGTAAGTTGATATGTCTTACAAGATATTGAGAGACATGGAATGTTTTTACTTTTTAAAATGAAATTTCCACAATGCAGGACCATAAAAATGAACAATGAACAGCCAATGTTAGGTGGGCATGACATCTGAGGCTGAGACTAGCTATTCCCAAGCAACAATGTGACTAACTGATATAAATGACTAAAGCTGCATAAACCAGTTCTGATCTACGATACAACAACAATGTTTGTGGTTCTTCTGGATTCACCCATAAAGCATTGTTTGGGTCAAGAAGTTGAGTGCAGTGGGGCGATGTGAATATTCATTATCATTCATACTTATATAAATCTCCTGTGAAAGTCAGACATGTTAAACAGCCAGGGTATTACTAAGGTCACGTTGCCACAAGCCCACATGCACTCTGATGACAGGCACCCTCTGGGGAAGAACATGTGCTGATGGAGATGGCCTATTCCATTCAGCAGAGAAGGGGGGGTGGGGGGCATCTTCCCACACTGTCACCCATAAAGCACCCCTTACACAACCATCATTCTTTATATAGTATCGGAAACAGTTTCTTCTAGACTGCATGGAGATGAAATGGAGAGAAAATGGGACTCATATTTCTCCAGAGAAAAATGTGTCTCTTCCCCTTCAGAGTGATCTCCAAACTGTGCTCAGACATGACCAAAGTCAATATGAACTCAAACATTTCTCTCAAATTATCTGATACACAGAGTATGACAACACTAGTCTCATTTGTGTCTATTTTTTATTTTAAATTATCAAAGGCAGCTACAGCAGATATAGCATATGGCATAAGATAGGATTTTTATTTATTTAACGTTATCTTATCCCTTAAAAGCATAAATTCAGCCTAACGTCAGTAGGGGAATATGAATGATGAGTCACCCTGTTCTTACAGATTCTCACATAAATGAATGGCAGTCTGAGTGAAAGGTCTTGGTTATGCATCATCTCTTTGTTGTGGCATCTGGGTGTCAATTAAGTAGAGCGTCCCTACTGTTAGGGAAGCATTTCAGAAAGAAGAGGCCGCTACTGTGGTGCTTTGATCCTGAGAATTAGACACACAACAGGCCACAAACAAAGCACAGAAGGTTAGGAATCAGTTATAGACAATCAAATTCCAAACTACACCACCCCTAAAAAAGATCTGTAGTCTGAAGAGAGATCTGGCAACCCTTTCTGCAGTTATTTGAAGACCCAAAAAACTTCCCCTCCACTGCCTTACATTTACATCACAGTCATGACCTGTGATTTGGAATGTTTCAATATAGAGAGCATTTGATTGCAAACATATTTGTATATGCAATGAGAGCAAGATGAATCCTCCAAGTTTTTTCCCAACGAGAAAGTATATTTTAAGTGTGTGCATGTGCTAAAATAAAAGTTAACTTGGTCAACTTTTACACTAATATTCAAAAGTCTGGGGCTGGCTGATAGGGTTTTTTTTTTATTTTTTTTAAGAAGTCTCTTATGCTCATCAGGACAAAACTTAAAACAGCAATATTGTGAAATATTATTACAAAAATTTTAATTTAAAAAGCAATTTATTCCTGTGATGGCAAAGCTGAATTTTCAGCGCCATTACTCCAGTCTTCAGCCTCACGTGATCCTTCAGAAATCATTCTAATATGCTGATTTGGTGCTCAAGAAAAGTTTATTATTATCATCAATGTTGAAAACAGTTCTGCTGCTTAATATTATTGTGGAAGCAGTAATATGCTTTATTTTTCAGGATTATAACATTATAACATTACAAATGTCTTTAGTGTCACTTTTGATCAATTAAATGAATTCTTGCTGAATAAAAATATTAATTTCTTTAAAAAAAAAAATCTTACAGATCCCAAACATTTGAAAAATAGTGTATTAGCATAAATACAGTCTCAAAGCTAGCAAACATGGATTTTGCTGCTCCTTTTTCAATTCATGAGATGAACAAGAAACCTCTGAGACTAGCTTTGACAGAAAGTGACATAGACAGGGCATACAAAGGTTAAAACCTATCTGATATCAAAGCAGAAAAATGTCCCTCGTCATAAAGGAGAGGAGATTATGGTAGCTCATCTCTGATCCCTGTGAACGCCTGGGATTTAGGGGCACCTTTTCCGATGATTCCATGACCTTTTCGAAGAGAGAATTATAAAAAAGCACAATGGATTAAGTGAAACAAGGAGAGAGAAAAAAAATCAAGCAAAGTGGCTGTCGACTTTAATTACGAAAAAGCCCTGAAAATGGGTGGATTTTCCACAAAAGTGCTTTGGGACCCTGGGTCTGAAAATTGCGAAAAAAGTTATATTGTGCCCTGGGGCCCTGGCAAAGTCTCGCTATTGTGTTTTGACTTTGGAAAAGTTAACAGCCTGTTCCTAGGTCAAATATATGGGCAGGAGGATCCAGCAGAGGCTGCTATCGAAACTTCCTGAGGCTTAATGATATCACTCCATTGGGAGAGGAATTGATCGTGTGCGTCGACCACGAGTCCACGGGAGAAACTCACTGATTGCTTGATTCATCAATCATCTGACCCTGTCATCGATCAGGCGGAACATTAAGGCAGCCAGCCGATCCCAATTTTGTCCCTTAAACGCCAAAAAGAATCAAAAGAGAGGCAAAATAATGTGGCTTGAACAGTATCATTCAGCAAACAAGACCATGTTTTCAGGGAAACACACTGACTGGCTGCTATCGGTATTCTGCACAAACAACACAAGGCTATCAGTATACTGCAAATTCCCTCCAAATTCAATAAAAAAGTGGATAGAAAATAAGATGAAGAAATACGGTATTTTCTTTCACCTCCCAAGTAATTTCCTTCAGGTAATGTTAGAGGACAGGACCCATATATCCTTCTCATTTTACTGGGGTACAAGTTGGCGTAAGGTAACACAGAGAGATGAAAACTTAGCGCAGAGTAAACTGATGCCGCTCACAAGTCTCGGCTTTGGTTGCGTTTTAATTACAGCTGCACGGCACTATAAACTTGCCAATCATTGTTGTGTAATTTCATCCATCCAATCATTGTGCAAACTAACATATTCCATTTCCCTTGTTGCTGCAGAGGTATTGTTCATGAGATGATTATGATTACATTAACTATTCACTTAGTTAGAGCCCTTGACCTTTACCAATATAATAAAATCTTTAAAACATAGAATACCAAACCTACAGTTATGGATGACATCAGTGCCAAGGGGTTATCAGCACAACAGTATTGACATATGTAATCTTAACCATCATAATACAACATCACTTTATGCATTTTAAATGACATATCACATACATTATTGTATATATATATATATATATATATATATATATATATATATATATATATATATATATATATGTATGTATATGTGTGTGAATAAAAGCCTAAATCTGTTCATCATATAAAGCAAAATAATTCATATGGATAAGTTTTATGATCTCTTTATGAACTTCTTGAAGCTTGAAGTGGTAGCGCAGATTTCATTAAAAATATCTTAATTTGTGTTTCAAAGATGGACAAAAGTCTAACGGGCTTGGAACGACATGAGGGTGAGTAAATGATGAGATAATTTTTATTTTTGGGTGAACTAACCCTTTAAACAATTCTCATTCTCTGGGATTTCATTTAGCTTGTGGTTAGCCTGATAGCTTAGCGCTAGCTGTGTCATTAGGATGAATGGGAATGCTAACATTCAGCAAAACAACATATCCTTGCTTGGGAAAAATACAGTTTGAGATGGTTTGTTGGTCTTAGCATAGTTTAAGGTTGTCTTTGCTGGTCTCCCAGTCTGACCAAGCTAGTGTTCAACTGGTTGGCTAGCTAGACTTACAGCTGATACTTGCCCAAAACTCCTCTAAAACCAGCAAACCAGACGGGACTCAGAAGCTAAAAAAGACCAGCAAATATATTACCATCACTGCATTTTGGAACCACCGCAGTGAGGGCATCTACTATCAACATGTAAAAGCGAGAAAAAAGATGCAGATTCAAAGAGAGGAATACTCATTATGTTATGCACATAATAAGACTAGCTCTTGAGGAAAGCAAAGTGTGTTGCGGGCGGCCATGCTTTCTCCTGTTGAGCTAGCAAAGCACAGAGATCTGAACGGAGTTATTGCTACTGTGATTTCACCCTCCACGTGTCACAGTGTCAGCTACTTCAACCCACCATGATGAGCTGATTGCTGAATGTGAGCACAGCGCATTACTTTATGAGATTAAATGCATTGCACAGGTCTCTGGATCCTGCTTGCTCTCTTTCCATCCAACCCCTAATCATCTAAAAAGCTTTTGCTTTGCTATCTCAAAAACCCCTGCCTGAGAAAATATGCTCCTATTTCTATAATACACAAAACCTCACTGGCATTTAAATGGAAAAACATAATGCGATCTGAAACAACTAAATCATAAAATCGGCTGCCATTTTCACTGATCTTTCATCCGTCTCAACAGGCGAAACTATCAGCTAATGAAGCTAACAGATTTGATTGGAATCAATAATCTCAGGCAGTGGCGTAATGTTATAATAAGCCACTTGAGAGGGAAATGGCAGTGCTCAAATTGATTTCAGTCCTTAATTTTCTCTCACGCAGACGCAGAGCTTCAAACTAAGTGCCAAGTGAGGACAATTCGAGAATGAGACAGGCTACGGAATATGCCGGACTTGCTGTTTATGTCAGTAGAGAAAGACGACACTCCAACTGTTTGAAATATTTTCTAGTTTCACTGCAAAAAATATATTTAATCAGTATTTTGTCTTATTTTCCAATAAAAATATCTAAACTATCCTTAAAAAAGATCAATTTACTTAAAAAGCAAAATGGTGTAAGATAGTAAGTCTTGTATTCAAAGAATATCTCCTGTATTAAAGGGGTCCTATTATGCCCTTTTACGAAGTCTTGATTTTGTTTTTGGGGTGAATTAGAATGTTTTCATGCTTGATTGTTAAAAAAAACAAAAAAAAAAATTGTTTTCACATATTTTACATTATTACAGCACCTCTCTCCCCAGTCTGGCTGAGGTTAAACCACTAGAGTCACATGGATTACTTGTATGATGCATTTACTACCTTTCTCAGGCTTGGTAGTTACATAGGCTGTCAATGGAAGAACAGAAAGCTCTCAGATTTCATGATAAAAATCTTGTGTGAAGATGAACGGAGGCCTTACGGTTTTGGAACGATATGAGGGTGAGTTATTAATGACATAATTTTCATTTTTGGGGGAACTAACCCTTTAAACAAAACTGTACCAATAGATCTTACACGTATACACAGTACTACTAAAATTCTGCATATATTAGTTTGTTAGTTAGTTCCTACTGATAGTCCAGATGGTGAGGAATGTATTACCAAAACTAAAACTGACAATCACTGTCAAACACTTGCACACACATTTCCCCTCAATCAGCGTCATTTAAATAGCATTAGGGGGTTCGTCATTAGATGAGAACTTCCTCTGCTGTGGTGTGTTTTATTGGCAGGAAAATAGATCAGAATCACTTATGAGGAAAAAGTAACCTTAAAAATGTAAATCATCTCATCTTCCATTCCATTACAAAGGGGAAAACAGGAAAGACAAACAGCGATCAATTCAATTCGGCATGATGCTCTATCAAATATGAAATATATTGGCAAGTTAGCACATCTGTGGCTTTAAAACGTCAGCCAACTCTGTTGAAATCTATAGGAAGTGGCAGCGGAGAGAGGACAGGAAGAGAAGGCCAGCACTGCGCCCGGCACAATTAATTACTGTCAGACATGCATGAAACACGTCTCAGACACATGACCTTGAATGGACCACAGCTGTGCACAGCTAGATAACGTCCATGGCTTCAAGCAGCAGCAAAGTGTACGTGTGCAACCTAAATCTGAAGCCCTCACCAGAGCCACATGAAACACCAGACGCTATTAAGATCGGTACTTCATCAAAAAGGTTTTCATCAAAAGCTGTTTTTGAACGCTCATCTGATCCCATGGAATCACACTCTCGTTAATCATATAACAGCAAAGCCCTGGCGACTGGAGGTCACGCTCCCCAGCGGGGGGCCGAGTGTATGTTAACAACAGAGCTCATTAGGAATGCAAACGTTGAGTTAAATGAGATCCAGGGAAAAATAACCTGTGGCATTCAGTAGTAATCACTAGGGTTGAGATTCAGATCCTGAAAAATAATAAAAAAACCATAACAATAGGACTAATATTCATGTTTTTTATTTCCATCAGCGGTTATCACACAATTGTTAGCAAAAAAACCCCCCGTACATTACTACTGAATATAATTTTATCTAACATTAAAACTCCAGCCAATACTGATAAGTTGATAATTACTGGCAGATATAAAATTCTACAAAGTTTTGTCAAAAAAATACAAAAAACACTACAAATTAAAATGAATCATTTTAGACATCAGCAAAAAATAATATTTTTGAGAATACATTATTAAATGATTAGTGTTTTTTTATTCATTCAAGAGCATTAAATGAGCTAGGTAATCAAAATGTTAGAGGAAATGAGAATGCATGATTAAATATCTAATACTAACCAATAAATAGTCGGTAGCACCAATTAAATATCTAATATAGACCAATACAATAAAATCTCTAATAATATTGATATGATACAGATTTATTGTGCATCCCTAGATTCTACAGTGCGAAACACACACGACCAGTGTTGTCCGATTCACAAGAATAGGTTTTATAAGCAGGTTCATTTCCATAAATCAAAAACACTGGCAAATCATTTTGATAAGGTACTGAACTATTAAGACCCACTTACTGAACTGCAAATGATTCATTTCATATCCAACAACATGAAATGAATTAACAATTGTTATTGTGTTTTGCAAACTTAAGGCATGAGACTTTTTCTAATATTCCACAAAAGTATCATATTAACAGTACTAATAGAATCAAAATGAATATGCAATCAATAAATTCTGATTGTGATTTAAGTTCATTTTGAAGTGCATATAGAGAAAGTATACTGGCCACTGACCAGAATTCCACTCTCCTTCCTTTCTCTCTCTGACATTGCCATCCTATAGTTAATTGTTCGCCTTGACTTTCTTTCTCCTCTACCCTAAGGGCAAACGCCGTTGGCCATCCGACCTGTGAGATAAATAAATAAAATGCATACAAATGATTTCCCGCTCATGAAAACAGACAACTAAATGGTTGATATATGGATTGGTAACTCTTTTATGAGGAGAATGGTGGGCTCAAAATTGAATTCCTGCATGATAAATAGCCTGCATTATCTCCCCTTTGCCCGAAGAAGCCATTGGAGCTACTTAAACAGAGTGGTGATGACACTGGAAAAATGCTCACAGATGGACACCCAGAAGGCTAAAAACATTAGCGTGGTCCACTCCATCAATAAAGCCTGCCCATCTCGGAAGGAAATTGGCCGCTCATGGCTGATCTCCCTTCTTAAAAGCATGGCATAGCAGCAGAATTAAGTGCCCGATACCCTGCTGCAGCGTACTTCAGGGGCAGTGCAACTCGAGACTATCAGTCATTTACATCGGGGGGCATTAATAACGGTGACGGCTGTGCGGGAGGAGAGAGGGCCGCAGCGAACGGTTTGAACTTCCCATGTTTGATTTCTATCTTTGTTGAGTGAAAAAGGAAACGAAGCCTCTGGCACAAGCAAAGAGGAGGAAAAATATCACTCATATATTGCTGATATTTATGAAAGCATAATTTTTACCTAGATAAAAACACAGCTAATGACTCTTCCAGATAATTACTATTTGGGCCTTTTATAGTAAAAAACACCCCCACAAATGAGCCTGGTTTCCATAACCCAAATACAGTCTAGACTCTAGTGAGAGGAAAGCAGCTAATGAGGTGTTTCAGACGTAAAGCTTGTACCGAGGTCATCAATTTTTCAAGTCATTTCTCGGATGTTGCTGGTTCACGGGCAAATGCTAATTTGCTTGTAGAAACAGTTGGGGTGGAAAGGAACATTTCACTTGACTCGCGATTTTCTAATAGCGATGCACGTACTGTACCTGCTCAAATCAGAGAGCAGCATAATACAACTTTTTTAGAAACAACTATTTGGCCTAATATTTAATGTCTGAAAGTGTGAAAGATGTAACAGATAATCCATAGAGCACATTAAACATGTAATAGTGTGCGCTAAACACAATCAACACCAGACAAATCACAGAGCAAACTGAGGGCAATTTAGACCTTATGCACTAGAGAAACAAGCGTACATTAACACAAGCCATGTTCAGATCATCACACATTTATATCATCTTTTGATCATTGCTGTCGAGGAGTAATTAGCTAGTGAAGTGTATTTTCTTATTGTAGAGTTAACGAAAGTTAGCATGAGCATTGTAATGTTTAAAGCGGATGTCATAACAAATGTCAGTAGACCGGGAAGATTTTAAAATGAGCGGTTCATTCATAAATCTGTAAGATCTTAGCTTCATGTTGTGGAAATACAAACCGGAAGACAGAACACAATGAGTGCAGCGCTGAAAAGGGGCGGGGCCACAACTGAAAAACTAAACAAGGAGCAGGTGAATGTAATTAATCAAACAATGGCTACGTTTACATGAAATCAAATAATCCGTTAGTAATCGGATTGACGGCTCAATCGGACGGAAAAGCCTTCATATAAACACCTGAATCGATCCGACTGAGCTTGATCCGAATGAAATTTTGATCCGATTGAAAGGGGTGGTTTATTCCTTTTCTAATCCGATCGAGAGAACATGTAAACACTTGATCGGATTGAAAAACGAAATTGAAAAGACGGCGCATGTGCAATGAAGCTGAAATAGTGTAATGACGAATGATGCGTGGAACGAGCTGTTTCTTTCTGTTGAATAAAGTGTCATATAAATGAGTGTCCCGTCATTCTAAACTTCTCCTTTCACTCAGCGTCTGTGAAGTGGAGCAGGACAACGTCCCACGTACCAGTCCTTCCTTGTTTCGGATTCTCATCCATACACGACATAGACGCAGGGAGGGGCATTTTTACTGCATTATACATATAAGCAGCACGGCACAACGGTTCATATGCTCATTGTCTCCAAATTATGACCAGAATGGATAAATATTAAATCTGCTGTTTAAAACAAATAAAGACCCAATGTAGGAGAATGGTTATTATGTGCAAACAGCAGGAAACTATGTTTTCATAAATATCAGCAATATATGAGTGATATTTTTCCTCCTCTTTGCTTGTGCCAGAGGCTTCGTTTCCTGTTTCACTCAACAAAGATAGAAATCAAACATGGGAAGTTCAAACCGTTTGCTGCAGCCCTCTCTCCTCCCGCACAGCCGTCACCGTTATTAATGCCCCCCGATGTAAATGACTGATAGTCTCGAGTTGGGTCTACCCGTCGTGTATGGATTAAGTTAAGTATATATATATATATATATATATATATATATATACTTAACTTAAAAGATGAATATTTTCATCTTTTTATGGAGGGACAGTGAAAATATGTCACAAAAAACCTACACTGCTGGAGTTAATCATATGGAACCAATTCAATCAAGCTGCAGCACCTTTAAAGTCATGTAATTACCGTAGTAAAGAACTTTAGGGAATAGTAAACACCAAGGTTACATTCGATACCTGGCTGGCACACTCAGTTGTTAGATTTAAGACTGAAACAGATATCCAAGAGCCAAGCTTTGATTCTCTGTGTCAATTAAGAGAAAACACTTGTTGTGATTTTACACAACCTCGAATCACTCAAAATCGCAGGCGTTAACTTGTTGATTTGCATTTAATAACCTCAACCTCTGAGGAGGTGAATGAAAAACCCCAGCTCCTGCAGTCTAAATTAATGAAGATTGATATAATTTGGGGAAAATAATACTCTGTGCATGATGGTGGACCTAATCAGGGTCTGGTGCGTCTATCTGCCTGTCCAGTGTGACAGACTGGTTACACTTCAAATCATCTCGAAGATTGAGGTGGGAAATTGGGTCTTATTTCCCCATATGCTGAAAATAATCAGAGTAATTTCACTCTGACGGCTGGAGCCACAATTGCATGATGAAAAGGGAGATGGATAATAAAAATCAAGCTGTCCCATTCTTGCTCTGGAAAGGGCTGGCGTGTGAGCGCACGAGGTGCTGATTGCCTCCCTGTTGCATCCAGTCTACCCGTGACCTTGGAGCATGTGACCTCCATGTGAACGAAACCGAATAATGACAAAGTTTAATGAAGATAATGAATAATTATAAAAATTATTATGTTTCTGAAATGTAATACCAGTGTACTTCTAACAGAATAATATGTGTTATACTGTGTGTATACTGTATAGACTACCGTTCAAAAGTTTAGGGTCGGTATTTAAAAAAAGAAAGAAAATAAATCAATACTTTTATACAGCAAAAATGCATTAAATTGATTAAAAGTGACAGTAAAGGCATTTATAATATTACAAAATACATTTATTTCAAATAACTGTTTTATTTATTTAACTGTTTTCAGTTTTCACTGTTTTCAACTGTGGTAATAAGAAATGTATCTTGAGCACAAAAATTACAATGATTTCTGAAGGATCATGTGACACTGATAACTGGAGTAATGATTGCTGAACATTTAGCTCTGCCCTAACATAAATAAATGACATTTAAAAAATATGTTCAAACAGAAAACAGTTATTTTACTGTATATTACTGTTTTTACTGTATTTTTGATCAGCCTTGGTAAGAATAAGTGACTTCTTTCATTAATTCAATAATTCAATTCAATGTGAATATTTAAAAGTGTTCATTCATCACACTTGAAATGAACGGTCAAATCGAGTGCACTGCATGCTGTGCACAATACATGCACTAATAGTAGAAATATTAGTATGCTATTTCAAACACAGCCTGTAATAAATCATCTTCGACTAAAGAAGGCTTTTACAAAATGCAGCATAAAATATGATGGCGATTCACAGATTGCCATTTAATTGGATGTGAATTACTAGCATATAAATCAGAAAATAATATGATTCAGCTATATCTACACAACATTTAAATAGATCTTGTTGAGCCGCGGAGGAGGCTGGGATATTTTAATATTGAAGAGAGGTAAAGGACTCTCGAACGGGGATGCTGATGACAGAAAGTCTTTGTATGTACGTCATCATAGCATCCAGTACGCCATGACCCTCTCAGCGGCCAGTGCATCTGGCAGGAGACACTCTATGCTTTTCGTCTAATGCAATTTATCAGCCAATTCCATCCATCTTATATAAGCCCGGCGCTTTAAGTCTCATACTACTTATGATATTGCTATGGAGCTAACACACACACACACAAACACACACACACACACACATCCGCAGTCCGATACGAGAGGCCTGCAACTTCCTCTTCTGTTCTGACGGACCAAAACAAAGAAATAATGGATCCGCAGACGAACGAAGGTAGAATCAAATTAAGAGTCATTCATTATTTTAATGGATGATTTAACTTAGTCAACGTTTTGGTTTCAAAGTGTTTACAGCACCGTGTCCATTGTCGACGAATGGATTTTTCATAATAGCCGGTGAGCAAAGACTGCTGAGTGTCAGTTTGTGTAACAAATCGGTCTGTCTTGAGTAGTCAACCTTGATGAAGTCCAGAACAGGGTCTGATTAGTTTTGAACAGCAAACAGGCAGGGTTTTGACCCAGACGCTACCGTAAAGATTGGACATTAAAATCAGCAGAGCTGAGCATCAACCTTTAGTCGACATGCTCCTTCTGAAACGACAGTAAAAGGTCATGAAATAACGCTAAAATTATGTGTGAACCATCTACAGGTTAAAAGGTGTTACTGACAACACATTTTGCTAGGAAGACGTAACTCAACTATGTCAAATTATAGTTCTGGATGATATTATCAATTCTGCTTGATTGCTCCAATTAGACAATGCATAATTGTAAGATAAAGAATATATTGTGTGTAATACAAAGGATATGGAAGGATCATTCCAGGTTTAGCTCAAGTTAAAGTGTAACTCTCACCAAAATGCAACCTAGGGTCTTTTTGTTAATCTACCCAAGGCAAACTTTCGTTTAAAAGCATAATTAGAATGGAAACGCTTTTAAGTTTGACCGTATTTTCGTTTTCGGTCAAATTGCCTTTTGAATGGGAGTGCTTGGGGCACGACTATGATTTCAAAATCGCTATTTTCAAAACACTAAGAAGGCTCGACACAACATGAAACTTTGCTCGAAGTATCACCAGGGGCTCTACACATGAACTCCAGCATTGAGAACATTGTTTGTATACACAGAGTTTACTAAAAAGAAAGATTTTGAACAACTCACTGTAGCTGTGTCTGCCGGCATTTTGACAGTCAAAAATAGTCGATCTCCGAATGTGAATGAACTGACTCTGAATTTTAGTATTGTTTCTTATATGAGGATACTTTTTTAAAATACAAGGTCAATATTGATAGGGTGAGCAAACGTCCTGTTTTCCCAGGACATGTCCTGTTTTCACGTCCTGTCCTGGCCGTCCTGTCTGTTTTTTATAAAGTGATGAAAATGTCCTGGTTTTCGTTATTTTTCATTGGGCCATTAAGCGTGTACTTTAAATACATGATTGTCTTTGCACACAAAACATATGAAACCGGCTTCGCCCCGTCTTGTTATAATCAGCGCGTTCCTCAATCCGCAGCGGCAAGCAGAGAGCGCGTCAGAATGCAGAAGCCTGTGTGTATGTGTGTGTTCATCTCAGCCTCATTGGTCTGTCACTGCTCCTCAATGTCAGAATATTTGAAATGACCAATCAAATCAAAGTAGGCGGACTTTACGTTCACAGAATTTTAGTAGCGTGACTCGACGCTTCAGTTTACGGTCAAGTGTGAGATAAGATGTAAGTAGCTAACAACGTAAAAAAAAAGGCCAAATGTAAATTCACCGATGATTTACAGAGAAAATTCCCGTGTTTTCGTTTCGGTCGGGATCCGTGTAAAGCAGAATGCATGAATTGCAAAGCTGGCACGTACGTGTCAGTGTCAAATAAAGGTGCTATAGCGACCTAGAAGCCCACATAAAGAAAGTATAGGCTACAAGAGAACATCGAGGATTGAAATAGTTTTTTTACTGAAATAGTGTAGTAGATTTTTTATTTTAGTAGTAGATTTTTAACCTATGCTATGGCCATGAAAAGAAATAGTGTCATGTAAAAGGTGTTAAAAGCTAAACGTTTTTTAAATAGTATTCTATTGTTGCGGGCCAAACATTGAATGGAAAGGATACTAATTTATGTATTAAATGCATAAAATTGTGAATGCATTTGTCAAGTATTTCTTGATGCATTCACCCCAACCACGCCCCTACCCCTTAACCACGCCTCCCCAAACCACACCCCGCCCATCAACCACGTCCCCGTCCTGTTTTCTGAAAACTAAAATATGGTCACCCTAAATAATGATTTTTACTAATGACAAAACAACAAATTATCCGTGAATTTATATGGAACTAAGCTTTAGAGGCTTTCCATCTTTACTCTCCTCCCTGTTACAATGCATTTGGAGATCGACTATTTTTGACTGTCAAAATGCCGGCGGACGGAAACAACAACAGCTACAGTGAGTTGTTCAAAAACTTTCTTTTTAGTAAACTCTGTGTACACAAACAATTTTCTCAATGCTCGAGTTCATGTGTAGAGCCCCTGGTGATACTTGAGCAAAGTTTCATGTTGTGTCGAGCCTTCTTAGTGTTTTAAAAATAGCAATTTCACAACTTTGTTGAGACTAAACTCACAGAAGTCTTTGCACTTAGTACACCTTTCATGTAGAGAGATGGTCTCGCTTACCAAGTGCCTCTTTGACTTGTTTACTCTCTCTCTCTCTCTCTCTCTCTCTCTCTCTCTCTCTCTCTCTCTCTCTTTCTCTCTCACACACACACACACACACACACACACACGGTAATAAAGCAAGTGAGAGATAAATTGTGCAGAGAGATAACAGATCAATCAGTCCTGAAGGCTTGACAGCAAGGGACAGTTTGTCTTATTTCCAGCCACCCTCAAGCAGTCAAGTGCTATCAACTCCTGAGCTGTGCTGAGCTTATCCGGGACGCTCAGAGCTCTGGCTCTCTCTCTCTGATTGTCTCACTCTTCAAGCCTGTCTCAATCTTCCTCATCTATAGTTTCCATCTCCTTTGCACACGTTTCCTTTCTCCCAACTTATTCCCTCTTTCCACCACTTCTGTTTGACCCCCAATCTTCCTTGCTCTTGTTCTACCTCCACCACTTCCTCTCTCTCTCTCTCTCTCTCTCTCTCTCTCTCTACAATCATCACTTTATCTGACCCAATGCTCCTCAAAAAGTACACTATTAATAAAAAAATACTGTAATTATTACTATAAATGCATTATATTGTTTGCGGTGAAAATGTGATTTTTATTAAAACCGTGAAGCATGGAGGTGGAAACATCATTCTTTGGGGATGCTTTTCTGCAAAGGGGACAGGACGACTGCACCGTGTTGAGGGGAGGATGGATGGGGCCATGTATCGCGAGATCTTGGCCAACAACCTCCTTCCCTCAGTTAGAGCATTGAAGATGGGTCGAAGCTGGGTCTTCCAGCATGACAACGACCCGAAACACACAGCCAGGGCAACTAAGGAGTGGCTCCGCAAGAAGCATCTCAAGGTCCTGGAGTGGCCTAGCCAGTCTCCAGACTTGAACCCAATAGAAAATCTTTGGAGGGAGCTGAAAGTCTGTATTGCCCAGTTACAGCCCTGAAACCTGAAGGATCTGGAGAAGGTCTGTATGGAGGAGTGGGCCAAAATCCCTGCTGCAGTGTGTGCAAACCTGGTCAAGAACTACAGGAAACGTATGATCTCTGTAATTGCAAACAAAGGTTTCTGTACCAAATATTAAGTTCTGCTTTTCTGATGTATCAAATACTTATGTCATGCAATAAAATGCAAATTAATTACTTAAAAATCATACAATGTGATTTTCTGGATTTTTGTTTTAGATTCCGTCACTCACAGTTGAAGAGTACCTATGATAAAAATTACAGACTTCTACATGCTTTGTAAGTGGGAAAACCTGCAAAATCGGCAGTGTATCGGCAGTGTATTCTCCCCACTGTATATATATATATATATATATATATATATATAGGGTTGGGCAGTAACGGCATACATGTAACGGCGTTATGTAATCAGGATACAAAAAAACTGGTAACTGTAATTTGTTAGTTACGTCAAAAAATTAATCAGATTACGATTATATTTTGTTAAAAGGGAATACTACCAGGATTACAATGGTTTCATACAAAACTAAATAAATTAGTATTTTGACATAAAAACTCTATATTGACAGCTGATGACTCACATAAGCCACCTACTGGTGCATGCACAAACAACACGTCTCCAGTTGTTAAATACGATGCTGTCCGCGGGGAAAAACGGTTTCATGTCGTGGAAATTTTGCAGGTATTTCCCAGTAACGTTATTCTCAAATACACTGCAGTCAATACATTTCATTTCATATCTGATATGGACAAACTGTAAATCATTAGCTTCGATATTGGACCACTGTTTATGAATAAAACTATTGCAAAATAGGCAATCGGTATTTATATTTCGAATGGAACAATATGACACACATTCAATCGTGTCTGCTCCCGTTTATTGGAGTTCACACGGCTTCACTTATCAGCTTACATTAGTGATTTTGGTTGAGAAGTGTGCGCATTTGGAGAAATATAGATTTATTTAACATGTTTACTTCATATTTCTTTATACAGAATATAATTTCCATTAATTATCCACTGAATTATGCGATCTGATAAGCTTGAAACAGTGTGTTTTCTTTCAGGTACGCACATTATGAGTCAGAAAGTGCTCATTCACATCTAATTATGTGGTCATAACTCCTGCCCTTCTAAATGTTGACGTCCTGTATACTTCCTCGTTCTGCTTTAGGTTTTAACTGAATGAACAGTTTAAATGCACATTTAATATTTCATTAGGTAGCCTATGCCAAATGCTGCCAACATACTACCTGCAATACTAGATACGATTTGCAGTGATTTTTAGAATTGCAATGTATTTTTTAGCTTTCTTTAATGTTAACAAAATTCATTGCATCCGTTCTTATTATATTTGCTTGAGAAAAAAAATGCAAATTTGTATTCTGTATTTTTCTGTTGCAGAAACATTTCTTGTGTAAAAATCTGTCAATGGCAGGGAAGTATCTCACTAATGAAGGAAATAAGTCTCTTATGCTCATGTATTTATTTCATTTAATCAAAAATACAGTAAAAACAGTAAAATTGTGAAATATTATTAGAATATTAAAATAAGTGCTTTCAATTTTAAGATTTTAAAATGTACTTTATTACTGTGATGGCAAAGCTTGAATTTTCAGCAGCCATTACTCCAGTTTACATTGTTGAATAATCCTTCAAAAATCATTCTATGATGATTTGCTGCTTGAGAAACATTTCTTATCATTATCAGTGTTGAAAACAGATGTGCTGCTTAATATTTTTGTGAAAGCTGATACATTTTATCACGTCTTTACTGTTGCTTCTGATCAATTTAATGCATTCTTGCAGAATAAAAGAATTGATTTAAAATCTTTAAATTTGATCAAACAGTTATATCCGCCTAAAGAATGAAAAAAGAAGATGAAAAACAGCAAATTGAACTCTACTTTTTTTGCTACTGTACATTTATGACTTCGTTTTAATTCTATGTAAACAACCGCTTCGCTTGACCTCACAACAACAACATTTTCGGATTTATTTCTTTTGCAGTTCTGTTTCAAATGGGGGGAGATACCCACTGTGAATATCAGAGTATATTTACATGGCCTCCGAGCTATTACTTTAGGAAAAAACTAAAAATTATAACAAAATTGCTTTCTTTTTTTGGCTAAAATATATGTAAGCACTTAGTCTTCACTTATTAAAAAAGTCCCCCAGTGTGTCGCTCTTGTAAATGCAACCTGCATTCACAAGTCCTTGTGGTCTTTTAATCATGTACTCTAAATGCATGATAATTTTCCACCATCAACAGTTTTCTGACAGTCTGACACCACTCACGACCTATAAAATGCCGTAAACGCTAGCGTCCGTAGGCCGTCTAGTAATGAATGTGTCAGAAATTTTGCTACTTAATTACCAGTCATGGAAGACCGGAGGATGTGCTATTGCCAATGAACTCGTTTTGGGGTCTGCTTAGCACAGACGTGTACAGATTACAGAGCGAAACTCTAATGACAATTCACAAGGCGAATGGGAATTTGTCCGGCAAGGAAGGCTTTAGAGAATAGAAGACTATTTAACTCTTTATTTCACCCTGTATAAAATTAGATATAAAAAAAAAAAAAAAAAAAAAAAAAAATCTCACCGTTAAACACCTTCAAATGGTCAATGAACTGATAAAACCTTTGAGCAGCTGCTGTGACCTTTCATTTCATAGGTCAAGCAATTAAATAAATTAAACAGGAAGACAATATTGACCCGCTCCTGTCAAGCCTACCAATGAGGGTCACAAGGGCATCAGCTTCATTCTCATTTTCTGCAATTGCTCATGTCCATGTGACATCGCCCAGGGTCAGCACATATTTCCCATAAGTGAAGACTCTATTAATGTCAAGCCCTAAAATGATGATCGATAATCTACAAGTGCATCCTCAAGAAAACGTTGAGTGATGCTACATTACACAATGACCGTTTAAAATTTGTGGACAGAATCCAATTGTCATCATTTACTCACCCTCCTGTCGTTCCAATGAAATACATTCTAATGCATACAATGAAAGTCTATGGGGTCCAGTGTTGCCCTTCGAAATGTGATCTTTCGTGTACATACAGGTTTGGATCAACATGAGGGTGAGTAAATGATGACAGAATTTTATGATAGCAAACACATGTACCATTATTCAGTTCCATACTGGCTTACACAGCTTAGTTAAGCTTATAGAGAATATAAATACCAGAGAATTATGTTAAACAGGGTAAACAAACACAGCATTGTACACATTCTCATCAAGCAAGTCAGAAAAAAATAAAATAAAAATGCAGTCACACAAGTCTAAGCATATGAAATCACTTCAGATCCTGCAAAAAATATTGACAACAGATATTGATGGCACAAAAATATTGATACTGATGTTTTTTTAAAACAAATTATATAATAAATTTGTAATGAGCCAAAAGCTCCATCTGTAACATTTAAAGGAGATGCTCTACTATTCACAGAATTTGAAATTTGTTGTCTGTAATTTGCTTGTTTTGGGAGTTGTGCAATAAAAACACTGACTTCCTGATCTACAAAAAGCCTAATTTACATAAAAAGTAGGCATGTTTGAGCTTAAAATAACATCAATTTAAATATGAGTGCCTAGATGACCTGGATTGCAGGTGGTTTGCAAATAATAGTGTTTTTACTTAACTGTTTAGCGAATTCACCCCAAAAGCAAGAGACCATAAACCATCCACTGAAACAGCTAATGAAAAGAAGTGTACAATATTTTCTTTGTGACTTATAAAAATTATTTAAAAAAAGTCACACTGAATACAGTAATAACAGAAGACCCCAAATACTACAAAACATCGGTCTTTCTTGGCGTCTACAAACCACCAGTCACTTCAATAGCAGTAACTGACTGCTTTCCGTATCTAGAAACTATGACTGCTTTCCACAAAGGCTACCATTTCTTTTCTTCCTGCTTAGTATTATTAGAAGTGAGGTAAAACACCCAAAGCATCATGAGAAATTCATTATTCGCTCTCACAAACTCTGAGAACTCTGTTGTATGTATGTCCATTTTTCAGCCCAGTAGCGACAGTTGTATCTGCTGACAGGGATGCATACGTCTAATCCTCGACAAACTGGGACAGAATGACAGTGCGGCACTGATGTGTGGCGTCCCTGTGAGTATCCACCCCTGTATTCAACGCTAGAGTCATGTCTTCAACTTCACGAAACTCACTGTCACTCTTGCTGAAACTCCCCACCAGTGGGAAAAATAAAACCAACCATGTCACCTCTGAGACTCAAGATACAACCTTGTGGCTACGCTTGCCACCTCCAAAAACAATTCTTACACTAGTGCATTATCACTATAATAAGGCAGAATAGGTACAAAGGACAAAGGTAAAAATGAATTTATTGATTATGTAATATACTGTATAAACTAAACTGAAGCATTTTGGGAAATTAAGTGCTCTTCCAGCATGGCCCATAAAACAAAAAATGTTTTCTTCTATATAAGAAATTGATGGATTGGTGGACAGATAGATAGATGGATGGATGGATGGATGGATAATATAGCAGAACAATAGAACAATGGATGGATGGACAGATGAACAGAAAGATGATAGAATGTTGGATGGATGGATGGATGGATGGATAATATAGCAGAACAATAGAACAATGGATGGATGGACAGATGAACAGAAAGATGATAGAATGTTGGATGTATGGGTGGATGGACGGATAAAATAACAGAACAATAGAACAATGGATGGACAGACGAACAGAAAGATGATAGAATGTTGGATGGATGGATAAAATAACAGAACAATAGAACAATGGATGGATGGACAGACGATAGAACGATGGATGGATGGATGGATGGATGGATGTACAGACGATAGAATGATGGATAATGGATGGATGATAGAATGAAGGATGGACAGAACGATATAACGATGGATGGATGGATGGATGGATGTACAGATGAAAGAACGATGGATGGATGATAGAATGAAGGACGGATAGAAAGATATAACAATGGATGGATGTACAGACGATATAATGATGGATGGATGGATTGATGTACAGACGATAGAATGATGGATGATGGATGGATGATAGAATGAAGGACGGATAGAACGATATAACGACGGATGGATGTACAGACGATAGAACGATGGAAGATGGATGGATGGATGATAGAAAAGGACAGATAGAACGATGGATGATAGAACGATGGATGGATGTACTGACATTAGAATGATGGATGGATGATGGATGGATGGATGATAGAACGATGGATGCCAGTTAAGCCACAAGGAAACTTTTGGTTTAATACACCTCTAGTGAAGTTCTAGGCTATTAGCAAGTTGAGATCTCAATGTAGCTGGACTCGCTGTAGCGTCAGCAGGACACAAGAGAACAATAATGGCAGCTGACATGCCTGACCTTTCCCATTAAAAGAGCCTGGCTGCCTCCACATCTCATTAGCCAGCTCAGCACCTCGCTCTGTGACTGAACCCAGCAACTTCAGCCACCACTCGTTAATTCATTTATGCTCATTAAACACCTCTCTAGCTCTCGTTTCTGGGGTGTATATATACAAGACATTTGTGTGTGGCTTTTTTTTCTTATTTTACAAACCTGTTTTTCTCCCTCAATCTGTCTTTCTCACGCATATGCACAACAAAATGCGTGTGCGGTTTATCACTGATTATACAAGCTTATGCTGTTCCATGTGACACCTTGGCAGGAAATGAGGGGAATTATTTATGTATATATGCATAGAAATGCAAATGTGCAAACATACATTTAAGACACATAAATCACAAAGAAAACATTAAATAGTTCAGGAGTTGTTTAAGGGGTCATATAATTATCTCAAAAACATCTAAGAAAGTATATTCAAAGGATGCATTACATTGATCAGAAGTGACAGTTAAGACTTTTAGATTGTTAAAAAATATAATCAAATAAATGCTATATTTTTGAACTTTCTATTAATCAAAGAATCTTGAAAAACGCATCATGAATTACACAAAAACATAAATTTTTAATCATTTGGGGCAATCGTCAATTTATACCATTTGGGGCTGCCAAAGTGTTTTTACATTCTATGATTTTATCACATATTGAATATTGTTGTACAAGTTGGACATTGACTGGTATGAACACACTCAAATCAATAGAATCACTCTAAAAAATGCCTTAAAAGTCTTTGATAAAAAGCCAATGTCCTTCCATATTTGTAATATTTTACAAAAACATAATCTATTAAGCCTAGAGAATTTTAATCATTTTAAATATGCCTGTTTTGTTTACAAAGTGTTAAATGGATTAGCCCCACCTCCCATGTCGGACTTCTTTAAACCAAAGACTTACAGTGGTGCCAGGACACGGGCCTCCGCTAGAGGTGACTGTGAGGTGCCTTTCAGAAGAACAGCCTTTGGACAAAATGCTCTGTCTGTGAAGGCATGTAAATTATGGAACAGTATCCCCATCACTGTCAGGGAATGTCCTACATTTCATATATTTAAAACCAAACTCAAAGTGTGGTTTAAAGCAAACCAGTCTTGTGACCATTAAGTGACTCTTCTTTTACTTTGTTTATACTTATTCATTTTTGTCATTTTGTATGTTATAATCTCTGTATTTTTGTAATTTGTCTAGGGACTACGGATGTAAATTAGCCCTGTGGCTATAATCCGGCATGTTTACGTCTGTTTTTGTTGTTTCAATGCAGATGTTCATTAATGTGCATTGTCCCTATCAAATAAATAAATAAATAAAAATAAAATAAATCAGGCAGCACAACCATTTTCAACATTGACATTAATAAGGAATGTTTCTTGAGCACCAAATCAGCACGCAGGTATCCGACGGATGAACCGCTAATATTTGATGTAAAAATTATATTTTAAAATCTATTAAAATAGAACAGTTATTTTTTATTTTAATATTTCACAATATTACTGTACTATGCATAAGAGGCATCTTTCAAAAACATATCTAATCTGACCCCAAACTTTTGAATGGTAGTGTACGTATGTTTTCATCTTACATCTCAAAATATGAAGAAAACGTGTTAAAATGTACCAGATTCTATTTCTAACACATAGACTTGCCTTTTATTGGTGGCATGGACAGTTTAACTTCCTGTCACAGGAGAAAAAGTTCAATCCCAATAAACCTGAGTGTAAAATGGCACGGCATGGCATTTTACGTTTTTTGACGGACAATTTTTTACTATAAAATGAAAAAGGTTGCTTCTTTGAAATCCTCACTCCGCAGATTCTTTCCCAGGGGGGCGACAGACAAGCATCATAAGCATGAGGAAATCCATCATTCCTGACCACTTCCCCCAGTTCTACAAGGTCACTATGTCGAAACAGGCAGTCTATGACACTGGCTCTGTCACCTCCAATGCAATCAGAACTTCCCCACAGCGGCGCACAGCTCACAGGTTTCAAGGAAATTATATTTATGAGTGGCAGACAGCGATTATTTTTTCACTGACACAAAGAACAATGCCACTAAAATCCTAGCAGGCTGACTCACAATCATCGTTTGTTTGAGATTCCTAAGATGGGGCGCTTTGGGTATTACGAAGAGACATCCCCAAGTTACCTAATAAATGATGAAGCAGGTTTATGGAAGAAAAAAATGGGTCAACAGAAAAGCATTTCAAACTGGAAAAAAGATTTGTGAATGTGTAAGGCTACTAGTGTTAAATTACTCTTCCCAGCAGGGCTTGACAGAGTGAGCATTTGGCTCGCATTTGCAGCTAAAAGAGTCTAAATCTGCTAAGGGGTAATAACGGGAACGAATTTGCGACAGATGAATGTAACATTTTTGGCAAGCCAAACATGTTAGTCTTTGAGTAACATGTAATTTATTTAAAGGAAGGTTAGGCAATATCGGAGAGGCTAGCAATAGCAAGCTAGGTTTGAAAGCATAATATCCCACCCTCCCTTCAGAGTGTCCAAAAGACATGAACGCGCAACAGCAGAGTCTGATTACCTCATGTTACCTCATGTCTCAAAGCACAAAACATTACAATAGAATAACAAGCATAAGCTTGTTGTTTTGGTTCAGGAGCAACTGTAAAGGAGCTTATGAACATTTGGACTCAAAACTCCAATAGTTTTATCGCCGATCTCCGCCTCATCCCAGAGATCTCCAGAACATCGGAGGCTGCTCACTCTTCCCGGCCGGGCGGAAGTGCACGCAGACGGCGCCGAGAACGTAAACAAAGGCGGGGTAGGCGCGGAGGGCTACGAGCTAAGCTAAAGCTAACACCACACCGGCTCCCTTTACCCAGCATTTTCCTCGCCAATGTCCGTTCTCTGGCAAACAAAATGGACGAAATACGGCTCTCCATCACTAACAACAGACGGATTATGGACTCAAATGTCATGATTTTCACCGAAACATGGCTAAACAACAGCTGCCCGGACAATGCTATTGAGTTAGCAGGACGCCACACACACCGAGCCGACAGGATAGCAGACGACTCCGGCAAGACCAGAGGTGGAGGTTTGTGCATTTATATCAACAATGCTTGGTGCATAAACTCTGCCACTACCGAGAGTCACTGCTCACCCAATGTGGAGTTTTTAATGGTCAAATGCAGACCTTATTATCTCCCCAGAGAGCTCACTTCCATCATACTCACTGCAGTGTATATCCCCCCGGATGCTAATGCTAAGTTAGCTATGAAAGAACTTTACACAGCCATTAGCAAACACCAAACTAAACACCCTGAGGCTGCTTTTATTGTTGCTGGTGACTTCAACCACTCCAATTTAAAGACAGTCCTTCCCAGATTCCACCAACATGTCTCCTGTCACACCAGAGGAGACAAAACTTTGGACCATGTTTATTCCAACATGTCTGGAGCCTACAAAGCAACACCCCTCCCCCACATTGGACAATCAGACCATCTCTCCCTGTTCCTCACACCTCGGTACTCACCACTCATCCAACGTGTGAAACCCACTGTGAGGACAGTAAAAGTGTGGCCAGAGGGGACAGATGCTGTGCTCCAGGACCGGTTCAAAAACACAGACTGGAATATGTTCATCCACACAGACTTGGACCAGTACGCCACATCTGTACTGGACCACATCTCCTTGACTACACATAGTGTCACCACCCAGAAACAGATCACCATGTACCCCAACCAGAAGCCTTGGATGAACCGAGATGTTCGTCTCCTACTGAAGGCCCGCAATACCGCCTTCAGGTCAGGGGATGCACAGGCTTACAGTGCAGCCAGGGCCAAACTGAAGAGGGGCATCAAAAATGCTAAACACCACTACAAAGGGAAGGTAGAAGAACACTTCTCCAACTCCAATCCCCGACGTATGTGGCAAGGTCTCCAGATCATCACAGACTACAGGACCATCAAACCCTCCCCCGCATCCTCTGATGTCCCCTTCCTCAACGAGCTCAACAACTTCTATGCTCGTTTTGAGCGGGGGAATACAACAACTGCAACTAAGGCAGAGGTGACTCCAGACCACCAACCACTGACTCTCTCCCCCACTGATGTAGGAGCGGTGCTGAGCAGGATTAATGTCCACAAGGCTGCAGGTCCTGATGGCATCCCTGGCCGTGTTCTCAGAGCGTGTTCAGTGGAGCTGGCAGGAGTGCTGACGGAGATATTCAATCTGTCCTTGGCCCATGCTGTGGTACCGGCCTGCTTCAAATCCACCTCCATCGTTCCGATACCCAAAAACTCCAACCCATCAAGCCTCAACGACTACCGCCCGGTAGCCCTCACCCCAATCATCACAAAGTGCTTAGAGCGGCTGGTCCTAGCACACCTCAAATCCTGTCTCCCCCCCACCCTGGACCCCCACCAATTTGCATTCCGTCAGAACAGGAGCACAGAGGATGCAGTCTCCATAGCGCTGCACACTGTCCTCTCACACCTGGACAATAAAAACACCTACGCCAGAATGCTGTTTATAGACTTCAGTTCAGCGTTCAACACAATCATCCCCTCACAACTCATCAGGAAACTCACAGACCTAGGCATCAGTTCCCTCATGTGCAACTGGTTACTGGACTTCCTGACCTGCCGGCCCCAACATGTCCGGCTGGATAACCACTGTTCATCCATCATCACAATGAACACCGGTGTACCACAAGGCTGTGTGATGAGTCCCTTCCTCTACTCCCTCCTCACCCATGACTGCAGACCTGTCGATGGTTCCAACACCATCATTAAGTTTGCAGATGACACCACGGTGATCGGCCTCATTAAAGACAGCAATGAGGCCGCCTACAGGGAGGAGGTGGATCGTCTGGCTGAGTGGTGCGACACCAACAACCTGCTGCTCAACACCGAGAAGACCAAAGAGCTCATCGTGGACTTCAGGAGGAATGCTGACCCACATCCACCCATCCACATCAAGGGGACGGCTGTGGAGCGTGTGAACAGCTTCAAGTTCCTGGGAGTCCACATCTCAGAGGATCTCACCTGGACGACCAGCTGCTCCAAGCTGGTCAAGAAGGCTCACCAGCGCCTCTTCTTCTTGAGGACTCTGAGGAAGAACAACCTGTCCTCAGACATCCTGGTGAACTTCCATCGCTGCACCATCGAGAGCATCCTGACCAACTGTATAACAGTCTGGTATGGGAGCTGCTCTGCCTCGGACCGGAAGGCGTTGCAGAGGGTGGTGAAAGCCGCCCAGCGCATCGCTGGAGCACCACTTCCTTCCATAGAGGACATCTATAGGAAGCGGTGTCTGAGAAGGGCCGGGAAAATCATCAAAGACCCCAGTCACCCAGCACACAGACTCTTCACCCTCCTGCCCTCTGGGAGGCGCTACAGGAGCCTCCGGACTAAGACCACCAGGTACCGGAACAGCTTCTATCCTACAGCTGTCAGACTCTGGAATTCTGCCTCCTGACATCTCACCCACATTAAAACTCATAGACTGAACATACACGCACTCTCACAACCACTGACAACAACCCATAACTGAACATACACACAATGGACAAAAAAAACCCCAGTATCCTCATACACACTCATACACAGTGGCTGGACCACCACTTACAGCCACATGCACTTTAATATTACTACTGTATAAATTATTCATATATATCTTACTGTAAATACTGTATAGACAACCATGCTGTACAATACAATACAATAATTATAGTTCTACAGCTGTTATTAATACTTGCATATTGTATATTTATAGTCTGTTATAGTCTTTTATTTATATCCATACGTATAACCTGTTTATAGCCTGTACATAGCTTGTACACTTACTACAGTTATAGCCTGTATATACTTATAGTTATAGCACTCATAACATTCCTTCATACCGTGTACATTGTAACATATCTAAAATATATCTATATTTTGTAATATATCTATATTCTTGCTAAAGCACTTCTGGATGGATGCAAACTGCATTTCGTTGCTTGTACTTGTGACGTGCAATGACAATAAAGTTGAATTCTATTCTATTCTATTCTAAAAGGCTGTTGCTGTTTGTTAACAGCACTCGGTGACTGTCCACAACTCTGCAGCCTTACGGAACGAGCTGATGTGTGATGTCTGCGCGAGATTGGACGAAAATTCTTTCGAAAACCACTTATATTATTGATTGCTATCAGGATGTGAAAAGAGTTTCAACCAGTATAACAAAAAGTGTCAATAATTTTTTTTTTAGAATTGTAGGAGTAAGCGTCAAGCTTGTTCCTAGACCAGGAGAGTAAGATGCTACATCCCTGTTGAAAAAAAAGCTTTAAAACCAGCCTAAGCTAGTTTGTTGGTCTTAGCTGGTCTCTCTGCCTGGAGAGACTGATATATTGGCTGGTATAAGAGGGTTTTGGGCACTGTCTGCTGGTCAGACTGGGAAACCAGCTTGCCAACCAGCTGAAAGCCAGCTTAAACAAGCTAAAACCAATCGCAAACAGCTTAGGCTGGTTTTAACAGTTTGTAAGATGTAAGATTACTAGGGTCTTAGAGGCAGGACCTGAGTAAAAGTCTCCATTTGATTAAACAACTCAGATAGTAAAGAGATCATAATGCTATCGTTGAGACATACATACAATCTGAAGTAGCGGCCCTACTGTGAGTTTAGTCTTAAATGGATTTCTTAATGTTGTGCTAAATGGTATATCTTTAAAACATAGGCTAGCTCAGCGCCCTAGGGTGTAGCCATTGGGTTTGAAAATTTAAGCACACCTCCTACCAAGCACAGAAGCAGTCATGATGGCTGAAAACAATAATTAAAGAACAGACTACTGTATGAAGAGAGAATCTCAGCATGGCTAACTAGCTGAGCTGTCGACACTAGTGTAAGACTGGAAAAACTGGAAGAGAGTGCAACTCTCTGAGAGAACAAAGGAAATTAACATTTGTACTCACTCTTGTGCACCATTCGAGACGCAAGTCTCACCTCAGAATCATCATAATCTACATCTCTTTCCCTCTTCCCCCATTCCTTCTCTCTCATGCTGAGATCACCAAAATTCACCCAAGAATCTATATGGTTGAATGTAAATAATGATCATACAGTATAATACATGTTTGGTATCATTTGAAATGTCTCAGTGCGACTGGTACAAATGTCTCATTCCCATAGAAGTACACCAAAAGGTAGTAAAGTTCTTAAGAGTTTAGAGATAACTTGCACATAGTATGTCTTCCAGGCAAATGGCATCCTGCTCCCAAAAGGTGTAAACTCTGAATGCAAATTCCCATTGTTAGCAAATGTTTCCATAGCCCCTTTCACACAGCGCATTGATCCCGGGAAATTGCCATAAAATTGCTAGAGTGTCTTCTGTGTGAACGCAAACATGTCCCGGGATTGATGCTCTTAAGAAAGTTTGTGTTCGTCATCAACAAAGAAAGAACGAAAAAATGTGTGCAAACTAGAATGAAGCAGAGACCAGGGACCTAAAGCTGAGATTGTTCGCCAGCTTTGTGGAACAGTATGCGATGCGTTAGTGTACGACCGAATCCTAAAAAAAGGCTTGAGCGTGATTTCTCGAGATCGAAAGCGCAGATCGTTAGTAAACCAAACATGCTGCGTAAAAAAATCCACCAAGTGCACGACTACAATGGAAACAGCAGTAGCGGAAGATTAGACGGGGGCCTTTCTACAACACAATCTGACGTCACGTGTCTTTACAGGATCTTTACGGGATGTGTGTGAACGCACTCACAGATTCTGGAAAATCACTGGCAGTGTGAATGAACCTAAATCAAACGATCCCAGGACAAATCCCGGGACACATTGTCCGTGTATTTTCCGGAATCTCTGTGTGAAAGGGGCTCATGTGTAAGAAGTTTCCATCTATATAAAGAAATGCAACAAGAGGCTCAGCGCGATTTGTAACTCAAATTAGCCCGTGATCTACCTAGTTGCTACAGCCTGTTTATAGCTCAGGAGAGTTAAAAAATTAAATAAGTTTGAACTCCAGCACACCACTATCCGACCTTGGGGACAGCAGGAAGGCGTTGTCAATCGCTGAGTGAAGTCAAAAGCAAAAACTATTAATTTGTCAGTTCCACTTTTCAAGCCAAGCCCAGTGACAAAAATCAGCTTTTTAATTTATCTGGTAAAAAGTGTGCCTAATACAGCTAACATATTCCATAAAGGCTTCTCTTCCTGTGCACCAAGAACATAATTACATTTGCACACTGTAATATGAAGCCATTGGCAATGGCCTGAGGCACATTAAAGCATGTGATTTGCCACCGTGTGCCCTGGCTAACAATGCCTTCAGTCCCCATAACCTGCTTCCATCAAAACCGCCTCATGTGGACACCACACATCTGCTCCTCTCACTCTAATAGCTTTGATGGAACCCTATGTTCCTTTAAGAAGTGAAGGAAATTACGCTGGACTCCAGAGCCCTATGGTGCCACTTACTGTGGCTATCTTCTCTTAACAGACAATAATGTCACCTAAATAGAAAAAATGTGGGCATGTGATTGAATTCTCTATTATCATGAGACATAAAGGTGATTTTGTTTGAAAAAGGATACCAGACCCATTATCCTGTGGACTATCCATCCATCTTACTTTAAAAATTAAATACATCATTCAAAACTTTCAAATAACATTTTACTTACATGTAGCTAAAATTCAAAGTCTGCCCTGAAAAACTTTGCTTTTTCTGAAAAGTTATATAGTAATGAATTTCTTAACATTCATTTGAATTCGAATTCCTTACATTCACATTTAAATGGCAATTCTGCATCCTTTTTAGCTTCAAATGCAATTAAAATTCAAAAATGAACTGGTTAAAAGACCCTAGTTAAAGAGAGCAGGTGTTTCCCAGACAATGTTCAAAATAAAGAAGGATGGCTATATAGTATGTGCAAGATATGGGCTTTGACCCGAACAGATGCGGAACAGCCCATCTCATCAGCGAGAGCGGTTCTTCACCTGAGCCACGATGACAGATCACACGTCAGGACGGCCCTCGCAGGTCCTGCAGCGATGGAGACGTCCTTGACCAGGCATGCCAGTGCAGTGTAAGAAAATCTCTTATCATGTTACGATATGCAGAGGCACAGTCGTAATCAGGCTAAGTGCCATGCTCAGGCGTGAACCCTGCTAAAATGCCATTCCAGGCAATCACCCATAAAACACTTTATGGAAAGTAAAGACCAATCTCACTACTAAGTATCGATCGTAAATTATCGTAACATTTGCAGGCAGTCAGCAGAGCGATATTAACCACTGGAAGTTATCAAAGGGTGTGTGTGGCTGTTCTGCTTGGACATGTTCGCATGTCTTGTAAAGCAGCTGTTGGTATTGTAACCGTCTTCAGATTGGATTACATGTTATCTTCATATTACAGCTACAGCTACATGCAATCATAGTTTAAAGGAACAGTTTGTCCAACAAATAATGATTGGGTCATCATTTACTTTACATCATTAGTTTCGTTCCAAACGAGAATGACTTTATTTCTTGCTTGGTGAAAAATGATGACAGGATCTCCTTAATTTATGAAACTGAAACAGTTCTAAAGCAAACAAGAACTGGACAGCAGTAAGCCTATGTATACGTTGAAGGTAAAGGCAAACAAAGAAACGTTAAACCAAGATTTCAGCTTGGTTAAATATTTATGATTCCTCTGGCATCAAAAAGCACTCACCCTAAAAGCTTTTCTTGTAACAATATGTTCTCAGGAAACAGCCTTTTGGATTACAGGACTGAAAGCTTTAAACAAGAGAGTTAATACATTATCACACAATCACTTTACAAACACATACTGTACCAGTACTACAGTATCATGATGGTATATATGGTCAGCGTATTCGTTAACCCACGAATTTAATTCAATATAATTAACATTTATTTTACACACTTAAAGCATTTTCGTATCGCATATTGAATATCGCATTATTTACCGAGTTATAGCATTTTTCTTCGATATCGTGTAGCCCTAGTACTAAGGGCTATTGCTAAATTAAAATTTTGATCAAATTAATTACATATGCTATGTGAAGCATCAAAGGAATCATAACTATTCACATATATAGTACATATTGGCTGAGAAAGCCAAAACATTTTCCTTCCATATTTAACATAAGCCTATTGCTGACCTACAGTCCACAGCAAAAACATTTCACAATCAAGTCAATCTGCCCAGAGTAGATTTAGACTTAACATCCAAGTCAGTGGGAATGATTAATTGTTTTAATTATTTTATTTTTTATTAAATCACATTACTTTGTTTATAATGAACCACACTAAATGATTGTATCAGATTGACAGGCTTTTGATAGAAAGCAAACAGAAGAAACCCACTTAAAAACTCACTCCGGCTTAAAGGACAATTCCGGTGAAAAATGAACCTAGGGGTAATTAACACATGGTTACCGAGTTGATTGTTCCCTGGGATGCGTTTTCATGAAAATCGAATGTAAAGAGTTTTATCTCTAAAAACAGATTAGCTTATAACGCTAGTATATGGGGCACAGAGTAAGTAAAAGTAAATCGCTAGTTAATGCCACTAACAAGGCTCAAAATAGCCTCACACTAACACGGTAGCATAATGAGGGTCCCTACATGCAAACCGAAGCATTGAGAACTTTGTAAGTGTACAGACAGTTTAATAAGAAGAGACTTTATAAAGACAGTACATTACGCGTTTACAGGCAGGCGTCATCTTGGAAAACAGTCTCGACTAATCGAGTCCCGAACGCCGTGCTAAGTGAGCTGGTCGATAGGAATTACGTTTGTGAAATATAACGTAGCGCGGCATTCGTGACTCGGTTACCATGTGTTAATTACCCCTAGGTTCATTTTTCACCGGAATTGTCCTTTAATCACATTTCACTTCTTTGCTGCAAACAACCAAGGAAGGTGACGCCACAATATCATACACTAAATATATTTTCATCAACTACATTATATGCTCTCTATGACAACAGGTTACAATTGACATGTTAAGCATGAAGCAGGATAAGGCTGTGACCTGAAATGTATTACAGTATATATTTATTTTCTATGCAGATGCACTAGAATGATTATTTCTTTACAAATAGAGCTATTCAAATCATCTGGTGAAATTGTTTTCATATCGCAATATAAATCGCAGAAAAACAAAATAACTGCAATGTAGTTGTTTTTTTTTCAATGTCATGCAGCTCCGTACCTGTGACTGAGAATATAGACAATCACAAACTCTCAGTTTCACTTCAACTACGCTTGAAAACACATACAAAGCTATGTAGCAAAAATGCTTTTATTCACAGCAATTCCACTGCCCTGCCTCGCTTCGTTCTGCTGAAGCACATAAGCGCCTTTGTCTCTATTCCCAAGGGATCACATCCTCTAGGCTCTACCGTTGCAGTCAGGTAAAAAAGCTTCTGCTGTGGCAACAACGCAGAGGATTTATCAGACAGGCGATACAAAAGTGTTGTGGGTATTCATATTTCCAAACAATAACACAAGGGACTGTTTATTATTAGATCAAAAACTATATGCAACCGCATTAGGGAGAAGATGTTCTAACAAAGTTTGCTGAAACACAGCCAAACCGCAAAAGATGATGGCTTCATTCCCAGATGCAAAGTGAGGTAACTTTACCGTAAAACGACTTTCACAAAGTGGCCGGATACAAATTGTGGCCGCACACCGCCTGGAGTGACGGTGAATAATTTGAATGACAGCAGCAATGACAGGCAAGCAGGGAATGGGTATGCTGTCAATTTAACAGTATAATTAATTAATGGAACTGATTACACAGCTTGAATATAACAGCACTCACGAGTCACGAATGTGTTGAAATACTTACAATAAAACATGCATTTAAGATGCAGTGTGGAATTTCTGCAGCACTACTTAAAAAATGTAAAACATGTCAACAAAATGAAATGTTTGTTAAAGGGATAGTTCACCCAAAATGTTTAATTCTGTCATACTCACCCTCATGTTGTTCCAAACTTGCATGAGTTTCTTTCTTCTGTATAACACAAAATAATACATTTTGAAGAATGTTGGTAAGCTGACAGTAGCCATTGACTTCCATTGTATTTTTTTAAGTCAATGGCCACCGTCAACAGTTTACCAACATTCTTCAAAATATATTATTTTGTGTTCAACAGAAGAAAGACATTTTTGGATGAACTATCCCTTTAACAAAAGGTTTTTAGATTTTGTCAATAATAATGAAAGAGATAAATATAAATTCACATCATTAAATGATTTTAAATAAAACTTTGGTAACACTTTACAATGACGTTCATTAGTTAACTTTTTTTAAAGAAAAATCTGATTAGTTTTCACAATCACATGTTGTGTTACATGTTCATACATATTTAAATTAATATATAAAATATTTGAGATATTTTCCTCACCAACTTAATTAGTTTAATTTCAATTAGATGGCATTTTAGTATACATTTCATTAAAATTATTATGACATGGCATAATATAGACTAAATCAATATTGTTAATATTAATTAAAAAAAATACCATACGTTCTAAATAAACTATTAATAAAATACTGTGTATAAATGAATATCGCATCAAAGATTTCTCAACACCAAATAAAATTAATAAAATGAACAAAATTAAAATGCACTCAGTTCATCTTGTAGATAAGCCACTTGAAAAGAAAAATGAATCTAATATTGCTAACTTTCTTATGAGATCTTTCTGATCTTATGCCAAAGATTTTTTTCTAAATCATTTGTATTCTCCGCAACCTGTCCCGAAACAGCCATTAATGTGATTTGTGCACTTTATTATGTGAACGCCTTGGTTGGAAAGGCTTTGCCAAGAACATAAAATGCAAATTCAAATCAAATATATTCAGAAAACAAAACCAGCCAAAAGGCATCATGATACACATAATGTATTTCTTGTACTGTTCTGGGCTTTGACGGGTCAAAAGGGCAACTATGAGGAGTCTGGATCCTCCGTGTTCAGCTACTGGGCAGCATTCCAACATTTATACCTATTGTTGCTAGGAGACATTCCCGCTAATGTTTATGGCTTGCCTCAATCAGATGGGAACCTGGCAAATAGCGTGCAGCCCAGCACAGGTATCATCACTGTAACCTTTTGTGCTCTGAAATCTCACGACTACGAAAGAGGCATCCGGGCCGGGAAAAGAAAGGTTAATTTAATGCCAAAAGGAAAGAGAAACGCCTGAAAAATGTCCTGCAGCAAAGACTTATTCCCACCACACCTTTGCAGCAATTGTGTTTATTGGTTTTGTTAAGCTAGGAATGATTTATAACATTTGAAAAGCCATTAATTCTTTCTGCCTTTTTAGATTTGGATTGTGGTGTGGAGAAGCCAATTCAATTCACTAGCCAAATATCAAGGACTTCTTTTCCCAGAAAGGCAGCTCTTCAGTTGCAGTCACAAAGCCAAAGAGCTTCAGTTGTTCGCTTGTGCTATTCTATCTCTATCCTGCTTCTCAATCCGGCATTCTTTGTTGTCAAATTCATGAAAATATTACCAAACAAATCTATATGATTCAACAGTCCAACTTACGTAACACATCAATGGATTTACACCAAACACGGTGGGAATGGTTTCCAGTCACAGGCTTTTTGCCTGTCCACATGGTGCTTTATTCGCATGTTTTATGCGATATTTAAATTTTGTGCACAAGTTGAATTCGCAACTTGTTTGTGAAACTGATGTCACCATAATAGCCAATTAGAACATATTTCATGTTTAATATTCATGTGAGTTTGATTACAACCAATGATATTTATTGCAAAGGAGGGCTATTTGTAGATTGATTGTGAAGTACTGTAATACAAATCAAGCGATCAACGAAATGTTGCACAAAAATCTATTTACATGAAAAAGAGCTGGCACTTGTCGTTTAATTATGCTGAGGTGTAAGAGAGAAAGTTTACCAAAAAGCATGTTAATGCAGCTTTTAATTAGCAAGTTTAAATTCATGGTGAACAAAAACATGGTAGAGTTATGGCATCAATGCTTTGATAAGACAGAATGTAAATATTTGGATTAATTATGCAAACGGCTTCCGAAACCATCTGTCAGTTTTGGAAAATCAAGGTCAAGTCGCAAAGGCATTGCACAGCAATTTAGAGCAATACTCTGCCAATGTGATTGTTGTGTTTGGCAAAGGATCCGTTTCCATCTGTACGCTAGGAATCCGCTTACTTCTAATCTATAAAAAAAGCAGAGTTGTCGCAGCACTTTTACATGCTTATGGACGAACTCAATCATACACAATACACGGCATTAACCTCAAGAAAATCTACATTTGGCAGATCACCTGCATTCAGGAGGGTAATTAATTTCCAGAACACAAACCTTTCTCCTGCATTCAGCTGATTACGATGAAGGAAAACAACAATTAAACCTTTGTCTTTGTGGTGTTCAAAGAGGAAAAATGACAGCAGACATTCATACCTGTCGGAAAACAAAGCAATTATAGAAATGTGTAGTGCCAGGTGTATAATATTTAGAAATAAACTCAGTTCATGACCTCAAGAACAACAGGTGTCTGTCAGTGTCTGGGAAATATGATATTCGCCAATGAGGAAACAATCTAACAAGTAATTTTTCCCTTTTTTACTATTTACCCATTCTATTTTTACTCCCAAGGTAACATTTGTGTTAAAGTCCGCGTGAACCGTAAGTTGCAAACGTCTTTTCTCCAGTGCTGTGACGTATTTCCCAGTGAAAAGGAATATTGAACAGAGGGCAGGGTTTTACTCTAGCGCTCCTCCTCTCCATCTCTCGCTCATTACAGACTAACGATTTGAGGGGAGTGGTTAAGCGTTTCCCAAACCAATTCTTCAAACCTACGTCATCAGAGAAGGGACGCCATTCCAGACCGGAAGTAACTTTTCAGACTTTGATTAAAGATTACGACGGCAAACAATTTTTTTCTGTGTTTTAACTTGCACGGATTAATTGTTCACCATAAGACTAGTAATATGCGCTAACAAAGTAAATAGGGTCAATTTTGATTTCAGTTGGACTTTAACAATCAATCTTGGGTTTATTTGGCTAAACATGTATATTATAAATTGTAAATTTTCAATGCCTAGTGCATCTATTTCTGTAGTTGAATGGACTTTGATTTAATGTGTTACTTTAGTACAATTAATTATACAAAAATAAATGCATAAAAATGAACACATTTAATCATGGTTCACAAAAATAACTCTTTGAATGAACATAAAAAAATCATGGAAATGATTTCCACATGATTAACTTGCTTTATTTCAGCATTATGCAATTCTGTTATTCCAATTTAATGTACTTATGTTGGGTCAACTTAATTTATTAAGGTTGATTCAACTTATTTACTATGGTTGGACACAGCTTAATTTAATGTCAACATTTGTCAGCCCAACTAATTTACTTAATTTGCATCCAACTTATGTGATTGTTATTTTCATCATCCATTAATATTTCATTTATTTTAGTGACACAGAATTAAATTGATAGACTACAGCTAGCTATTTGCTACACTGAAAAAAATGATTCATTGACTTAGTTGAATTTGCTAAAAAAAATTATGTTAATTGGTTCCACATAATTAATTTTAGCTACATTTAAACAAATGTAAAACTTAGTTCAACGTAATGCATTTGTTAAAATGTAGCTAAAATCAATTGTGTGGAACCACTTACGATAAAAACATTTAGTAAATTCAATGAATTTACTGAAATCATTGAATTTACTAAAAAAAATTATCGTAAGTGGTTCCACACAATTGATTTTAGCTACATTTAAACAAATGCATTAATCTGAACTTAGTTCAACGTAATGCATTTGTTTAAATGTAGCTAAAATCAATTATGTGGATCCAATTAACATAATTTTTTTTAGTAAATTCAACTAGTCAATGAATCATTTTTTTCAGTGTAGCAGTAGCACATATTAGCATCTTAAATGCTAAGATTTACATGCTCCTTCAACCAAGGCAGTTAAAAGTAACTGAATCAGTCCACAGCCAAACAAAATGCTCCACACGTCTCCACAATGGTAACCCACTGTAATTTAAATGGTTCTAATAATTCCAATGTAATTGAACATTACACACAATTACACACTATCAAGTCTTCCCCTTTTCTCATTTTCTCAAAAAAAAAACATAAAATCACTTAATTTTAACATTTATTCTCTCTTAATTCAACCATATGCAAAGCATGCTGGGAACTAACAAGCACTGCCCAGTTTCAGTTAATGCAACACAAATCATTCATGTAATCCAACACAAACAGATTAAGTAACCTTAAATTTTACATATTAAGCAGATTGAACACAAACAAATTAAGTTAGGGCAAAATGGCAGTTGGCGTCGCACTATACTGCCACCCGCTGGATGTAATAATTTTTTACTTAACATAAATGGTTTGTGTTTAGACAACACGTTAGGATTTTATACTGTTAAGTTGAGACATAATTACGTGGACCTTAATAGAAAAAAACATTTCAAGTCAACAAACACAATTATTATAAGTAAACTAAATATAAATATATTATGTAAAGTGCACAACCTTCCTAGTTCATTTTTTTGAGTGACAATTCAACAGGCAACTTGCCAAATCACACTTACTGAAAGCCGACAGTACGAATACGGGCTAACTCCGAATGCATTATGGATTGCTGTGGACTGCAGGCCAATGATAGACAATGAAAATAAACAAACAATATATTGCCTTCTTATGTCTATTCAATTCATCTGTCACAATAACATATTTGAATTATCCTTATTCAAGAGGGCTTTTCTTAGAAAACATTGATATATGTGATTAATTGTGATTAGTTTGATTAATCATCCAATTAACTCAATCAAATAATTTAAATAACAAAGAAACAGGCTTGGGGAATAATATTAATGAGATAATCCAGATAGATTTTTGACTATCAACACTATATCTACTGCATAGTTTTTTTCTGGCCAAGTACTGCCCACTTAGACAGAAAAAAAGTCTTTTGATGAACACGTAGGATTACCAACTGTTGTTGATAAGTGTGTGAAGGGGCAGATAAATATAAAATC
The DNA here is from genome assembly GCF_963993115.1 of Abramis brama. Classification (NCBI taxonomy): domain Eukaryota; kingdom Metazoa; phylum Chordata; class Actinopteri; order Cypriniformes; family Leuciscidae; genus Abramis; species Abramis brama. The sequence goes on from NC_139980.1 coordinate 27,676,400, forward strand.
GATGCAGCCACAACAACAGACCTGCATACAACAAAGTGGTAAAACGTTCCAATTATGATGCTTCAGTTTCCACAAAAGCTTACAGAGATAAGGAAATTAGAGCAAAATCTGAGAGAAGCACATGGTCAGAACTTCCCTCAAGGACATAACAGATGATAAGGCATGTCTAAAAGAAAACTCTTAAATAATTTTATGTTCCAATGCAATGAACTAGGGGAGCCTCTAAGTGCCATCTGAAATTTTCTTCTAGAATGATCTTTTTTATCAAGCTTGTATATTTAAGTTCAGTAATTTCACTTAAATGACAATTCATAGGTAATTTTCATTGCCATTTAAGTGAAATTACTGAACTTAAATATACAAGCTTGATAAAAATGATCATTCTAGAAGAAAATTTCTGATGGCACTTAGAGGCTTTTGCATCTGAACTCTTCATATATATATATATATATATATCATTATCATGAAATAAATGTACTCATAGCGTTATCCAATTTTGGTCATATTGCCCACTCCTACCATAAACCCTGCAACATTAGCAGCAATCTGCTAACATGTAAACAAATCTTCCTGACTGACAAGTTCTCTTGCGGGCAGCCAATTGGAACGGGCGGATTTCACCAGCTGTATTCATCTTAGTATACATTATGCATCATAGGGAGGCTGTCGGAAGCTGAAGCTAAGAGGACAGTTTGACAATGGTTATCAAGTTCTTCATCAGCCATAATAGAATCAAACTATTTTATCAGATGTCCTTCGTATGAATGCATCTTTGAGCAATATCCATGAACAAATCCCTTGAGTATACAATATTCCTTTCTTTGTTTCCATGTCAGAATGTTGGGCCTCCAGGCCAGACTGTTAGACCACAGGCATTTATACATGCCAGACACAAAAACCACCAGTGAGAGAACTCTCATAAATGCTTTAACTATGGACATTTTATTTGTATTATTGCCTTAGGCAATAAAAACTGCCTGGTGATTTAGCAGAGCTGGGTGCATTATGTGTTTTCTATAGCCATTCCTGGAAGAAATGGGTAACAAAGCTAGAGGAGGAAAGAGCTTGGACAATAACTTTTTTTTCTTTTTTTCATAACTCTGACACTACATGCTGATCTACATGCCATCTTTGGTATAAAACAAAGTTGTCGGAGGAAATTATATCAACCCAGTATACAGTATCTCACAGAAGACCCAGTATATCTCACATAATAAAATGGCTGTATTTTTTCCCCAACTTTCCGTGCCAAATTTTTTTTAGTTTTTAGTTTTCTGGAATAAATGTGCTTAATTGGACAACAGGAACACATACAAAACATTTGCAATACAACAATGTGTTTTAAAACCTTCCAATTGGCATCCCAGAATGAACTATCTCGCAGAATAGTAGCAAACATGGGGGAAAGGGGATTGGAAAAGGTCAGAGAAACAAAAAAGAAAAGAGAGGACAAAAAAGAGCTCAGATCAGTGCACCAATAATAAAAAAAAGTTTTACATCAATCAGCACAAAACCCACCCTAATTCTGAAATATATACAAAACAAAAAGCTCATAAGACAACGGCTACTTAAAAGTAACTTGCTCGCCTATGACATCATCCAGCTCAAACTGTATGCTAATGGCATCATCCCGCTCTAAGAGCCACTTCTGGTCATGAACACTGAGTAAGGTCTGATTAATAGACACCAGGTGGTGACATCAACCACTACAGCTGATTCTTCGGGTTAATGACCTGCGTGATACATTAACCTACACACGTCCAGTTGGATTAGTGTAGTCACGCTTGCCAGTTGTCATGTGATCTATCACGCACGTCTGATTCATCATCATGCCAGCTGGTTGGCATGCCGAGACTGTTACTGCCCACTATCCATTACTGTAACTGAAAGAGTGATTCAAAAGGTGTGATAGAGATAGTCCGGGAAGAGTTTACTCGAGAAACTACTGTTGTTGTACAAACACCAGACTGAAATCATCTTTTTAAATGGGACTGGATTGGAAAACATTAAATGTAGAATTCTAACAGTTAAGCTCTGCAGAAGCAATAAGTAATCATTTTCTGCTTTAGTAGGTCAATGAGACTTGGCTTAGCATCTTAAACTTAAAACTCCTAATTGGCTGTCACGACCCGTGGTAGTGGGAAGATAAGCATAAATGATAGTGGCTCCAGGCTAATGACACAAGCCCTGCCTATATGAGCACCATCATCCCTCCGGTGTAATATAACGAGGCAGGGTTTCCACATATAGCCCTACATTATTTCCACTAAGATTACCCATGGCCACATACATCTTAGTGCCGTATCACTGACCACTTGTCAGGTGGACACTTGGGTTCTTGAGTTCCCGGGTTCACTACAGTATTTGCACAATTACAAGTGACATCTCTATAAAATTACATTGAATAACAAAGCACTGTTCCAGTAACCAATTCAAGTTAAAAACCTCTGAGAGTAATCTGAAAGGTTGTAGGTTCAAACCCCTCTATGAACTTTTACCCTAGGTTAGTCCAATCAGACTGTTCTGAGTCACCAATTCATCTGTTTTTGTTAGAAAGTGATGCTGTAATTTAGTAATTAGTTATGAAAGATCTTGGCTGGTAATCTGAAAGGTTGTAGGTTCGAATCCATAAACTATCACCATCACCGCAGGTAGAAATTACTTAAGCATTATCACTTACCAATTGCATGCCACATATAAATGCCAGCGTGCATCTACCACTGCAACAGCCCATCTTGCCCTCTTTCGAGTCCGTGTTTCCACGTGGGTCGCTGTAACTCCACAAAATGATGCCCAGGCAACGGGTTTAAATGGATCTTTCTTCACTCCAAACGCGATAGACGAATCAAATACGCCCTTCCGATGAAAGCATCCCAAGCACTCCACCGTGTAGGGAGAAGATGTGAAGAAAACTGCATGTGTTTGTTAGAAAAGTAGAATTGAGGTGTAACGCAAAGTCAAAGAGACACGGACAACACTTCCCTAAGTTAGTGGAGAAATAACGGTATCTCCAAATCCAGCACTGAAAGACATGTCAATGTGATCTTCCTCGGGTCCGTGTCTGAGAAAACAAAGCCACCCAGTGTGGTTTACGCTCTCATTGCTCCTCCCTCGCGAGAAAGAAACCGAATTAACACGTTTTAAACAGCTATGACTCGTTTTCTTTCTCTGGAAGTCGCGACGCGCGTGTTTAGTTTTCCAGCAGGAAATCCACGGGAATGGTGATATGAGGACAATAATCCAAGCGCGCGTCCTGCAAGAGCCTTTCAGTGCAGCTCAAACGTATCTTCTCGGATCCCTCAACTACTATTGGTCCCTTCCAGTGTTAACTTGCTCAGTCCGGGTGTAGAGGAGGACAAAGAAGCGGCGCATCTTACACCATCTGACGCTCCAGATTGAATGAAGCGCACGCGGCGCTGTTCTCCGCGGGGATGCGACTCGGTTTGTTTCTCACGCAGCGGCTGGTGCTGATGCTGTAACAGAGCTCAGATGAGGACCTGGACGTCCCTCAATGCACCGGATGAGCTCTCTGCTCCCTCTCTCAGTGGGCGTCAGAGCAACGCGATATGGAAATAATGACTGTGTGGAGTTGGGGTCACTCGTCAAGATGCAGATATATAACGGGCTCGGGCTGTAATTGCTTCAATCGCCCTCAGGAAATTCCAGGTCTGAATTTAAACGGCTCTCTCGGGTTTCAAAGTCTACAATGAAAAAACACGTTCTAGTTAGTAATACAACTATTTGTTTATTAATCTTCCATTACTGTTTCTGAAAGGTTCTTTTGACGAGATAAAAAGTTTATTTTCTACAATAACGTTTTTGCTGATTATGAATGGATTTATATTGCGAAAACGACCTGATCCTGCTTACATGGCTACTAACAAAATAATAATAATAATAATAATAATAATAAGGTAACTTTTTAGTTTAGGGTCCAATTCTCACTATTAACTAGTTGCTCGTTAGCATGCATATTACAAAGATATTGGCTGTTTAGTAATAAAGCACAAATTAATGCCTTATTATACATGGCCATATTCTACATCCCTTAATCTTACCCAATAGCTAAACTGAAAACTCCTTATTACTGCTGATTAATAGTTAGTAAGGTAGTTAAGTAGAAAAAGGACTTTTACTGAGGCAAAAGTCGTAGATTAGTTAATAGCAAGAATTGGACCCTGATCTAAAGTGTGACCAATAATAATACTAATAATATAATAGGAAGACATAAAATATTGATTTGTTTACATTACTTTATAATTTTAGCTGTATTAAGAAAAATGTATAAATTACTTAAGTCTATTAAGAAAAATATTCTACAGCACAGGCTACAAAACAATCGGCTAGCAAACAAACACATGCAACAATATTAATAGTAATAGTCTAATAATGGTAAAGTCTTCCGAGGTTATTATCAAACACAGTCAAAGACATGGAAGTATACCATAGCTTTAATATTTCTGAATGATTTTGAAGAATCAGAATCAGATTGAAGAATCAGAATCAGGAATCAAGTATTCATTAGAGCTGTGTAACAACATGCAATAAATACTTTGCATGCTACTTTATATAATGTATATACACTCTAAGGAGCATAACTGTATCCTACTTTTTAATGCTGGTGCAATGCAATCCCAAACAGTCGACATAAACATAAACATAAACACAAGCCCACACCCACAAAAAAATACACACACAATCAGTCTCTCTATCAATGTTTATGACATGCTTTAATTTTCCCAGCAATCTTGAGTGGCAGTACCATATATTTACATTCCGATTTCCGGAGGTAATGACTGCAAGTGAAATTGCGGACCCTTCCTTCCTGTCATGCGTGACAGTCCTCTCTGGTCCAGTTTAATCTCAGATTCATTTCACTTGTACCAGGCAAACCAACAGAATTAGTGATACTACATTTTGTTTGTGTGAATGTTCCAAGCCACATGACTAAGCATATCTGAGTTTTCCAGCCATCACGTCTCTGCTCTTCGCATTTTCCAAGTTTAAACAATGTCCAAGCAAGCAAACTGTTATAAACAAATCCGGTGGACATGAAAGACATTAGCCTTTCAAGACAAAATTAATAATACTACATAATACATAATTAATTAAATACATTCCAGTCCTCCTGGAATGTATTTAAACATGTCATATATAAATAACCTAGTATTTTTTGCATGCATTTGTTTCTTTGTTCTCTTAAAAGTCATTATAACTCTTTGAGACAAATCTTAGATTCAAAGATTTGAATTTATAACATTCACGTCACAAAATTGTAGTTATCCGCCTGAAAGTGTCACACTGCTTGTATCTGATAGCTTTCTCAAATCTTAATCTAGATTGGGCAAACCATTAAAGAATACGAAATGAAGGAGGACTGTCACATCTGTAGCAGCTGTATGGGGAGATATCGATCCTTTAAAAATTCATGAGCTACTGCAGAGCCCGTGACTTCTATCACTTTAAATTGGATACCAGACTGATGCACTTTCTTGCTTTGTGCTTTAGTGAGGTTGAACTTTGGGTTCTCCTAAATGTTTTATTTGATCTGCTCTTATTCAGTATGCCATCATAGCAACTATAACAGTGAAAAATCAGGATATTATTCTTTCAAAGGTTCCTTTGCACCTTGAACACATTCTCATTGGCAGGCTGAGGATGTTAAAGCTGTATTTCTGAAATAACACAATGGCTATGTCACAGATTTATAAGACTGATACGACAGTCGCTGTGGCTTTGAATGCATTTATAGGCCGACTACACCACAAAACATGTCCCTAGTGTTATGCTAATATACTGTATAGCCTGTTTTCCAAAGCAGTTGTTCCACTGCATCTCATATCTAAATCTCTAGAAACTTTGTAGCAGTTTATATCGCAATATTATCAATTGCTCACAGAGATGGAATTCTTATAAAAGATTTGTGACGTGAATAGATGGTTGCCCTGCTAAATAGATGTTTCTCTGAGTCACAAAAGGTTCAGCTATAAGGGCTAAATGATTTGAACTATATACATTAATTAACACACACACACAAAACTGAATCTATTAACTATTAAAAACATTTCTGTTAATTGAAATAAAGCTGAAAAAATAAAATATTAATATTAATTGAAGACTTAACTAAATTAACTATCAATTAAACCTAAATAGCAATATAAAAAGACATATGCACATAATGAAATTACTACAAATTAAATTAAAATGAAAACTTATAATGTAAAATAAAAGCTAATTCATAATTTCAATAAAACTATAATAAAAGCTAAAATAACACACAAAAAAAAAAAGATCTCTTCTGTGAGATCTCCCATAATTGCAACATTATTTATCTATTTTATCTATTTGTTGTTGTTGTTGTCCTTGTCCAAGAACACCCATTCTGCAGGCTTGTATATTAAGCGACTCTATTTGTCACACACCGCAACTATGTGTATGCGTGACTGCAGTGAGGTACAGTATATTAGATGTAATTGGTAATTAGTTCACAAAGCCAGTGTTAACAAACAGTAGCAGTCCTGCTTTACGCTACCTGTCGGTATGTCTTAATAAGTGTAACACTGAAAGCTGATTACATAAGCTCCAATAATGAGGTGTTCAATAACAGCCTACAGAAGGGCTGTTCAATTAATTTTTTAATAAGCCAATGATTGGCCCCTCTGGGTGTTTCAGTGCCCCCTTGTGGATGTGTGATAATATTTCAGCATGCTTTATTACCAACTGCATTAAATGCTGCCATCTATTATATGTCAGGGCTGTCAAATTTCTATATTATAATATAGTGTGTTGATTATAATAGTTTGATTTTTGATTATAAAATACTTACTTTAAGCTTAATGTGTCCCAACTGGACCAAATCTGCAGGATTCCGCATACTCCTTTCCTTTTTGAAATGTATCAAACATATGCAATTATCCAAATATGCATACAGTAAAATTTGAAATAGCAATGCATGGAGCATAATTAAAAGTTATTTTCATAACATGCACAACAGATGTTCATGTTCACCACCCAAAAAGTATGCTGGCATCAGATAAAGCCATCACACAATGTCTGCTGCTGTGTTAGGGAAAGCGCGGCACTTTTGCAGCTCTCTGTTAGTATTAATCATTTAAACCTGCATTCCAAAGGACCATCAGATATTGATGATAATTTCCTGCCCCCAGCTTGTTTGTTGCTCTGTGACAGACTGTTTGATCAAAGTTTGCAAGTGATGCAAGTTGCTGTTTATATGAAGCAATCCACCGAGCACAAGGGGAGGTGAATAACACTCAAAAGTTAAAGAATAGTTCACCCAAAAATTCTGTCATTGTTCTGAACCAGAACTGTAAGCTTTTTTTTTTAATGCATTTTTTCACCTCTTTCCATAAAACAAAAGATCAAAGTGACGTCAAGCTACAAAAGGAAATCTCTCATAAAGATGGTCCATTTGAATTCCAAGCACAAAAGTTGATTGGACCACTTTTATGATTATTTTTGGGTGATTTTTACAGTGGCCGAGAGAGCTCAGCAAATGAAGAAAACACATGTAAATAGAAAAACACCCGCAAATTAAGAAAACATCTTCATCAGTTTCACAACACACATGTGCTCCAAATACTCACAACACATACAAATACAGAAACGCGCTGCAAATAGCACAGACCACAACGGAAATGTTTCCAGGCGACCCCAATAAGTGACGAACCCGGATGGGACATGCTTATTGGTCAATGTCTACATTTTATTTTATTTTTTACTTTTTTTCTTGCAAAACATACAGAGATGACATGTTTATGACATACAACTTTGTATATACAAAATGTATTAGAGATAACAAAGAGCTGAAAAATAAAAATAAAATAGAAAAAATATAGAGAAAAAGAACATGAGGGTAAGATATTAATCTATACATCAGTAACATTGTACACATTTTTGTAATGTTATGTTTAAATAAGTTTCATAATGTCAGGTCCAAAGATAAGACAGCAATTTTTAAAGTTGAGACACTCACACACAAATAAAGCATATTATAAAAACTTTTTTTGGTATAAAATGTATTTATATGTATTTAACAGCAAAAATAAGACATTTCTGTCCTATGCTGATGCTAAACAGAATCAACGTGCTGCGTTGTCATGGGAACTTCCCAGGTGAAAATAATGAGGAAATTACACGAGTTGGCTGAATCCGAAATCGCCCCCTAAACCCTCATTCACGAATCCCTACGTTAGTCCAGTAATACAGTTCACTTGAAGGAGTGAATGAAAACAAGTGAGTGAATTCGGACAGCCGTTGATCGTACATCGGCTGTACACAGCCGGGTTCGTCACTTATTGGGTTCCCCTGAAAACATTTCCGCTGTGGTCTGTGCTATTTGCAGCGCGTCTCTGTATTTGGTTGTGTTGTGAACTTTTGGAGCGCGTTTCTGTATTTGGTTGTGCTGTATTTGGAGCACATATGTGTTGTAAAACTTATGAAGATGTTTTCTTAATTTGCGGTTGTGTTTTCTTAAGTTGCTGCGCGTTGAGCTCTCTCGGCCACTGTAGGTAGTGATTTTTTAAAAATCCTTTTTGTATAATTTCACGGCAAGAGCCGCACTACAAAATTTGTTCAACTTCTGAGTTCCTTCAGGGAAAAAATAACAACAAATACAGAATTTGGCTAAATATACTGTTAAAAAAATGTTGGATTTACTTTGAAACTTTCACTCAGAAATTACATTTTAAGTTTCAATTTTCTCTCCGAAATTGCTAGTATATTTCATAAATAACTACAAAGAAACAAAGTTAGCCTACATTGAATTAAAAATACATTTTTTAAAGACTGAAATTGTACTTTCTTGTAAAATCTTTTTAAAAAAACATTGTAATGACTACGGTGCCAGTGGACTACGGAAGAGGATTAGGGCCAAGTAATACAAAAAAAAAAAAAAACGAAAAAAAAAAACGAGATTAAAGTCATTATAATGCAAGATTAAAATCACAGTTTTTTGAGAAAAAAAAATGTAAATACAATGTTGAGAATAAAATCATTAAATTGTGATTATGAAGTCGTGTTTTGAGAAATCGTGTATTCGAGAATAAACTTGTTATACTTTGGGAATGAACTTGTGTTTTTGAAGAAAAAAAAAAAAGAAAAAAAAAAAGGCTGGTTTCACCTACATTGAGGTTTTGTGGTTTCCCAGAATACCATAATAAACATTATCAATCTTGTTGATTGTGTGTGGAATATGGACAAACGAGACACTTGAGAAGCAGTGGAGGAACTAGACTTTTATACATGGGGTGGCCATGGTGGCTATTTAGGGGGTGGGGGTCCATAGAACGTGAAAGAATATCATGTGTAATACTTATTTGTTTTCATTGTTTTGACAACATGTAACATTGTATTGTAATAAGCTACCAAAATTGTAGATACCCGTGAAATTTCACAATTATCAATTCCAACTAACTTATACCATAGCAAAAACTACAAGCCTAACTAATATAAATTCAAAACAGTCAGTAATAAATAAGAACAGTGCTAAGAATTAAGTGCTTGAAGTTTTTCAGGTCTAACAGTAATTCAGGTACAGAAATTGTATAATCAAACGTAAAATAACATTGAATAATCTTCACTGTAATTAAATATAGATTAATCCTTGCTAAAGCTACAAAAGTTATTCAGTCAAGATCAGTAAGTGATTTTGTTTCTTTTGTTCTTTGATTAACTTCAATGACAAACAATCATCAATAGTCATCAATAATCAAGGTATACATGCATTAAGTCTAAATTCAATCGCTACTCGCTCAGAAAGTGTGTTGATGGATGGCTGAAACACATGCAGTAGATGCTAATGAATTTAAATGTCAAGATTTACCGACATTGATCTCAAAATCTTAAAAACATAAAACACAAGTTTATGAGTTTATTCTCAACATTTTATTTTGACTTTTTTCTCAAAATTTAACAAGCTTTTTTTCTCAAAACACGACGACTTCATTCTCTAAATGTAATGAGTTTATTCTCATTGCACCCGATTTCATCAGACCTGCATGTTTCATATTAAATTGTAATAAATTAAATTGTATTTCGACTTTTTTATACTGTTAGTTTAAGCTCGCATTATAACCATCTCGAGATGGTTTTATTTTTTTATTGCTTGGCCCTATAATCCTCTTCCGTAAATGACAGAAATGTCATATTTAGGAGATTTATTTCTTTAACAGTCGAGCTGTGAGTCTAAACAACCATAGAGTGGTTCACTCAGTTTACTGCTCATATTTGCAAACACAGCTGACCCATCAGCCCGGACATAACACATTACCACCGAATGAGGCCGTTTTCACAACCTCTGCAATTATCCTACACGTTTAAAGTGTACATTTACAGCCTAGTGTTTCAGCACATTTTCTAACCCGAGGCATCCACGTCTGCTTCTATTGATAGGTGCCAGCAAGCTCTGCTAGCTGCCGGTGAACTTGAGAGAGAGATTGGTTGAACTTTCATTGTGACACTCTTAGTGGCGCCTTTTAGCGGAGTGCTTTGAAAATGAATGAATGCCAGGAGAGCGTCTGCAATGCAGTGCTTTTAATTGATGGTACGGTCTCTGAACAAAGAAAGTGTGGTAGGCATGCGGCTCCATTCAGGTGTCCGGCGTACTTTGCTTGAATGGGAATCAGTGATGCATTGGGCTGCCCATCTCAGCACTTTAATATGGGATGTTGCAGACCTGTCAACTCTAATTACACATGAACACATCCAACGGTATTGGGCCGCATTCAATTCTGAGGGATATATTGCCAAAGAGCATGTCGCGTGGCCAAATCTTTATACAACTCAAATAATATTGTGGACTTTACAATGATGGAACGCTTGCAATTTAGCCAGCAGGAGCAATCCCGGATGAGTCACTATCAATATCCGGCTAGCTTTTAGGATGGGATTTTATGGATTGGTGCCGTGGACGAGACCAGCATAACTAGGGTTTACCCAGAGAAAGGCAAAAAAATGTTGTACTTTCTTATATTAAAATGGTCTTTTCTTCTATTGTCCTGCTCTATGATTATGCTCTATGCTCAGTAGTATCAAAACACTTTACACATTGCATTTGCACATCTGTAAATATACATTTTATTTTCATTGTCACTTATTTAACAAACTGGCTTTGGTTTCTGTTATTTGTGCATTATTCTGTGTATTTATTCTTGACACATTTTCACATTGTTTTTATTTTGCTGTTGTTTATTTTGCTGAGATTTGAGAGTTTTTTTTTTGTCAACATCAATAAAACTCGTCATACTTTGCATTTGCTTGGTTTCTGTGTTGTTCTTTTTTTATTATTATACATTTCACAATATATGAATATTATTTCTGGCTCAGTTTTGGGGATTATATTATATTTCGGGCATAATATTGGTCCAGTTGTGAGTGAGTTTTGGGGTAAAGGTGGTGGCAGTTTGGCTCATTTCTGGCTGACATCTGGGGAATCTGGCACTGTTGTGGGCCAGTCATGGCTGATTTCAGGGGACATGGAAGAAGATGTGGGTGAGTTTTGGTCTGCCTCCAGCATGGATCTGGTTTACTTTCGGCAAGTAGCTTTTGGGCCAATCTTGGGCTGTAATTCCATGTGTCTGGGCCAAACTCGCAGCCAAAATTCAACCAGATTAGGTTCAATAACAATTTGCTATCTGGGTTAAATTAAATTCACTTGTATGAATTCTTAAAGGGGTCATATAATGGTGAACATGCACTTTTACAAGTTGATTGTACTAAAATGTGTGTTGGCAGTGCCTGTACACAACCATCATAAAATGATAAAAATCCATCCAGTGTTTTTTTTTAAATCTTCTTATATGTTTTCCCCTCTCTCAAATCAAGCCGTTCGATTTTGTAACGTCACAAAATCGACGCCCCTCCCACGATTGTTGATTGACAGCAGCGTTTCAACACAGACCCGCCCTCGCTTGTGAGCGAGCTATCAATCATAGTCCACGCGGTCATTGTTGATACGCTGGAGCACTGTCATGATGAGAATGGCGTCTTGTGGTGTTCTGTTCTTGGGTGTAATAAGGAACACAGCAGTCATTTTGATGTTCCTAAATCCGAACCGCTGAAGACGCAGTGGCTGAGTTTGTTTTCAAAGGGAATATTCCCCACGATCAACAGCAATGCTTTCATGTTTGCGCGAATCATTTCACACACCAGACTGCTTTACAAACGAGGGTCAGTATAAAGCTGGTTTTGCTAAGAAGCTGCTCCTGAAAAAAGGATCGGTACCAACTATTCGTGTTCCTGCTGAACCTCCAGAAGAAGAAGTGAGTGTAACGTTTTATTAACCTTTATATTAATATTTATATTAATCTTTGCAAATCGCTTGCTGCACGCTTCACGATGAATGCGGCTTGAATGCGGTTTACACTCAGGGTACATTACGGCATGTTTTCTGTGTACGACGTTCTCAATATAATTCATAATCCCACGTTTATAATGAACAACGCGTTATGGTTATTGTGTTATTATTAAAAACGGTGTACGCACAGAACAGAGGAGATAGGTCTGACTGCAGAACTGCAGAACCATACGTCATAGCAGTGTGAGGACGACAGCGCCAGCCTAACAGTCTGATGCCGGAACCGCATACCATACATATCCACCTTACATATACCATACCTAAACCTACCCATCTCCACCCCCTGACCCCTAAACCCACCCCTAAACCTACCCATCTCCACCCCCTGACCCCTAAACCTACCCATCTCCACCCCTTAGATGCTTTTACCCCGCCCACTTCTGGCATCAGACTGTTAGGCTGGCGCTGTCATCCTCACACTGCTATGAAGTATGGTTCTGCGGTTCTGCAGTTGGTTAATATTGAAACAGAGGGGCGGGGTGAGCAAAGCTCATTATCATTTAAAGACACATGCACTTAAACGGCGTGCTGAAAACAGAGCTGTTTTTGACCAGGTAAAATGAGTGTTTTCTTACAATACTAATGAGAATTTTTAATTAAAGTATATTACAAACTTTTAATTTAGACCCTAAAGAATCATATTAGCTTGTACAAAAATGGCATTATATGACCCCTTTAAGGAAATTAATAAATGGGTTCACTCACATAAAAATGGCATTTAGCACACTTGCTCCTGACTTGTTGAGCTGTGGGTGATGATGGTTTAAGTCTCACCGATGTTTTATCTGATGTTTTTCACTGCGTTGTGTTAGACCAGCCTTATGTTTTATCATTAGAACGTATAATGGTTGGTAATTTAAGGAGTGAGGTACCGTACAGCATCTCTTGGACCCTTACCAATTTGCCTATAATAATGGCGGGGGTGCCTTAATCACAACGGTACACTCTATCTTAAAGCACCTTGAAAATCCATCAGGTTATGTTCGATTATTATTTATGGACTTCAGCTCTGCATTTAATTGTATTCTTCCTCAGACAATGTTATGTAAATTACAACAGATGGAAGTGAACCCCTTCATTATTAGATGGTATGGTTCTTTTCTGACAGACAGGAAGCAGCAGGTAAGAGTCAACTCTACTCTTCTGATACTCTGAACATAAGTACAGGTGCCCCTCAAGACTGTGTAAGCTCTCCATTACTTTTTATAATATACACAAATGATTGCCGAAATATCAATAATAACCACATTATTAAATTTTCAGATAATACAGCCATACTTAGTCTACTTACAAAAAATTCTGGCATTTCTATTTATAAACAGGAGATAGAGGAGGTAGTGATGGTGCAATAGGCATAACTTGCTCCTTAATGTAAATAAAACCAAATAAATGATTTTTGACCCCAGGTCTATAGGAGATCACAGCACACTTCAAATTGAAGGTGTACTCTTTGATCAGGTAACAACATATAAGTATTTAGGTATTGGATTGTCAGTTGCAGTGGTCCCATCAAGTGTATGTTTGCTGAAAGATATGTCAGCGTCTATATTTCTTAAGACGACTTAGAGTTCATGGAGTGGACAAGGATATCATGTTACTGTTTTACAAGGCAGCCATTGAATCTATTGTTTGGTATGGTATTGTGGCTTGGTTTGGTAAACTGTCCGTTAAATTAAAATCACGTCTCCAAAAATGTATAAAAAGGGCTGGGAAAATAATTGGCCAAATGCCACCTACTCTTCAGGAGCTTTTCGAGGAGGCGGTGAGGAAACAGGGTTTCAAAATCACCAACGACCCAAAGCACGTCCTGTTTAGTGAGTATGAGCTGATGCATTCAGGCAGAAGGTACAGGACAGGTTACCAAACTGCAAGCTTAACAGGTATAAATTCTCATTTGTGCCACTTTCAATCAAATTAATGAATAATAACAGATAAGGTGTGTGTGTGTGTATCTTATCTTTATTCATTAAAAAAGTCCAAAGCTCCATTTAAATTTTTCATAACATAGTTCATTTTGAATTTTACTTTTAAATCTAATACACACAAAAATATAAATTCATAAAGGCCTCTATTTTGTTCACGTCAACTACTGTACTGTATGTTAATATTCAAGAAACAAATTCACTGTAATTTATTTTTAAAGGACAAAACCATTACAAGGAGAGAGTAAAGCTTATCCCACTGTGTTGAAGAAATAACTTACCCCAAAAAGTGACAAATTAAAAGTCATCATTTACTCGCCTCATGTCGTTCCAAAACATTCATGCTGTTATTTTTCGGTGGAACACAAGTAGAAATTTCGAAGTGTTCACATAACTCTTTCCACACAACATTTCAAAATGACCATGTCAGTCTCTGAAAAACACAAAAAGTACCATAAATGTAGGGGCTTCCCCTAGAACATATCTTTTGAGATATATATGCCAATTTTGAATGAGTTGTTAAAACAGTGTTCTCTGATTAATGAGTACAATTTTGATCCACAACAAATTACACACAAACATGAATTTTAAATTCATGGTGTGCTTTTAAAATTTCAGTTGATTGTATGTTGCTACATTTCACATTATTGTGGTAGGCTATTTGTAGTCCTTGTCAGTAAGAAAAAAAGAGTCATTGCTCAGCAAGGATGCATTTATTTAATCAAAAATATAGTAAAAACTGCAATATTGTGAAACAACTGTTCTCTTTTTAATATATTTTAAGATTTAATTTATTTATGTGATGGCAAAGCTGTGTCACATGGTCCTTCAGAAATCCTTCTAATATGCTGATTTGTTGCTCAAGAAACATTTCTTATTGAAACAGTTGTGCTGCTTAATATCTTTATAGAAACCATGATTATTTTTTGTTCAGGATTCTCTTGTAAAATTATAAATGTATTTACTTTTACATGCAGCCTCTCTGAATGAAATGAACTCATTTAAAAAAAAAAAAAATTGACTCACTGACCCAGACTTTCAAATGGTAAAAAATCTGTTTTTGATAACAATGGCTTTAAAATTAACAATGTATGAGGAATGACTTGGTGTAATATATTGTTATAAAACATAATGAGAGTTTTCAATTAATGTTAACCACACACATACCTTATTTAACTTGAAAACTCCTAAGCTAAAACCCATTCAAAATCTAGAACTGTTGTGGGAAAAAAAAGAGAGATCCTTATTTGTACATCACATTAATATGAATTATATGATCGCATAAATACCCGCCATTAAACGCAAAGCTTAGTTTGCTGTGTGTTACTCATATTCTTACTTGTTTATGGCTTTGTTGTTGCTACAGCAAGCATCCAGATGGCCGGTTGGAAGTGACAAGACTAAATTATGATTGGGTTTGGCATGGCATAACAGGGGTTTGATGCTCTCATAACATCCATAACACCCCTCCCATGTGAAACACAATGACAGAACCCATTAGGCCTATTTTTTTCTCCCCAAATTCCTGTTCTCCAAAAGCATTTGAATCAGGGCCTGACCTCTCCTCCCATTATGGCCATTTAGCGCTGCTTGCTATTGCACTCCAGGCAGACTGTCTTTAAGTATTAATGACTTCATCAGCATTTCTTTTAAATTACCCATTAAGATGCAGTTCTGTCCAATCCTTTACTGCTGGGTCTGCTTCCTCTCACCAACAGCTACAGATCTCTTCATATGAGGAGGAACAAAACCTGACGTCTATTAGGGAGACGAACGCTTCTTTAAGTCTGTGCCTGTGCTGACGGATTATTTCCCAATGAAGCGGCCCAAATGTCTATCATGCCAGGTTAGTAATGCTAGTTTTACTGTACCTTAAATAAGACTAAATGATTTGGAGATCATTGTCAGAGAGTTGTTTCATTTGACATTAGCTAACTGTAAAATCATTGGGTGTCAGACAGGGAATGCTATAAAAGTATATAGCTTTTATATTTTGGTTTTATAGATAAGTTTATGCATCACATTTTCGCTCCGCAACCTGCTGGTTTATTGCTTTCCTTTTTCCAGAACCCACATCTGTATGGCTCACAAAAAGTCATTTCTTTTTCTAAATTAGTTTTTAAATCATTCACGGTGGGAAAGAATTTCTCTACTTTGCATTATTTTTCATCATTATAGGCTCATCGGCTCTATATTTCTTCCTTTTTTTGTTGCTTCCTTTTTGTCTTTTATTTCACAGACAGTGAAATGTGAAATAAATAAAAAAGACTGAGATGATATAAGAAAAAAATCTGCATTATCTTTCATAAAGCTTTTTGAAGAAACACTTCAATTTTGGTCAAGTCAGTATGGTCTGTATTCTCTAAGAGACTGGAAATTTTAAATGTATATTTATCTACTAAAATATTCTTTGTAAACTTCTCCTTTTTTATTTTTTATTTTCAAATTTAAAATTACACTAGCAAATTACTACAACATACGCTGTGGCACTGGCTCAACCAATGGTGTGAGTTTGGGGGTGGGACTAACAGCATGGGTGGGTGTGTTCTGTAATATATTTTTGTATGCATGTCAAGTCACCTTTATTTATATAGCGCTTTTTACAATACAGATTGTTTCAAAGCAGCTTTACATTGATAACAGGAAACTAATGCTAAGTTTGTTTTGGCTGTACAGTGTTCAGTGTTGATTCATCTCTGTTGTAAAAAAGTTATTAATTTAGGTCATTTATCTATACAGAAGCTCTGGAGAAAACAGTGATTTCATTGTCCAGCTCAGTTTAGTTCTGTAATACAATGGTGTCAATGCAGGCAGTTCAGTAATATTGTTGAAAATTAAGTGGCAATAACTGGGGGGGCAATAAACAAACAGTACATGATTATGATTCAGGCTGCATTACAGGTCAGAAGTCAGATTGAATCGGAACATTCAAAATATTTATCCAGTTCCCTCTGCAACATACACAGCACGAAACAAACAGATCAAATGTTCGATTGCGCGAGTTGGTCTTTTTCAAAAGCATACAACACTACCAGTGTAGTCTCATGGGTTGGTTCTTTTTAGTGAATCAAAAACATAGCCTACAGCAAAACTTTTCCCTGAATATTTATTCCTTACAAAAACAAAAATAATAGTTAATGAAATGGTTAAGAAACTGGAATCGTTAAGAGGAATCATAACCAAAACCATTAAATTATTCCCAATTCCCACCCCTAAAATCTAAAAAGGTTTCTGTATCTGCTCTTAATAATATATTGGTTGCTTTGCTTATTTAATGCAATAACTTATGTAGCTTCCACTTTTAGCGTGACGTTCAGTGCACCGCTGATGGAATTGTCTGCAAAACACAATGTTTTTTTTTCTCGCCTTTGCACCATAGATAGAGATAAAGATAGTTTATTCAGACCCTTGGCAAAGTCTTGTCTCAATTCAAGGACTTGAGAAGCTATTCAGGGAGGCAGCATTTAGATGTAAATCTGGATGATATAAAACCCCGCTATTGTGAGATAAGGAGGTCACAGATGTCATCACAGTGTCTTTTATGTGATAGCTGTTCAGAGACGACGAGCTAGGATTGAACCCTGAGGTGACAGCGGTGCACTAAACAGGACAGAATGTGTCTGCGTCAACCTTCTCCGAGAGTTGGCACCGCACGCGCACACAAACACACACGTGCGTACAGAAAAACACCCATGATTCGCATCACGATGCCAGTCATTTTTCCTCCTCATTGCACCCGATTTCATCAGACCTGCATGTTTCATATTGACCTGCAAAAGGGTTGAGAAGGGATGCAAGATTGTACTCCAGCACAGGGGTATTCCAATAAAATAAAAAATAAAAAAGGTATAATAGTTCAACTCGATCTCACGGCAATTCATACAAATTTTACGAGGTTCGTATGAATGACCTACCTCTGACCCCGTAAGAATTCGTATGAATGAACTACCTTTGACCCCGCCCCTAAACCTACCCATCACTGGGCTTTAGACAAATCGTATGAATTCGTTTGAGTGAGGTTGTACGAATTTGTTCGAATTAGACACCTTTTACTCACTCATACGAATTGATTGTGAGATAACATTGAATAATTAACACTTTTAGTGGTATAAGTATAAGGGATAATGTACACCCAGCCGGTTGTTATCTCAGAATAAACCCCCCACAGGGTGATGAGGATGATCTTGCATCAGCCTGAAGGGGGTTTATTCTGAGATAACAACCGGTTGGATGTACATTATCCCGCTTATTACATGGCTACTTGCCACGCAAGTACATAATTAGACACAAAATATTGATCTGAGTTTAAATATTTTATTAGATTTTTAAACGCAAAGTTGAGAGAGCAGTTGCTAGCGCGGCAAGTTCAAACTAGACGGACATTTAAGAGATATAGTATACAGTCATACCACTTATAACACAGCATTTCGCCAGATAAATAATTATGGAGATAGGAGATATTGATTTCAGATTAAACTGTTTTAAAACTGTTTGTATCTTATAATCCAATAGTGTACAAAACAATAGTCACAAAATGGCAGCTGCTGCGTTTGAATGAAACAAGAGAGAGCGAGTCCACGATACTGGATGGCATAATTAAAAAACTGCACACAAAATATTGATTTCACTTTTATTTTTAATATTTCATTAGCTCACCAAATGCAAAACTTCCACAAAGAAAATCCTTTCCTAGGAAGCAAACAGCGCTGCTGACTTCAGTAACGCGGATGAGCCTGTGTTATCTTTTTTCAGTGGTTGTTATCTGGGAATAACATACCACTGTATGACGCGATTGACCAATCAGAATCAAGTATTCCACAGAGCCGTGTAATAATGTTATATACAGGTGAACACCTCTAGCATCACCAAACAGAATAGCAAAAATCATTTATATAAAAATAATTGCTATTTATTATGATATTGTGTACTTAGCTAGCAGTTAATTAGTTAGTTAGTCCCTACCCCAAAATGGTATTTTAATTGTGAAAAAATACAACAAATTCCTCAACATTGCACCCAAACTTAGCTTTAAAAATGTAAGAATTTAACAAAAAATTTAGTTATGTAGCTTTTAGTCTACATGTATTAGCTTTGATGTCATCTAAATGCTAGAATACTCCAAGAAGTTGACTAAACAGTCTTTTAGCAGCTAGATATACATTTTTCTGCAAAAACAGAAAAAAACAAAACAAAAAAATACTTCATGTTTCAATAGCAAATACCTCAACACAAGAAAGAAAACTGTGCTCATTAAGCAATTTTATACAATCTTTAAACATGGAAAGCGTGGTTATATTCTGACATCTCATGCTCTTCCCTATTCCCTGTAATTCAGGGAAGGTAGAGCTGAAATAATAAAATGCAATTTGCTCTTTAAAGGTCAGCTTTCTAAATGTTCCATTTGCACAGTTTATGAAAAAGGGATTGCTTGATTTGCATGAATATTTAACAAGCCACCGTAAACAGCTTACAGACTCACTTTCTTAAATGCATCCATTTACAATACTTATGTACCTCAATCTTAGCCACATTAAAGAGATCTCTGTACAGTACATCATGTTTTTAAAGTATAATATGAAATAGTTAACTATGCAAATGAGCAGAAAATGGTGCTAAAATGGATCAAAATATACATTTCAGAGGTGTGTTGTGTGTATGCGTGTGTGGTTGCCTTCCGCACTCTCACTCGATGACAGCCTGGCTCCTCTTCAGGGGTAACACCCCTGGCCTAAAAAGGCAAAACATAATGCCGTTGCTGCCGGGGACTCTAAGAATAAACCACACAGTCCAGTCACAGATAAGGTTACCTTGAAACCCGTCCTCCCTTCTCTCCCGTGTTTCCTGACCCACACACATCATGGGTTGGTAACAAACATAAGGACAACCTAGGGCTTGATTTGCTCTTTTGACAGCATAGTCTTGTTTTTTCCCTTCCTGCTGGTACTTGGTACCAGTTGGAAGTGTATAGTTTTTTTTTTCCTGTCACTTTAAGCAACAGGTGCCTTTTGGCTTCCTTGTAGGGGGCCCTGGCACAAATCCAAGTTTTATCGGAACTCCAACAGGAAAGGCACAGAGAGACATTGTGGTGCTTTCGATCGGAAAACTATTCTGGACTGGGGAATTGACTCTTGAGATTGTGTTCAGCCTGTTAGTGCATGAGAGAGATGGAAGGTACTGTCAACTTCATTTTCCGGTTACATTTCTAAGTGCATTTAACAATAAGAAGGTGGAAGTCAAGTAAATGTTACTGTACTGCATGTGACAAACTATGCTACTAACAGTATACAGTCAAGTACCTCAAGTTAACTTAGTCTCTTAGTCAAGTTAACCGTATTTTAGATGGCAGCCATCTGCTTTGAAGGGGAATTTTGCAGCCGAAAGCTGCTAAAAATACACCATATCATATGGCTCTATGGGAATCTGTACTCCTTTGAAGCAGGCCTGTGATCTTAGCACAGCTTTTATAAGGTTTTAAGGCAGTCATCAACTGAAATAATCAGCTAGAGAGAAAATATATTTAAAAGAATTGTTCACCTATGATAATTAATTTACATTTCAAATGATTAATGAGCTCGTTTAAACTTCTGTCGTTCCTAACCCATATTATTTTCTGTTTTCTGTGGCACACAAAAGGAGAAATTTTGAATACTGTGCCAGTCACTCTTTTTCATGCAACTGAAGCTTCAAAAAGGACACAAATGCACCATAAAAGTGGTCCATGCATATATAACAGGACTTCTGAATTCGCTGCAACCAGTTTATTGAGTCAGTGAGTTCGACTGAAGAATCAGACTTGTTCGCTTCATGAATAAATAACTCACTGAAAAGCTTTGACACAATAGACTGATTCATTTACAAACAGACAATCGCTGCTTCTCTCAAGAACAGCAGATGTCATGATTATCAGTGAATATCAAGTTTCACAGTTATCTTATGACTTTTAAAGACTTGGAATTACAATAAGTCATGTGGACCACTTGTATGGCTCCGGAAAAGTCCACATTGAAAGCTTAAGGTTTCAGTGTCTCTCAGTATATTTTCTTTGATAGTTGATGTCATTTAGATTTAGAAGTGCTTTTCTAAACACACTGAAATCCTGTCAGCTTCCAAACACACACAAAAAGAAACTTATTCAAAAAGTTTAAAACCTTTTTGAAGTCACTATTAGTGACTTGAGAAAAAAACTATTATTGACGTCAAGGGCCTGCATAAATGAGCCCCAGTCTTGCGTGAAATGGCTTAGTGTGGCAAAGACTTAAAAGTAAATTTGATATACTTATTAAACTGTGAAATGTCTCCCAGATCAGCCTGAATAAATCACATTTAAAGTGACACTTGAGGGAATAGCAGTGCAGAGTGTTTTTTATCCTGACTTCATTGTCTCAACAGCTTTCATTTACTAACCTGGGATTAGTTGCCATGGATATCAACACACGGATCTGAGGAGGACAAGGTTTTATATTAAAATAAGCAATGCAAAAAGGGCTATCTCTTTCCGCCACTGTTCGGTTTACAGCGCGGTGAGTTTTGAAGTGGCATTTGTGCACCGTGTTGCCATGGAAGATTTATCCTAAGCCTTTGGTGTACACAATCTGCGATCTTATGTTTCTGTACAATCAGATACTGAAGCTTGGAGACAATCTGCAGGGGCAAAATCATGATAACATACAGAAAGATGCACCAAAACTCCAAACTAGCTAAGCATAGGGTGTCTACAGAAAGCTTCTTGAGTCAGCATTTGGATGGGATGTCTAATCCTAAGTTTGACCACTGGGACCGATGTGAAGAGATGCAACAGGTGGTCTTAGTGGACACTTTCAGCGTGTGACATCTGTATCAGACCCCCACATGCATAGACACGTCATTATGTGCAAGCCAAGAGTAGAGATAGCAGAAAACACTGCTTGTGTGAGCAACAGGACCAACATAAACAAGAACCACAAACCCGATCTCGGCTCAGATTCACAATGGATCATCCACAAATACATTTCTGTAAACACAATCACAACTGCTTGCGCAAGAATCAATCATTACTATGACTTAAGTCAACAAAATTGGCAAAGATCAATAAAGGGGTCTTGTAAAAGCAGCAGCGTGTAAAAAGGTTACATGTGGCGCATGTTTAGACTCTCTGTGCAGAAATTCAGACTGAGCTGCCGCAAGAATTTATATCCATTTAGAAAAGAGGCTTTTAAGGGGGCTCCGGCCAACAGATGACACAGCGCCAGCATTCCTCATGCAGCCTTGGAGATGTTTTAACGATGAAACATTGCCATTGCAGATTTGTGCACTATCTAAAGACAGCAAGTTCAATTCAATCTCTCTCCCAGGCAATGAATTGATGAAGACAAAAAGCAAACATTCATCTGCTGTCCAGCTGTCTTTGTTCTTACATCCTGTCTACACTGAGTTTTATTAACAACTTTCATCCAGCATTTGTTATACGATATCCCAAAAAGTAAAATATATGTATCAAAAGAAAATGGGTTTTTGTCCATATTATGAAAGTCAATGAGAAAGTCAAGTTCCAGATAGGAGAACTATATGAAATTAATCTTTTTATTGTATATTGTAGGTCTTCTGTTCTTCCAACAAAGTGATTGTCACTTCAAATCAAGGCAAAAATTGATACACTCATGAATACACAAACTGTAGGAAAACTCTTTTTATCTTTGGCTCAACTCTTCCTTTAAATTTCATGGTAGCTAGCTGGTTTGATATTGTTCCAATGTGATCAACCAGCTCTACCCATCATGGACTCCAAAACAACCAAGATGTCAATCCCTCCAGTGACTACTATGAAAACAGGACCTTGTTTTTGCTATAAATGACCAGCTCGAACCAGTTTGAAACCATTTAGAATGTTTTTTTATGGGTTAACCTGTTTTGTACAGCAAAGATCTTGTTTGCACTTATACATTTCTAAAGCTCTATCTGTCCCTACAGCGCGGTCCTCCACCACCACGACTACCATAGTCGAGACCAAAAATGACGTGAGTGCACATCCAGTACGTTCATCCAAGCGCACCATGACTGATGACCTGTACAGCACGTTCAGCTCACCCATGGCCTGGATCCTCGTGCTGGCTCTCATCATAACATGGTCAGCCGTGGCCATCATCATGTTTGACCTGCTCGACACCAAGGATCTTGAAGGTAGGTCTATCTCTCTTATCTTTGTCTAATTCCCTCCGATGGAGAGTTATTTTGGTACAGTTGTCCTGAAGGGTAGGTTGGGCGCAGCAGTCGATTATTACGTAGGCTATCTGATTGGGGGCTTTATAACAGCACATTCACTTTAACTCTTGGTAAAAACAGGACCCAGATGAAGCGTAATTGGGTGCTTGGATGAGCTTTTACAATGTGATAAAGCTCAGAGCTTGTTTTCTGGCTGGAAGTTTATCAGCAGTGCCACAGGGCAAACTTGTGAGGCTTCTAAGAGCGGGAGGGAGGGATATTGACTGGATCCTGATAGCATTGACAGTGACAAAGATAGATAGGGTGTCCCGTTGGCGGGCTGCTATCAGCCACCGCTGCATTCACGCAGAGTGCTGAAAAAGTCCTTGTAGGACACCGTTTTACCTTGTATTACCACCTGATGATACATTAGAGTCCATTGTTGATGCAAGGAAGATGATAGAATGGTTGTGTTTGGTGCTGAATTGCTTGAAGTTGCAGTCATTTGTTTCTCAGTGTGATTCAGTAATTTTCAACAATTTTGAACTCCTTCAACCGTTTAAAAAATTGTCATTGTTTAGAAGGATTTATCACTGTCATTGAGATCACATCACAACTCATTCACAATTCATTCCATCAAAAGCTCTAGAACACAAACACATTAACCCATTTTTGAAAGTATTTCAAAATGGAAACATTAGACTTTCATTTCATGTAGTTCACTACATGAAACACACCACCCCACACTATAGGTGTCACATTTACATTTAATTATTTCTAATAAGTTTCCCTCCTTTTTCCACCCTGTCCATCATCATGTGTCATCCTGTTGCCATCCAATAAAAAGCCCATACATTATACTGTGACGACCCCTGTTTACCACCTGGTAAAGACTCTCTGCCTGCAGTTCAGTGCTAATGCCTGTTTGTGTGTGTGCGTGTGTTTTTCCTGCATGCAAACAGGGAGCAACTGTCACTATCATCTCAAACATTCATTCAGACATGCAAATATACTGAACAATCTAATATGCCTGTCATGAACACGACATCACTTCCTCTAGACTGTCATGCATTCCATTCAGAGTGACACTCCACCTTTGATTTTATCATAATGACAAAGTGAATTGTGGAGCTAAGTTCACTTTGAAAGCAGATCGCACAATGCTTTGTGGTAATAAAAAAAAAGTGATTGCTTCAGATTTTAGACACCTGATCAAATTTTACATTCGTTTCAATCACCTCCAGAAAAAGCCAATCTCCTTTGGAGTGCTTGTATTAGAAAATGCACAACTGCGTTATTAATATTTCTCTATACACTGCAAAGAAGCATTCTTATCTTGCTTTCCATTAGTATATAAATAATTGATCTAAAACGAGATCAATTTACTTTACGCAACATTACATAATGTATCTTGAATTTTTCTAAACCACTGGCAAAGAGTTCTCCTGTTATGAGATATAAATAAAAATATGAGAAATAATATAAGATATATTATTTTTTAAATCTCAATACTAAATTCTGCTTCAAGTACAATAATCTCGTTTTAATATTTAGATATTTAAATGAAAAATACAACTTTTTCCTTTAAGGAAAAATAATTAGAGGAAAAGATTATTAACAGTGTGGAAAAATAAAAAGGTGTTGTGTCAACAGAATGTAAGAGTTCGTCTTTCATAATGCATAAAATAATGGTTTATTTTGGTCTCGAAATGAAACACATTTGCTTTGCAAAATAACACATTTGCTTTACATTCAATGTGAAACTAATTTAAGCTCAAGAGACAAATAAAAGCTTCTCTATTGTGATTTAGATTTAAATTCAGACCTGATATCATGGTATGGGCTGATATAATACAGTATGGCATCATCAAAAACCTTGCGGAACTGATTTTCAGCAAAAATATATTGAACTTTTTAATTCAAACAGCAAACTGTATATTTTTTGTGAGACTTTAAACCATAATTTTATTCGAGCCAGCATGACATCAATAAGCTTTGTGCCAATTGCTCCCTTCCACCCTGTGATGATATCCAACATTCATGAGTTGACGTCTACTTTCCGATATTGCTTTCAATAAGCCTCAAATTATTCAATCAATTAATTTTATTCTAACATCGATAACTATGCTTTGAAAGCACTGTAGCTTGACTTAGTTTATTAACTGTGTGGTATTGAACGGCAACTCCTCCTTGCCATGCAGAATGATTTGATTCTTCTTTTCATTAAATGCATTGAGTAAAACAATGATATTTCACCTGTAGAATATTAATGCAGTATTCTATGTTGCAGATTTCTCATGTTCTTTTCAGGAGAAGGAATATATACTTTAATTTCCCTCTCAATGCACAGCTAAGCCTGGAGAAATGGCCTCGTAGGCTACGCGATGCGGAATCACGGGGAGGAAGTTGGCACTTTGGCCCATCTTAACACAGCCTTGCATTTACAGAGTCTTTACCATTTGACTTCAGGTGGTCTATAACAGTGGTTCTCAACTGGTTTTGCTTATGAACCCATTTTTTTGCAATGAACAGTCCAAAACAGTAATAAAACTGTCTATCCTACAAAACTAAACAGAAATATCCATAACAAAAAAGTTAACTAATAGATTTATTTTACCTTGTGTGGCTAAATTTCAATGGGTTTTTGAGAATGAAGGGATGTTATGCAGCCTTTCCATGTTGCCATCCATCTTTGTTTTGCTAGCAAGTCCCACCAGTTGAGAGCCACTGTTCTACAAAACAATAAAGAGAACATGTATTTCCACTAATTACATTGAATGGCAAGAGTATTGTGATGACAATAAAGGTTTTTTTTTTTTTTATAGGTATAAGATATATCAGAACGAATCTGCCACTGCCTCAGATGGCAGGATTATGTCACATACAAAAATCAACACGTTGTGTAAACATACACATATGATTGGTAACACACTGTAATTCCCTTTACTGTTGGTGAGCTGTGGTCATGAAAAGAAGAGTAGAGCGCAGAGGACTGTGCAATGAAAGTGAAGGGTGAGGCTCTGCTTACTTTCAAGACAGGATTCAAAGACCGTGTTCCCCAGTGCCATGACTGAGATTCTCTGTTGGGAATGATCCCCCTCATGCCTGAGTTTCTAAGATGTGGAATAGTGTCCTCTTTTTGCACTGGAGCCTCAGTCACATGACTGGTCTATGCAACAGTATAAGTCTAAGAACAACATATAGGTGGTGCACATACTCACTTTCTAAGAAACTGCATCAGAGCTCCCCAGAACATATAAAATAAAATTAAAAGTACACAATATTGGTAAAACTAATGTTTGTCTATTATAGCACTTGTAATTGACTGTGATTATGCCAAGTAGGGCATGTTCCTTGATCATATTTCCTAGTTGGTCACAGAGCAACAATCAACCTACCATTTCCCATTCAGGAACATGTCCTACTTGGCAAAATCACAGTCACCATATCATAACCATGAAAAACTGCAGAGCTCGATTTGCAGCTATGCAGAATAATGTCATGTATAATGAGCAAATATATGATTTTTTTTCCACCAAATGACATTCCTGTAAAAAAAAGAAGAAAAAAAAAGAAGTTCTTGTTCAGTATTTTTTCCAATCTCATTTCCCAATATTTTTTATACCCAATTGGATAAATATTATTTTTCAGTATTATTTCTGCATATCTAAACACAAAACACAGTTTGCCAAAGGGGTAAGGACAATGAGAGTAATTCAATAAATATTCATTGGAAGAAGGAAAAAAAATCTGCAATTTTGCTTCTCATGTACATTTATCTTATTTTAATAATGATTAGACAAAAAAAAAAAAAAAAAAACAGATTAAGAAAATGATTTTCTGCATTGATATGAACAGCAACCATTTTACTGTATCACAGATAAGACTGAACCAGCACATTATCACTTATGCAAACAAATAACCATATAATTAAAGTACACACCTAATTGAACATATAAAAACTGCATTGAACTCTCTGTAATTTGTCCTCAAGATATACAATTCAAATTCATTGTGTATTTAGTTAAGCATTCATCTGTATGGTTTTCTGTCCCTTATATTGATTTCAAAGGCTTAGCTGCACTGCCCTGAGGAAAATGTCTATTGTTCCAGATATCTTTTATATCTTAGGAGATTTATTGGAGTTATCTGTTATAGAGACATCAACTTTGTCTCTGATTTTTTTTCTCCTTAAGAGAAATAAAAATGGAAACATGATACAGAAACAACGTATTATGGATATATAGCACATCTCAGATTATTGGTCATGTTTTGATTAGGTATGTTGGCAAAAATCTGGAGGTGTCACATTTGAGATTATTGGGTCTTTCTCTAAATAGAAACATATAAGCAGAAGACATAAGCAAACGTTTCCATTTGCTCTCCTTTTAAACTCATTTTCTGTCTAGAAATACAGAATTAAACAAAACTTATTTGTATTTTTCCTTTCCTACAAGTTTACACGTCACACTCAAGCTCCCAAAAATGTAAAATATTGTCAGTTTTGAGAGTGAAAGCTTATGTAGAATTTCCATAAAGTAGGTTCAAAAGTTAATCAAACAAATGTCACTGAATTCATCAGTATTGCATTAGCATCTCTGTGTAAAGGAGATGTCACAATTACGTTACGGGGCCTGAATTTCAATGCAGCCAGAAGCAGACATGAGAATAGAGTGTGACAATTTAATTTGCTATAATAAATGCTAAACATACAGACCACAATACAGTGACTTACGTAACACATTCACACTATCCTGCTTCTTGTACCAGTTGTTTTTTTCTCTCTTAAAATGTGAATGTTTGCAGTTTCATTTTCACTGTGCCATGGATTAATATGATGTCTCTTTTCAAACCTTCCCTGTGATTTTGTGCTAAGAGTGATTGTGTTTTGTTTATAATGGTGGCTAAATGAGCCTGTTTATCCTGCCTACAGTTCTGAGCATGCTCAGTGAGGGTGACCCAATGAGAGTGTGTGTACAGTATGTGTGTTGCTATCACACACCTCTGCTTCTGTGTCTCTCATCCTAACAGGACCTCAGCCACACCGTGTCAGGAAAACATTAAAGGAAACAGGCAGCCTTAGAGGCAAGCCATCTTATTACATCTTACGCATACAAGCAGCGATTGTGTAGTGACCAACAAATTTGAAAGAGTTATCTAAATTAATAAGCCACAGTTTTAAAAATGTGACTAGAAAAATGTCACTGTAAATGTAATTTCCTCATCCTGAATGGCATCTTCAAGCAGCATTTTTAAGGGATGCAACCCCTTTTCAATGTCAAGGTGACAAGATCTTTAAAGGTGATGCGAGTCTTTTTGTTTAACTTAAAATATAGACTCATTCCCAATTTAATTTGTAAAAAGATCTTTGACCTGTTTACGGTCACTCACATTTTTGAGTTTAGATCTGAACTATGACTATATGGTTGGTTTCTTTGTGGCAGATTATTGCAAAAGTACTTCAAAAAAAGGTATAGAAGTTTACCATAGAAGCAAATGTACACGACTAAACAATTTTTATTTTATACAAAATATATATTTGACAAAATAATTTGGACTCTAAAATTGCTGGAACATCAAAGACATATGTATAATCAACTTGTGTTCCAAATTTACAAAAATTGGTTTGGTACCTAATTTATGATGATTACTAAAATAAGCGCTTCAAGTGTCCCGTTACTGGGATTTAAGAAATCACCCACTTTACCTTTAATTAAGAAAATGTTAGTAAATTATTATAATAATAATAATATTATCTATCACAATTCGATATACCGTTTTGTGCTAATTAACATAATGAAATATGGTTATGCAAGTCATTATCGACCTAATAGGCTTTTTAGATTTACAACATTTTGCAACCAAAACAGCTTTACTGCCCATCTAATGTAGGCTACCTTTACAAGCTAACTTTAACACATGCAGATTATAATAGTTGACCACCAGAATATTTTATAATCATATACTAATTTATTCTAACAGGAAAAGTGAACATCAGGGTGTTTAGAGGCTATAATAGAGGTCTGATGAGTCTGGAGTCTGTGCATGCAGTCACGTCACCTCTGCATAATGGCTTCTGGTAAAATGGCTTTGACTCGGGTCATGCTGTTCACCTGCTGATAACTGCAGACAGACAGGCACTACATGATGATGTGTGAAATACGATGAGTATTCCTGTCGACGGGCAGTGGAAAGCAGGGAATAACCCCAAACTTATCCAAAATGGAAACAAGTTTAACTGACTTGGCAATGGCATTTATATTTGTAGATCCATATATGCGCCTGTCTTTTTGTATGACATGTGGGTGTTAAATCCTTTTCGATGCCGAGTTTGAAATCATCAGATCTTGTCTTGTTATTGAAGATGTCATTCCGGTTCAATAGTACACTGATTATCTGAAAACAAGATAAGCATACAGTACATGGCCAAAAGTATGTGAACACCTGCTTCTAATGAAATGGTTTGGATTGCAGCTACATCATTACTGGAAAAAGCATAAATTGTGGGTTTTCAAACTTTCTGAGACCAAGGACCCTAAAAATAATGATCTAATACTAATGAGGAACCCCGTTCCAAAAATATATGATCTAAAAACCCTTTTGTGAAAGGAAAATGATAGCATGATATAATAAAGGTACATCTTGCCTCCAGAATTAAATCATTGTCTTTTATACTGTCATTAAAAACAATATGTGACAGTATAAACAATATAATGGCAGTATAAACGGCAAATACGAAAACAAGTGTATATGGCTCAAAACATAATACTATAAAACAAGTGCAGTATACAATTTTAGTTTTGAAAACAATAATATAATGAGTTAAAGTGTATCTTTTTCTTCCCACTATGATATATAAAGCTGATATAAGAAATATTTTTTTCACAAGAATATATGCAGACTTGCTTACTGTTAAAAAAAAATACTGTCAATAATATATAAAACTCATGATTGCTTGTCTAAGCAGAATGAAAAAGTAATAATGTCAAATTCAAACAACAACAACTCCCAATTAAATGTTCATGATTTTAAAACGTTTGAGCAGATAATGATGTGGTGTTCAAGTGTTCAGGTATTACATACTTTCGGCCATATATATAGCTTTTGAGCTGGATTTTACACAGATAAAGATTTTGAGTTGCTTATAGAGCATTGACAAACAGACTGATAGTTTAGAAGTTTTTGCTGTTGTTATTAGAGCTGGTTAAATGGCTGTAAGTGAATGTACAGTTTGATGAGTGTATGGAAATATGTCTCAAGATGCCCTGTCTAAAACATGCTCTTAGGGGGTATTCACCACATCAGCCCTGATCCTATGAAGGCGGTGAACGAAGCAATGGATGACACTACCGATTGGATAACGTCAATCTTGACTTTTATGACTAATTTGATAGCACCAGAAGAAGAGGAGGATGAAGGTATATAAACTTGTTGTAGCCTTTCTTTCACAATAGCAGCATGATTACACAAAGTGTTTATTGTAATATCAACAACATCTCAGAAACCACAGACTAACCCACAGCGATTTGATCTGACGAGCCATGTGTACTAATAGGACTTATTAGAAATTTGAGCTGGCTTTTATTGGTCACGTTTTCCCCCTTCTGCAACCTGGTTTAAACCTGGTTTATTGAAGAATAGCATGGATCAAATTGGTGTAAATATTTAGTTTCAAGCAATCTATATTCTGACATAATATTACAAGGTCTGCTAGAAAATTCTAAATGGTGTGTCATAACCAGAAATATTAAAGGAATGGGTCACTATTTTACAGCTTTACTCTCCAAAGAAGAGTTTTGAGAAAGAGGACGAGGAATTTCTACCAGGAACTGTCTGCCACATGTGTGATTCTACAAAATAACAATAAAAACCAAACAAAACAGTATCACATCTCTGTCATTAATCTCGCACATCAAATCTTCTTGGTTTCTTCTGATAATAACCTCAAGTTATGTTAAGTTAAGTTGATTCACAAAGACATATACATAATATGCAGTAACATTTATCCAAGGCAACTTGCAAATGAGAATACAAGGATAAGCAATTGATTGAAAGGGGACAATACAAGTAATGCTACTGTACAGAATTTAATTTGAGTACTAGAAGAGTATAGAATATATAATATAATATATAAAGGCTAGTTGGCTGGAGATGTTTTTTGTTTTTGAATATGAGAAAAATCTAATTCAATATTAATTCTAGGAAAGCAAGTCTTAATGTCTTGCAATTATTTTATTTCTAAAGTAACTTTAAGTTAAGAATTTCTCTAAATATTGTTTTACTGGTAAACAAGACAGCAATACTGATTAAGAAAATTATGTTTGCAGTTTAGTGCAAGAGAACAGATGATGAATCTCAGAAAAAAAAGAGAAGCAAAACAACATGAGACATCTTAATCTCCTCTCTGTAATTTTGGAAGCTAATGAGTCATTGTGGTCTCATTGAGGCCAGCTCATATGGCCCTGTCTTTAACCACAGATGCACTTAGAAAGGTCACAAGAAATGTTTATTAGGTGCTCTATCTCGTCTCCTTTTTATCCTGATTTTGTATCAAGTTTAGTCTAGTAAATTCTCTTTAACTTCCATGACTTCCATGACCTTGAAAATGTATCACATCTGTTACTACACTATCCAGGTTAACAAACAAAACTGCCGTTAAAACTGACACTTTTAATAAAGGCAAATATAAGCCTATTTGCTTTAATCTTCAAGCAAAATCTCCAAAGATAAATAAGGCCTATGAAGATTAAATAAGACCTATGAAATAATGAATCTGACCACAGACCACTGTAATCAATTAGGAAACCTATAACACCAGAAGACTCATTATACAAGAGTTTTAAAGGGATACTCTACCGTTTTTTCATATTAAACTATGTTATTCCCTTAACTAAGACGAGTTGATACATACCTCTCTCGTCTCAGTGCGTGCACTTAATCGCTCTAGCGCGCGGTGACACTTTGAAAGCACTTAGCTTACCCCAGTATATTCTATATCTAGCAGCAATGAATTTAGAAGTGACCAAACACATCAACGTTTTCCCTATTTAAAAACAGTTACACGAGTAGTTATACGACCAAGTATGGTGACACAAAATAAAACGTGGCGCTTTTCTAAGCGGGTTAAAAAGGATAACTATAATGTATGGCGTAATAGCACTTTTGGAAGTACTTCGACTGGCGCAGTAAAAAGTCACGCCTGATCCTCTTCCTCTCACTTCTGTCAATAGTGGAAAGAGGATCAGGCTTGATTTTTTACTGCGCCAGTCGAAGTACTTCCAAAAGTGCTATTCCGCCATACATTATAGTTATCCTTTTTAACCCGCTTAGAAAAGCGCCACGTTTTATTTTGTGTCACCATAATTGGTCGTATAACTACTCGTGTAACTGTTTTTAAATAGGGAAAACGTTGATGTGTTTGGTCACTTCTAAATTCATTGCTGCTAGATACCACTGAATATACTGGGGTAAGCTAAGTGCTTTCAAAGTGTCACCGCGCGCTAGAGCGATTGAGTGCACGCACTGAGATGAGAACTCGTCTTAGATAAGGGAATAACATAGTTTAATATGAAACAGTAGAGTATCCCTTTAAGATCTACATAATTCACATTACTACATTAGTAGTATTTAGCATTGAGCTGCGCACAAACGTTTGAAATCATCAGAAATACATTTTTATAGAGCTGTCAGAAAACAAATGAAGTACACATATGCACAGTGAACACATTCAGATGCATCAATAAAGAGAGCTCAAAACAAAGAGAGGCACAAAAGTGACATTGCCAAGATTGTTGAACCAATAACACGCTTGGCTAAGATTCTTCATAAGTCACCTTGAGGTGCTCTGAATAAATGCATGTGGACTGACTGCCACATTGCTTCAATACCTCCAGTTATAAATGAATGATTTCAGATAAATACATAACATACCAACAGAATAATCTCAGCAAAACAAAAACATTGCAAGTACACAAGGTATACAAACTGATCACAATACTAATATATATATAGTATTGTGATCAGTTTGTATACCTTGTGTACTTGCAATGTTTTTGTTTTATAATATATATATATATATATATATATATATATATATATATATATATATATATATATATATATATATATATATATAGGTCATATGGGTCATTCTTGGGATTCAGTAATATTTCATTCTGGATTTTTTTACATATAATTATTTTTCTAAATATCCCACATCATTAGGCACATCAAACCTCCAACAATTCATATTTTCCCACCTCAGGCATTAAAGACCTTTAATTATTTTCAGTTTTAAATTTTTCCCCTGATTTAACTTTTATTCTATTCTATTATTCAATTTAGATGTTTAATTAAAACCACAATTTTATTGTGTTAACTATTTATTCCTCAAAAGAATAGTTGAGAATAGTGTGACAGGGTCGAAGACTATAATTGGTTTAAAGGGAGACATTGCCTTCAAATTTATATTTTAAATTGGACCTCTATCTCATATTGTGCCCTTCCTTCTGGGTCAATATCTGCATGCACAACACAGTCTTTCTGCTGCTGATGTGGCTGCCATTTCTGACATAGGATGCTTATCAATGGTTAAGTGGACACAATACATCAAATATTCTAAATTATGATTTTAAATCATGATTTTGTTAAGTATATCTTTACTGAAACCATGACTATTTTATATTTTTTATTACATTTATTCATAAATGAAGTAAAACACTCAACCCTGTCACAAATGTTGAACCCAGAAACAATAAATACATATACATGACAGGGTTTTTTGCTCTAAATGGCCACTGCTCCTCTTGTAGTGTAGGAGAGTATGCCATAAATGGCAGTAATGAAATAAGAACATTGTATGGAATAAAATAAAATCTTAATTTTATGTGATGGGGTTGAGTTGTTAAGCTTAACAGTACCCTCCCTGACCATAATACGACTAAAAAATATGAATAAAAAGTATGATACATACCATCTTCTGCACCATGGTTAAAGAGACCTGAATGATGTCATTTCTGATAAATGATGTCACATATGGGTTGAATCTAAATTATTATAGGCTGAGAATGGTTGGCATGACAGGGTTAAGTTCAGACTGACAGACATAACTTTATAGTCTTTTTTTATTCTTTTTTTAATCTTAATTTTCATTTCTTTTTAAAAAAAAATATATTTTTCACAAGAAAGTAACACAAATAAATACTTACAATACTTCCCAAAATTATATACACTATGAAAATTTTGAAAAGTACAAATTCAGTGAATTAACTCAGGGACATGACAAAAAATAATGTTTATACGATAGAAATAAGACATAATTTTATGATAAAAAGTATTTAAATGCAATAATTATTTAATTCCTTATAAATGGACATAGGTGAAGCACCACTGAAATTTTACCGAATCCCAGGAATGACCCATAATAAATATAGGAATGACCCATAATATATATATATATATATATATATATATATATATATATATATATATATATATATATATATATATACAGTACAGGTCAAAAGGGTACAGGTTTGGAAACATTATGATTTTTTTTATATTTTTGAAAGAAGTCTCTAATGCTTATCAAGGCTGCGTTTATTTGATCAAAAATACAGAAAAAACCCCCCAGTAATATTGTGAAATATTATTACAACTTAAAATAATAGTTTTCTATTTGAATATACTTTAAAAAAATAATTTATTCCTGTGATGCAAAGCTGAATTTTCAGCATCATTACTCCAGTCTTCAGTGTCATATGTGACATCCAGTCTATCACATGATCCTTTAGAAATCATTCTAATATTCTGATTTATTATGAGTGTTGGAAACAGTTCTGCTGCCTAATATATTTGATGAATAAAAGGTTAAAAAGAACTGCATTTATTCAAAATTAAAAAAAATTCTAATAATATAAATCTTCTTTACTATCACTTTTTATCAATTTAACACATCCTTGCTGAATAAAAGTATTGATTTATTTCAAAAAAAGAAAGAAAAAAATTACTGACCCCAAATTACTGACCAGTAGTGTATATTGTTGTTGCAAAAGATTTCTATTTTTAAAACATTTTCTTCTTTTTTACTTTTTATTCATCAAAGTATCCTAAAAAAGTATCACAGGTTATGAAAAAATATTAAGCAGCAGAACTGTTTCCAACTTTGATAATGAATCATCATATTAGAATGATTTCTAAAGGATCATGTGATAGACTGAAGTAATGATCCTGAAAATTCAGCTTTGCATCACAGAAATAAATGATAATTTAAAGTATAATAAATTGAAAACCAATTATTTTAAATTGTAATAATATATCACAATATTACTTTTTTTCTGTATTTTTGATCAAATAAATGCAGGCTTGATGAGCAGAAGAAACTTCTTTCAAAAACATTAAAAATAGTAATGTTTCCAAACTTTTGACCTGTACTGTATATATATATATATATATATATATATATATATATATATATATATATACACATAAACATATATATACATATACATACATACATACATACATACATACATACATATATATAACATTGAATTTTCAGGATCATTACTCCAGTCTATCACATGATCCTTTAGAAATCATTATAATATGATGATTCATTATCAAAGTTGGAAACAGTTCTGCTGCTTAATATTTTTTCATAACCTGTGATACTTTTTTAGGATACTTTGATGAATAAAAAGTAAAAAAAAGAAAAAAAGAAGAAAATGTTTTAATATGATGATTCATTATCAAAGTTGGATTAATATTTTATCATAACCTGTGATACTTTTTTAGGATACTTTGATGAATAAAAAAAGAAAAAAAAGAAAAAAAAAAAAAGAAAAGCAAATGTTTTAAAAATATAAATCTTTTGTAACAACAATATACACTACTGGTCAGTAATTTTTTTTCTTTCTTTTTTTTTAAATAAATCAATACTTTTATTCAGCAAGGATGTGTTAAATTGATAAAAAGTGATAGTAAAGAAGATTTATATTATTAGAATTTGTATTTTTATTTTGAATAAATGCAGTTCTTTTTAACCTTTTATTCATCAAATATGTTAGGCAGCAGAACTGTTTCCAACACTCATAATAAATCAGAATATTAGAATGATTTCTAAAGGATCATGTGATAGACTGGATGTCACATACTGTATGACACTGAAGACTGGAGTAATGATGCCGAGTCGTTCACAAGCAGCACGTGCAGATGTTGAACTTCATAAAATCCTTTGCATCGCTAGCAAACGATAGAAATGTATGTATTTCGAGGTTTTCTTTCAAAGGTCTGTAAGTAGGCTAAATATTAATTTAATACGACACTCTTTTGTCTCTCTGTGCAGTGACTTTAGTATTTCGTCAATGTTGATGTCGCAAGGAACCGCTCCAAACGATGTAGTGCGTGAGTGAACTGAATGATTCACTCTGGTTTTTTAAACCCTCCGAACGATTCATTGATAAGAACCGATTCAGATGCGTGAATCATTTGAGAATTGGGCCTCGCTAGTTTCGATTCGAAACTGACAGAAAATACCGAACACATACATATTGTGAGGGAAAATATTTCTCAGACAAAAAATTATCAATAAAATATTAGAAGAGTTTAGATGCACTGTGATTTAAGCCTAACTGTTGAATTTAGTCCCTATGAGATCAAAATTGAAGTAGCCTAGCTATTCTGTTATTTTTGCATTTAGTATGAATATGTGAGCCTTACTGTTATCTATAAGCTAGTGTGCTCCAAAACAATGACAAAATTCGCATTTATGATGAAAATAAATAAATAAACAAATAAATACATACATACATACATGAGGGTAAAGCATTGAAGTGTACAAATAAACAAAATAGTAAGTGTACTAAGTAGCCTACAAACACAATTCTATTGGGCTACATACTGTATAGCCTGGATGATGATGACGTAAAAGTGGAATATTCTGTGCCTAGGATGGTAAAAAGCATATGAATAGGAACCTATTAAGACCTATTATATCCTACATGAATACATTATTATTGTGAGTGAGATACACCATGTTTATGGAATTCCAAACAAACCATTGCCATTTTATCATACTGAATTAACCTTTAATGTTTTTGACAAATGTCACAGCAAGGGATAAAAAATAAAAATAAAATGTTTAATGTAAAAACTGTAGTAGAAAAATGACTCTATGGCTTGAATTACATTGTTCACACCACACAAGAATTTGAATTAGAAAGACAAGAAGAGGAATTCACTGAATTGCAATTAAACAGGTGATGCATTCTGGGAAATAAGTGTTCTTCCGCCTATATATTTATTTATCAAATACAGTGAAATATATAAACTACATGCACATTTTAAACTATGTGGCATTTCAATTGTCAATCTTTAATGTTGTATAATCTTATTTACTAGATTTGATAGTACTGTATACAGTAATGGGAATTTATGAACATATCAAAAACTTACTTTCATAATCATTTCTGGAAATGAAAAATGTAATTTCAATCATGAAAAATATTACTCAGCTCTCTATACAAAATCACCAATATGCTCTGCTTTTCATTTGAGCACCAAAGGATGTATTTACAGATCACACTGGAATAAAACAGGCTCGCCAGATCAATTCGCTCAGCAGACAAACAAGCTGATTAATTAAACATTCTAATTGCACACATGTAAATGCATCATCGGGCATAAAGGTGGCTTCACATGCCGAATAATTTTGAACCTGTTTGTCGCATGCAAATTAAATGTGTAAAAAGTGTGAAATACAAAGATTACAACACTTCTGTGTGTGTGTGTGTGTGTGTGTGTGTGTGTTTGTGTGTGTTTACTGATGTTGACATGCCCTTTTTTTATAGAAGATCTTAGAGGCCAGGAATAAAGTGCTGTGGACTGCAGACAAGCCTTTTCCCTTCTCTGATCCACATTTATAATTTATTCAACCCTCATCAATGTTTCAAAAGATCTATTTTGTAGGTTCTTCTCTAACACTGTCTTCTGT
Source organism: Abramis brama (assembly GCF_963993115.1). Lineage (NCBI taxonomy): Eukaryota > Metazoa > Chordata > Actinopteri > Cypriniformes > Leuciscidae > Abramis > Abramis brama. The sequence continues at coordinate 27,714,864 of NC_139980.1, forward strand.
ATTCCTTCCTCCTCCGCCAATTTAGGTGATCGTCATTTTGTGAAGAAAAAAGGTTAGTAGCCTATCATTCTCTGTGCTCCTTCACTTTGAACATGCACACATAAGATATGCATCATTTTAAAAGGTGCACTAAAATTCTATTTTAATTGTTTGACATAAATAAATGAATAGTGTTTAAAATCAACATGCGATGAAGAATCCCGTCATATCTGTTAGGGTAGGATTATATACCAAGCGTTTTGCACATCTTAAACATGATCTGACCTTGTGAGGTGTACTTTCTTCTTCATGGTTTTCTGAAGCATTTATTCTCAATTTAAAGTGGACTACGACAGCACTTTAAGGGTGTCAAGTGGTGTTTGGCATAAATAATGATATTCAGACAGTTGTTTTGAGAATTGATACATTACTGCTGAACTAAATAAATATGCAAATCTCCTCGCAAAACACTTCTCACATTAGGTTTGTGGGACTTTCAGCTGTTAATTGAGGAAGTATTAGGGGCAATATTTGAAGAGCAAATCATTAGTTGCCTGAAAGGGTGAATCTTTTGTCAGGTTGTTAAATTTTTTAAAGCCTCACAAAATGTATTAGGCTACAAATTGGGTTCTTGCAAAGCAGTGTACCTTGTCATTGATGATATTAAATAGATAGTTCACTCAAAAAATGAAAATGTTGTTCCGAACCCCTAAGGTTTTCAATCTTCTGTCGAGCACTACAGAATTTTGATAACACTCTTTTCCATTCAGTGCAAAGTGAATGGTGACCATTGGCAATAAGTGTCAAAAATGATTTAAAAAATCCCTAAAAAGCATGTAACAATGTATTGAAATTGTGCTATTTACTATGTTACAGTCTTTAATGTGCCAAATTTGAATATGCACATCAAATCGCACAAATGTGATATGTGAAGAGGAAGATATGAATATGTACACTTTTATGATACTTTTATGGTGCTTTTTTGGTGTCATTTTTGGAGCTTGACAGCCTGTGGGCACCATTAAAGGGAAAATTCTGTCATTAATTACTCACCCTATGAAGATCAAATGAAGATCTTTTTTATGAAATCTGAGAGCTTTTTGTCCCTCCATTGACAGCCTACCACTTTGAGGCTTCAAAAAGTTAAGAGATTGTAAAACTAATCCATATGAATTGAGTGGTTTAGTCCAAATTTTCTGAAGATACTCGATTGCTTTATATGATGAACAGATTTAATTTAGGCTTTTATTCTCATATAAACATTGATCAGAAAACATAAACAAAGCTAAACCAGACCTGCTTGACCTCATTGGTTCTTGTGGAAGCTCAAATGTGCTGCGAAACACAAGATAAACACATTGGTTCCTTTTCAGTCGCTCACGTTCAACGTAGTCGACGTATCGACTGATTTGGATCACGCTTAGGGAGCCTGTCATCTTCGAGTATTGATAAAACGAGCCAATTCACACCTTGGCGTGCAAACTTTGCATCCTCGCTTCGCCCCGCAACGCACCACTTGTTTTTCACTTCGGAGCCGATCGGTCTTCATGACGGTTTCTCTGAAGAGTGTTGATTCATTCAACGAGTCGGTGCTTTTTCTGGAAGTCTCTCCTGGTGCTGGTGGTTCTACAGCGCGAGTGCAGTGGTGGTCGCGAGCCTTCTCAGCTCTCAACTGCTGTTTTAACAGCATTCCTTTTTGTGTTTGTTTGTCTGACGGCCGGTTGAGGGCGCAGAAAGTGAGTGCATCACTGGTACAGGCTGCACCATTCCTGTCAGTGTTGCCTGGATCATTCCCCTGTGTGCTCCGGCACTGGTGAGAGTTTTTCATTTCCTGAAAGAGCAACACGGGTGCGTTTGCGTCTTTTTTAAGATGTCATTCCACCCGTGCGTTTCTGGATGTGGTCGTTCCCTGTTCCCCTCTGACGGTCACATTAGTTGCATCACGTGTTTGGGATTACAGCATGCTGAAGCAGCTTTTGTGAATAGTTCATGTTCAAGACTCACTTTCGTCCGCGAAGGTGGAGTCCACATTACCACGCACCACCCTCGGATGCCGTGTGGGATGGGTGATCAGAGGATCATAGTGATGGCTTCCCCGCCCAGTAACCAATCTCTGTGGGCCCCTCACTTATCTATCACACCGCAGCCGGTGGAGCCCCCCGTTGAGCGTGCTGGTCCCTCTGTAATGCCGATTGCAGCATCGGAGAGTGAGCTGCCCTCTGGAGATGATGACTCGGATGCGTTATCTCCCTCTGGGAGTGTAACGTTGCCTGAGCCAGATCCAGAAATGTCAGCTATGCTGAAACGGGCCGCCGAGGCTGTCGGGCTAGCGTGGAATCCTCCACCGTCTCGGTTGGATGATTGGTTTCTCGGGGCGGGGAGGGCCGCGCTGGTTCTTAGCCCGCCGCCCCAGTGCCTTTCTTTCCCGAAGTGCATGGAGAGCTTACCAGGTCGTGGACGGCACCTTTCTCTGCCTGAGTAGCTCAGTACCCTTGGCGGAGGAGTGGTGAAGGGTTACAAGGCTATTCCTCCAGTGGAGCGGTCTGTTGCGGCACACCTGTGTCCGGCGGCCGCTGCCTCTTGGACGGGGGATCCTCGTCTCCCCTCTAAGACCTGTGAGTTCTCGTCCGTTCTTACAGGCAGAGCTTACAAAGCCTGTGGGCAAGCCGCTTCCTCTTCGCATGCCATTGCATTTTCTTCCGAGAAGACCCCCCAAATGTGTTCGATCACTCCGTGCTTTCTTTCCTGCAAGATGGGTTGGAGTGAGGGCTGTCTCTCTCCACCCTCAAAGTGTATGTTGCTATATTTGCGCACATCATGATGTAGTGGATGGAAATCCATGGGAAAGCACGACTTGATCGTCAGATTCCTGAGGGGAGCGAGGAGACTGAATCCGCCTTGCGCCCCCTCTATACCCTCTTGGGACTTATCTCTGGTGCTACCGCACTGCAGAGACCTCCCTTTGAGCCTGCAGGCAGCTGAGTTCTATCTTTAAAAACAGTTCTCCTGCTTGCTTGGCCTCTATCAAGAGGGTAGGGGACTTTCGCATTTCGGTCGACGAATTGGGCCTGGAATCCGGGCCGGCTAACTCTGACTTTATCCTGAGACTCCGGCCTGGATATGTGCCCAAGGTTCCTACCTCTCCCCTTAAAAGGGACCAGGTGGTGAACCTGTAAGCGCAAGACCCAGCCCTGGCTTTTTTCTGTCCTGTCCGCTCCTGCGGTTAACGTGGACAGAACGCAAAGCCTCAGGACCTCAGTCCAACTCCTGTTACGGAGACCAGCAGAAGGGAAAGGCTGTCTCCAAGCAGAGGTTGGCCCACTGAGAAAAACAAAAAGATAGTGGACACCATTGTCTTGGCGTATCAATCCCAAGATGCACCATGCCCCTCTGGGTTGCGAGCCCACTCCTCTAAAATGAGAGTGTAGCTTCTCCTTGGGCGTTGGCACAGGGTGCTTCGCTGACAGATGTTTGTAGAGCTTTGGGTTGAGCGACACCAAACATGTTCGCTAGAAAAATAGCCTATGTGTCGAGCCGTTTGTTTCCCATGTGCTCCCTTCACATGAAGCCAGTTACACTGTGAGCCCGGTTCAAAGTGTTGGCTTGCTGCGCCATTCCCCTCCTATGGACCAGATACGTGCACAATTTTTGCTCCAGTAGAGTTCCTCTTAGCCGAACCCTGTCGAGTTCCTCCACACCCTTCGGCAACGGACGTGGCTCAGCGTCCGATGCCAGGCCTAGCACTCGTATGCACTGGTGGAACCTGTGCTAGGCTGGGCCCATATGTTGTGATCTGGCGACCCCTATATGTGTATTCTTCCACAGTACGGCTCCCTGCGGCAAGCCTGTGTCTTTCCCTTGGAAGAGCCCCCTCTGCCGTCATTGACCGGTGTGTCTCCCCTCAGTGACATCCCATATGTTGCACTGCCCAGTAACGCCCAGTCCATATGTATATCCTCCACATGTATACCTCCCTACGGGCAGGATGTGGCTTCCGCAGCATTTTCCTTTCCAATGAAAGGGCACGCTTTCCCAGTGTTAACAAGTCTGACTGAGTGGGTCTTGCGGAACAGCAGTGACTTCCCTGGCCTAAGCCCTGTCCTATCTCTGCCTCAATAATGCGGGGGGATCAGGAGACTTTTGTCTAGGCACTAGAAGGTGGCAGCACTAGTGGCGTTTTAATAGGGATCTCAATCAGTTGATACGTCGACTACGTTGAACGTGAACGACTGAAAGGGAACGTCTCGGTAACGTATGTAACCCTCGTTCCCTGAATGAGGGAACGGAGACATAGTCCCGTCGCCACTATTGCTGGACCACCGCTGACTCCGGGCTCTGCTCGGCTCCTCAGCGAAAAACAAGTGGTGCGTGCATCCACTTCCATATTTATAACCGCATTGCAACCGTGGATGCAAAGCTTGCACGCCAAAATATGTGCATTGGCTCGTTTTATCAATACTCGAAGATGACAGGCTCCCTAAGCATGATCCTAATCAGTCGATATGTCGACTATGTCTCCATTCCCTCCTTCAGGGAACGAGGGTTACATACGTAACTGAGAAGTTCTATCAAGGTAACATAACATGCTTAAGCTTCTGTTGGTTTAATAAATGTTTATATGTGAATAAAAGCCTAATTTCAATCTGTTCATAGCATAAAGCTATCCGATTGTGTCTCTTCAGACAATTTTGGACTAAACCACTCATGGTGAGTAAATGATGAAAGAATTTTAATTTTGGGTTAACTATCCTTTATACTGTTAGTTAGTATCATGTGTTAAAGTATGCCAAAACAGCATCATGATGAAGAAGCAGCTGACAAGGGTGCCTAAGATATACTTAGATATTTGTCTAAATTTTCACCATTGTGCTGCATATACAACATCATTTTTTATTTTATTTTTACCATGCATTAAACCTCACATTAACCAACTAACTTAATCACAGTTGTTCTTATATTCTTATGGTCTGTGTATCTCTCCTCTAGGAGAATTCCTGCCACCAAGAAAAAAAGGTCTGTGTCTTGAAGAGAGCTTGATGAGATTGCATTCATTAGAGAATACACAACCCATCAGCATAACAGATGACAGTTTGCTTGAGTCTGTAATTAACACATTTATATTAAAGTTGCATTAAGAGGGCAAGCATTAGAGTATTTTATGGAGAATGGGCATTATGCTGTCATTGATTGCATTTGGAGCCATGCATTCATAATAATTTCCCTTTGTGTTCACACACCCTAATTATGCTCCCCATGCTAATCAGTGTTCCATAAAGCTGCATGTATTTGTCTATTAACATCTTCATGAAATTATCATTAAGCTGGTAATGGTAAGCTCTAAATGGTAAAGCTATTGCAGAAAGCATCTAAACACCATTATCAGTTTCAGCAAATGCAAATGTTTGTGAATAAAAATAGTCCCACATATGTGTAATAAAAGTCTGAATTTGATTATATGGGCAACACATTTGCTGTCATTTGTCATATTAACACTAAAGGGAACTCTGCAAGCCACATAAATTGGTGTGCCCCTGTTTTGCTTTAAAGGTACAGTCCATAATTGTTGACACAGGGACACCTAAGAGACCAGGAAATTAGATGTGTGCTCCTAAGACATATAGGCAGTGTCACTGGAGGAGATTTATAAACCAAGTATTGTTCTTATGATGATGCTATATGCCCCGTTGTGGCACGGTAATTTAAGACACTGTGAACTTCCCTTTTACAATTATTTTTATTGTACACTGTTTAAAGTACCTTCTTAAAGACCCCATGATATGTATTAATGAATGCTTACAGTTTTTCCTATGGTAACAGTAAATTAGGGTGGGACACACTTTTAAAAACCAATAGAGTGATGTATTTTTTTAGGTCAAAGCCTGAAAACAAGTTTTAGCATTTTAGCACTTCCAATTCCAATTCCAAAAAGTCTGAAATAAGGTGTCTGGTTAACACAAGCTCAAGATATTTGTCAGTGTTTATTATGCATGCTTAACCGGTCCTACTCGACCCACTTCGAGCTGGATTCGAACCGGGGTCTCTGGCGTGGGAGGAAGGTGCGATAATAAGGATGTTACAGACCGCAGTCTCTAGCGTGCCTCTTGAGGCAAGGGGAGTGAGGTTTACACGCACAGCTCTTACTTGCCTACGTCCGTTACACAGGATTCATCCATGCACATCTTTTTATATACTCATGTTCCATGGTAATATCTGTAAATCGAAAAAATAAGCTCCCCCTCCGCCTTTCAACAACATCTCTTCTTTAATGAGGATTTAATGCACAGCTGGATAATAAAACCTCCCCTTCCGCAACCTGACAATCACATAAAATCGCAGCAGTTTGCAAACAACAATGCAATGATCCAATCAAATACTGATCGACAAAACCAAGTCTTGCCTTACTTTTTTTTTCTTGTTCAAAAAGCCATTTCCCTTGGTCACCATTGGGAAGAAAAGACAGTCACGATATCTGTTTCATTCCGACTTTAACAGACATTGACTAATGGTGCGGTCACATTAGTAACATTTCAAAGGTCCATTGTTTATTATCAATAGTGTAGTGATATGTGAAGCACAGCTCACACAGAAGTCACTTTCAAACCAATTAACTTTCTTGGTTTGTGACCAACTTGAAACCCTAACAAAATATGCATGGGGAAATCTTTCGCCCTCACATGAAATTCAGTCGTGTGGATTCCATTTGATACTTGTTTTTGGTTCAATAATTTTCCAAACAACAGTAAATGCAACCGAACCTTAAAAGCCACAAAAGTTTGGACAATTTGTTATTCTGACAATATATTGTACCATTAAGAGGCCTAATCAAGCTATGAGCAATATGCAGAGCTCCTTTGTGCATCAACAGTTGTACTAAAAAAAACAAAAAAACTAAGGAACCTATTCGTTTGCATGTCTCCTAAGTATTCAACTATCTAATAGCATACTACTAAAGGGATGCTGTCACAGTAAAATACATAATATGCATAATATATCTGATTATATGTTATGCACTGGATTGTGTATGTCTAGCCAAAATTATTTTGAATCTGTCTCATCCTGTGGGGTTTGAACCCCACACTCTCTACAGCTTCACTGACATTTCTGACAACCTAATGATATAGTTGCAGAGATACGGGCCAAGGAGATCTTAGAAGAGGAAGGGGAGTACGAGGAGGAAGAGGAGGAGGAGGAAGAAGATGAGATGGCTGCTGACGAAGAGGTTGAGGTGGAAGAAGAAGAAAAGGATGATGAAGAAGAAGTAGAAGAAGAAGATGGTGAGGAGATTGAGGAGGAGGAAGACGAATCTGCTGAAGAAGAGGAAGATGAAGAGGAGGAAGCAGCAGAGGAGGCTGAAGAAAAGGAGAAAGAAGAAGCTGATGCTGAGGAGGAAGAGGTAGATGAAGAGGAGGAAGCAGCAGCAGAGGAGGCTGTGGAGGAGAAGAAGGGAAAGGAAGAGGAGGCTGAAGAAAAGGAGAAAGAAGAAGCTGATGCTGAGGAGGAAGAGGAAGATGAAGAGGAGGAAGCAGCAGCAGAGGAGGCTGTGGAGGAAGAGGAGGAGGAGGGAAAGGATGAGGAGGCTGAAGAAAAGGATGAAGTGGAAGCTGATGAGGAGGAGGAAGAGGAAGAGGAGGAAGCAGCAACAGAGGAGCCTGACGAGGAAGAGGAAGGAAAAAAAGCAGAGGCTGAAGAAAAGGAGAAAGAGGAAGCTGATGCTGAGGAGGAAGAAGAACATGAAGAGGATGCTGCTGCTGCTTCTGCTGCTCCCGAAAAGGAAGATGCTTCCATCCCTGCCGAACTAGATGAGGAGAAAGATGAAGCTGCAGAACTTGTCACCTCTAAAGAAGATGAGGCAGCTGAAGATGATGATGAGGAGGACAGAACTGATGCAGATGAAAAGGTTCCTACTGCATCACTAGATGATCAGGATGATGAATCGAGCAAAGCAGAAGAGGAGGATGACGATGGCACCATAGATGATCTAAAATCTGATGCTGAAATCCTCCCACCTTTGCCCACAGAAGAGCAAGACGATGATGTTGAAGTTGTAGCTGATGATTCCTCCTCTAAAGATATCAAAGAAGCAGAAGATGCTCTTGAGGTTGGGGAGGCTGGCCATGAAGAACCACCTCAGGAAGAAGATGATAAAGAAGAATTAGCCGAGCCAGCCCTTAAATTGCCTCCTACTACAGACGATGACAATACTGATGATGACCAAAAAGATGACCAAAGTGAGGAGAAAGATGATGACGATGATGTCCAGGAGGCTGATATCCCCATTGTGCTTGGTATCATAGCAGATGCTGGTGTTACAGTCACTGATGTTGAAGCTCAGGAAATTGGTGAGGAACCTATACTTAAAGTTGATGGTGATGCAGAGATATTAACACCCATAGAGGAGAGTGCTGCTAAAGCTGACGACGCAGTAGCTGATATAGCTGGCTCACAAGATGGCTTAAGCGCTACTGATATCCCATCTGATGACCACGATGATAAGATAGCTAAAGAACTAGCTGACGATCACGGTGAGGGTGTTAAAGACAGTCTTAAAGATGAGACTGGTGTTGGGCTGAAAGACGCTGACTCTGAAAAAGATATAACAAGTGAAGGTGAGGGTGTTACTGAGGAGCCTGAGCTAGCTGATGATGTTGCAGATAAGGAGGAGCAGGAGGCAGAGGGAAAAGAGGAGGGAGATGAACAGATAAGTGGTGAGGATGATGATGGTATTATAGTAACAGCACCTGTAGTTAGTTCCGAACCAGGTGGAGATGACACAACAGTGATGGCTGATGAAGATGATGGCTCTTCACCTGAGAAAGGTACCAAAAATATTTTTAGTTATTGACTCCGAAAGGTTTGTTTGCTTTTCAAAAATGTGTTCATGGCAAAATGACAGATAATGTTGCAGCCAGTGATTTTAGGGTTGGGAACTGAGATAAAAAAAAATATGGTTTATAATGTTTTGTTTCTGTAGTTTTCACACATGCATTTGGATGCAGTCGGAACACCATACTAAAATACTCTGACAGTTGAACTGAACTTTTTCACTGGCACTGCAGCATCATTACTGAATCTACATTGCAAAACAAACAGCGCGACCAATGTAGTTTGATTCCCAAAAGAATCACTTCGAGCTGGTTCTTGTTAGTGAATCAAAAAACACCCAGCACAACCAGTGCAGTCCGTTTCCCGAACAAATGACTCTCTTTTCAGTCGACTCTTTTTAGTGAATTTATTTTTAGTACGTTTTGTCATTAGAATTTTATAAAAAAAATAATGAATGAAATTTGTTTACACATTTTTGTTTGTTTAGTATTGTATTGATTTTAACATATTTAAGGCAAAATTAATATAATATTAATAAAAATTATTTAAAAACCTTTCAAATAAACAAAGTTTGTTTAAACACCTTTTTCAAAAACTGTTTTAAATCATTTGTTTTATATCATTGGGCAGTAACATTGCATTTCCCAACATCACATTCTTTACAAGTACTAAAAGAATACTTGATGGAACCATTAAGGAACCATAATCATTAGCAAAAAATTCTCTAGAATTTTTTATGATTCCCATCGCTAATTGTTATATCAGTCTGCAACCCTGTAAAAGTGATCAGTTGACTTAGCTTTAAAAAAAAATATGGAAACCTGTTGCCTTCAAATTATTAAGTAAATAAACCATGCATGATTGAAAAAAGTAAGTTATGTGGAATTGTCAAGTTCATGTAAATAAATTTTTTTTAATTATGCATGAAGGCTTACTTAATTTTAAGGCAATGGGTTTCCCCACTTTTTTAAGTTAAGTCAACTGATCACTTTTTACTAATTTTGCTTTTTTTAACCAAAGGTTTGCACAATTTTAGCCAAAAACAATAATCATTTAGACGTCACTTTGCTGTCACACAAAAATAGTTTAGTCTAAGTTTGCTACCATACATATCCAAATACGCTGGTAGGAAAGGACCCCATTTGAGTTCTAATTGAATTGAAGTCTAATTCATGCTGGGTGGATCAAAGAACAACACCTGGTGTATTGCTGTTCAGCTGCCAGTGAAACGGTTAGAATCCATGAGAGACTGCTTTCATGTGAGCTGTCACCAAGCGGTTGTCCTGAAAGAGGTCATTCAAGGGTATCAAAGTTCTAGATGATCAAGGAAAAAATGGGAAACTACGCTAAATGAAGGTCAAAATTGGTTACCGAGGCTTAAATGAGTAGTTAAGAATAGTGGTCATAGTCATTGTCTTATAGTAGCGCATAAAGAAATTAATTGGTAAGCTTAGATAATGTATACCGCTTATGCTTTTTACTAATGGTCGTTAAAATAGGGCTGCTTGACTTTACCCTGCTAACCTAATTTAGCTGATTTGATAATTCTCTCTGCGCAAAGCTAAACCAACTGTTCCAGTTCTTAACTCGCTACTGATGTTGCTAATGAATTTTGAAGGATCAGCCTCAATACAATAATTGAAAAAAATGTTCTGTATGTAAATTAAATCTGATTATATCTCTTTGTAAAACACTAATGCAATCTACCCAACAACAAAGGGAAAATCTTAGCTGCGCCAAAATTGCTTGGCAGAGTTCAAGAATAATAGGTCAAATGAAAATAAATTGTTATCCATTGAGGCCTCTGCTGACTTTGTCATGTGTATAACTCATCTATACAACAGCTTCTGAAGCCAAAGAGGATGTGGACATGGAAGAAACGGTTCAAGGTATAGTCTGTTTTCAAAATGCTCAGTATGAAAAGCATCTCACTAGTAAATGTTGAAAGTAGAAATTTCTGTTTTATCACATTAATTGAATTTTAATGGTTACTAAAGGCTTTAAAGTCTTGATAGATTCGAAATAAAATCATGAAGACTTCTTGTGATCTATCTGGCAAGCCTTATAAATATGTTTTCTTTTCTTTCAAAGGCATAACAACCCTGGAAGAAGAGGAAAAAGATGAAAAGGAAGAAAGCGCAGACGAAGTGGAAATTGCAGAAAAAGCGCTAGAACCAGAACCGGTCCCTAAAGGTAACAAACATGGCAACAGTTTGCTTGCATGAAGCATACAAAATGAACCAGAATTAAAATGAGAAAATTCTGCCAACACTAATAAGCTAAAAGGTTATTGACTGTGGAAGAGTGGGGTTCTATACAACATGCAGAGGTCTGATGGTGGTGGATGAGGGGAGAAGAGGGCATGAGTGTGTGTGTGTGTGGCAAGAGATGTGAGGGTTGAGAAGACCCTTAGGACTCAAACTTTGATCTCCAAAGACTTTCTGATGGCTCATTTTTCCATCTACTACACAACAGTAGGATCAATAGGATGATGCTGGTGTGTGTCTACTAGTTTGGTTAAAAGACGCATTTTGCAACTGAACTTATAACTTATAACAAAAAACCTATTTATCTGTTATTTTAATACATTCACATTTATTAATTTAGCAGATGCTTTTATGCAAAACACTTACAAATGAGGAATACAACAAGCAAAGAGGAAATCTTAAAGCTACACTGTGTAAGATTTTCTCCCATCTAGCAGTGAAATTGTATATGACTACCAAATGAATATTACTTTCTAGCCCCTCCCATTCCAAGGGCGTTTTAACTCCTACGGTGGCCGTATTATTCCAAGATTAACATGGCTTCCAGTTCGACTTCGTCCATGAGTGTTCCTTCGAGTGATGAGTTTACTTTAGAAAACTATTACAAATTGCATTTAGTTATTTAGTCAGTTAACATGTAGGTTATGACCTCTATATAAAACGAATAATAGTTTTACGTTTTCGTTATTTTGGTACCATTTCATTGCTAACATCAGCTAGGTTCCCAAACGAATGCAAGATAATCTTAGTAAAGTATCATTGCTATCGTTATTCTGTATATTGTACGAGATTAATTGTTTAAGGCAATGTTTACAGCGTAGGCTACATAATTTCCTCCATGAGCGAGTAATCTCCCCCTCGCATTCGTCACGGTGCCACTGAGTGTAAAAGTACGAAAGGCGAAGCTTGAATTTCCAGGTATGTCCCTCTTTGGCTAATGTATTTTCAGGATGGAGGAGCAACATGGCTGCCGTCATTCGAGCGACTCACTCGTATGTATTCTGAATGGCAGATTCTACGCTTACAGTGGAAGTAATTACACATAATTATAATTTTGAAAGAACAAAGTGTTTTTTGCTAAGAATCAACTTAAAAAATTACACTTTAAAGAGGTCATAAACTTGAGAAGTGCTAGTAATACAAACTAAAGTTTAAGTAATACAAAGTTTATTTATTCAAAATAATTATTTCAATTATATTATATGCCTATGTAACCTAAAATACTCTTTGGCATAATTTTTCTATTTACCTCAACAGTTTTTCTGCATATGTGAGGTCCTCAAAAGGGAAGGAAGAAAAAAAAAGGTTAAGGTAGCGTCAGCTTCTAGAGTTATTTGGCTGAACACCATGAAATCATAAATAATGCACTAAAAGTGTAAAAAGGTATAACCTTGGCCATGTTAAAATTAACATTAAATAAAAGCAGAAAGAGCACAAGGGTCATTTTGTTCTAGTGAGATGCATTCCTCCCTTTCCAATTATTCCTGCTATTTGATTTATTGATATGGTGTTGAACTACAATTTTTCTGAATTCCTCCGGTGGGCAAAAGATCTTACTGGGTATCAGATTAAAATCTGGAGAGGAGATTGGGGATAAAGCAATGTGTGTATTGCAGGATGGAAATCTAATCCCGTGCTGAGACAATGTATGACACAGCAGTATCGCAGACTCAGAGCTGAGATGAGTTCAGAGCACTGCTAGTTCTTCTGTCTGGGAACAGGAGAATGAGGTGTACTTGGATGTACCTGCAGAGACAACAGTGGAACACGGCGAGACTGAGCCTACACTGCACTATATACAGTGAGGAAAATAAGTATTTGAACACCCTGCTATTTGCAAGTTCTCCCACTTAGAAATCATGGAGGGGTCTGAAATTGTCATCGTAGGTGCATGTCCACTGTGAGAGACATAATCTAAAAAAGAAAATCCAGAAATCACAATGTATGATTTTTTAACTATTTATTTGTATGATATAGCTGCAAATAAGTATTTGAACACCTGAGAAAATCAATGTTAATATTTGGTACAGTAGCCTTTGTTTGCAATTACAGAGGTCAAACGTTTCCTGTAGTTTTTCACCAGGTTTGCACACACTGCAGGAGGGATTTTGGCCCACTCCTCCACACAGATCTTCTCTAGATCAGTCAGGTTTCTGGGCTGTCGCTGAGAAACACGGAGTTTGAGCTCCCTCCAAAGATTCTCTATTGGGTTTAGGTCTGGAGACTGGCTAGGCCACGCCAGAACCTTGATATGCTTCTTACAGAGCCACTCCTTGGTTATCCTGGCTGTGTGCTTCGGGTCATTGTCATGTTGGAAGACCCAGCCTCGACCCATCTTCAATGCTCTAACTGAGGGAAGGAGGTTGTTCCCCAAAATCTCGCAATACATGGCCCCGGTCATCCTCTCCTTAATACAGTGCAGTCGCCCTGTCCCATGTGCAGAAAAACACCCCCAAAGCATGATGCTACCACCCCCATGCTTCACAGTAGGGATGGTGTTCTTGGGATGGTACTCATCATTCTTCTTCCTCCAAACACGTTTAGTGGAATTATGACCAAAAAGTTCTATTTTGGTCTCATCTGACCACATGACTTTCTCCCATGACTCCTCTGGATCATCCAAATGGTCATTGGCAAACTTAAGACGGGCCTTGACATGTGCCGGTTTAAGCAGGGGAACCTTCCGTGCCATGCATGATTTCAAACCATGACGTCTTAGTGTATTACCAACAGTAACCTTGGAAACGGTGGTCCCAGCTCTTTTCAGGTCATTGACCAGCTCCTCCCGTGTAGTTCTGGGCTGATTTCTCACCTTTCTTAGGATCATTGAGACCCCACGAGGTGAGATCTTGCATGGAGCCCAAGTCCGAGGGAGATTGACAGTCATGTTTAGCTTCTTCCATTTTCTAATGATTGCTCCAACAGTGGACCTTTTTTCACCAAGCTGCTTGGCAATTTCCCCGTAGCCCTTTCCAGCCTTGTGGAGGTGTACAATTTTGTCTCTAGTGTCTTTGGTCTTGGCCATGTTAGTAGTTGGATTCTTACTGATTGTATGGGGTGGACAGGTGTCTTTATCCAGCTAACGACCTCAAACAGGTGCATCTAATTTAGGATAATAAATGGAGTGGAGGTGGACATTTTAAAGGCAGACTAACAGGTCTTTGAGGGTCAGAATTCTAGCTGATAGACAGGTGTTCAAATACTTATTTGCAGCTGTATCATACAAATAAATAGTTTAAAAAAAAATTTTTTTTTAGATTATGTCTCTCACAGTGGACATGCACCTACGATGACAGTTTCAGACCTCTCCATGATTTCCAAGTGGGAGAACTTGCAAAATAGCAGGGTGTTCAAATACTTATTTTCCTCACTGTATGAAGTTCCGGTACTGGTACTTGTACAGAGAGTTTCAAATACATTTGGTTAAGTAGAAAAGGTCATTATGTTATCAATTCAAGAACACTCAAGCAACCTGGGCTGGACACCCAACCCTGTCCACCCAACCCTGTCCACAACCAAGTGTAGCATTGAATGTGGGCAGGCATTTTTTGACATCACAAAAGGTACTTATGATTTATGGGGATTAAAAAAAAGGAGTGGATGGATTTTTATCATTATAGGGTGGTTGTGTACACAGACTGCCAACACACATTTATGTTCAAACACCATGAAAGTGAATTTTGCAACTGGTTTGGGGAAAACTCACACTTGGATGTAGGCTTGGATGTCCATCGCAGGCTGCAGCGAGATGCTTCTCAGCTTGTTTTGTCCATTAGATCGAAAGATCTGAAAAAAAAAAACATACATTTACCCACCCATAGACCCTCCCCTCCAAGAAATCAGGACAGAAGTGGTTGAAAGGACAAAAGAGACAGATTAAAACACCTGGTGTAAACGGGTATGTATCTGCCTCATCTACGTGATCCGAGCGACCAAAACCAGGTGTAAACAGTGCATTGTTCAGGTCGGATTTGTTGCAGGGGCATTGCTAGGTGGTTGCTGGTGGTATACTGTAACTATAAGCAATTGTTAACCGTATATTTGTAATTAAACTTTTAGACAAGGTTTTGTCAAGACAACAATCAAAGTTTGTCTTGACCAACTTTACTTTTCTAGTTAAATATATTCAAAAGTTTGTTTTTAACCTACAGTGATTTCACAGCAACATACTGATTTATATTCAATCTCCTGCTGTTTGTGCAATGAACATTAAAAATGTATGTCAAGTCTGTGGGCATTTATACATGCTGAATTTAATATGGCTTATGCAGATCTCAAGTTGACCACTGCTTTTATGAAGTGAAATTAATAACACTACGACCAATCACAACAAGCCCCATACGCTTAGCTACCAGTGGAGCTAACTGGTAGATTAGACTCTTGCCGTATCCGGTCGGCAAAACAGCAAAAACGCCCTTCTTGCAAAGGAACGATTCCAGTGCCGTCTTCTGTTCCTCTTTTAGATAAAAAGCCAAGTCTAACTCGTTCATTGTAGCGGCCAAAACCGTTTCAAACAACTGGTGTTCATCCATAGCCATCTTGCAATGTTTACTAATGAGCTCTCCTCTGGCCCGCCTATATCAGATAACCTGATGTGATTGGTGCAGCTCGGCTACAAGGGCATAGTTAATGAGCATCATTACTCAACGTCAGAGTAAACTCGCTGAGCAAATTCAACTTGTGCTCTCACGAGAACTCTGGATTTCCAGGGTAGGTTAGGACTATGTTTTTGGAAGGAATTTTGTTCAAAGATCAACAAAAGATGTTGATCCAGAAACAATTCTTACTTGGCAAAATCACGGTGACCACCTTTGCTCTTAGGTAGGATATATATTAAATAATAGATCTGTTACTAAACTCCAGCTGTTGAAGGTGATAGAAAAAACAAACACAATTTCAGCTATGCTTTCATTAAACTTCCACAGCTACATCCCTGATCACCTCGCGTGTTGGTATAAAGTATTTTATATTATTTTTAATTCACTATTATTCAGTAAATTGGTGGCAGCAATATGATAAAATTGTAATATGTTTAAGGTGCACTGTGTGTGCACCTTTGGCCCCATCATAAAAATAAAAATAATTATTTGGGAGTCTTAAAAATAGGGTTTTGTCCCGCTGATCTGTTTTATTGACAAGTTTAACTCACTTGTTTTTGACTTTAGTACTTTAGTTCTTTAAAATGTTGTGCTCCAAAGAAAATTACAGCAATAACATCACCCCCATTCCATTTACTGCAGAGAGGAGGCCAGAAAAAAATGAGAATCTCTGCCCTGCCTGCAGGCAAGCAGCAGATACTCTGTCATTCCTCTATCAAGAACATCATTAGATATGTTTCACACAACAAAATAAATCCCTGCTGAGAGAAAGAAGCCTGCTGGTAGGGGAGCGAGAGCAAAAACGTGGAACTTGAAGAGATCCATTTTGACCCATGGGGTTGAACAGTCTTCACAAAAAGCACAAACAAAGTACAAAAAAGATCTGAACATCAAAGTTTGCGCGCGTGTGTGTGTGTGTGTGTGTGTAAGCAAGTCTGTGTCTTTTGTCTTTCTATTTTCTTTCTGGACTATAAGACTCACCTTTTGTTTTGTTGGTTTTATTTCTTAAAACAGCTGAGGAAGTGAAGGAAAAAGAAGCAGAGGAACCTGTGGCAAAGGCTGAAAAAGAAGGTCGGTACACAATTACAGTGTAAGTGCTGCTATTTTCTTTAAATGGGGAAACATTATATATATGTATATTATATACTGTATATGCAGGGCCTAAAATTAACACTCGCCAAGCGCCGGTAACATTTTTTAGGAATTCTAAAAATACAATGTTGTGAGAACATGAACAATATTTTATTTTATTTTATTTTATTTTATTTTATTTTATTTTATTTTATTTTATTTTATTTTATTTTATTTTATTATTTTATTTTATTTTATTTTATTTTATTTTATTTTATTTTATTCTATTCTATTCTATTCTATTCTTGTAAACTGTACTCATTTTCACCTCCAGCTTGCTTGCGCAGAAAATAATGACAGTGACTTTAAATACACATGGAGCAGCACTAAACCAGTGCAGATAATGCCTGGTTACACTATATGAAGTTTCAATGGCAAATCAAAGTCATAGGGATAATATCCTATCTTCCAACTTCCAATGCCCCTGCTGATCTTAATCAGTCAGGAGTAAATGCATTTTATTAGCTAATAAACTTCTGCACCAAAGGTCAGTGAGAAAACAAAGGAAGAAAGAATGCATGCTGTTTTAATAACACAGATCATGTATTCGGCTGCAGGGTCGACTGATATCAAAAATGGCATTTGCATTTTAGGTTAAAGGCATTTTGAACGACACCTCCCTGTAATTCCCCGCGAGCATGTAAGCAACACAATCAAAACCGGCTTTTTGAATTTCAATTATTATTCAAAGAGACTTCTTGGAATTCTTGCAGCTGCTAAAAACATTTCCCTGCTTCTCAGCCATTTGCCATTCTTGTTAATCTCTGTTTGTTGGCGGGGTTGTCAACCTGTTTTTATTTTTAGCTGGCTTCCTTCTTGTTGTAATAATCCAATCTCTTTACTGATGCGGTGGCATTTAATCATAAAATGTCACATTAATTCTGACAAATTTATGCAATCCAAACTTATAATGAAGGTGTCATATTTGTATCTTGTGATTTACTACCACCACTTTAAAAATTAATTTTAGTAATAACATTTTGATTTATGGACATAAAATCTGGCATTGGTCTCTGATGGCATAAGCATATTATGGGTTTTAAAGATAATGACATCCATATTTTAAGCTGTAAAAGACATTTATCTCTGTGTTTAGCTGCCAATGTGATCTTTATCATCCTGTGTTGATTTAAACAAGGCTAATCTAATACATCGCTCATTAGACTCTCTTTATTTTAACAGTTTTTCAAAAAAAAAAAAGTCATTTACATCATAATCATTTTTGTATTTAATGGATTTTTGCAATTGATTTGGTTTCGGTATTGACAAGTCTGCCTGTTCTAGCAAAAAAAAAAAAAAAACACAATAACGTCACAGCCGATGATTCATATGAACCAAAGATGGCTAAAATAGGCAGGAAATGAAATGATCACTGTAGTCTATGTCGACAGGACACTCACTATTTTGCATTTGTTTGAATCCAGACAAACAAAAAGAGCCCTCTACATGTCCTTGTATGCATTCAGTAATACATAAAGATCCTCAAAAAGCCCAAGACACTAAACCAAAGGAAGAAAAAGGTATTTGGTATTGACTTGCAAGGTCAATATCATGCATGTTGTTTTAAAATATAAAAAGAAAAAGCATGGGCATATTTTCAACTTTCTGCATAACAGTGCCATTTTATAGCAAATCACACTGGCCATGTCTAAAGCATAGATCTAGTCAGAGACATGCCAATATCTTTGTTCTAACAAATTTTGTGAGCTCTTCATGCAAAAACAACTGACCAAGATGATATTTAGTATTTTGCACATGAAATAAATCGCATGCTTAAAATATAATCATTGATTGGTGAATGATGTGTACCTAAAATCATATATACATCAGTGTTATAGTAGTGGCTGAAGAGGTGGGTGTACTGTGAATTGATCAAGATAACATGCATGCATACACACGGAACAAGGATTGTAAATTATGCGTTTGTGCACATCTGGACCATATGGGTAATTTCTGTATCAGCAGATACAGAAAATCATATTTGAATTAGTTAACTTTAGATATATTTGCTCTTAATGACCCTAACTCCTTACTGTAAACTCATCATACTGCTTTCTACTAAAAGTATTTATTTTTACAATAAAATATGGATGATATATAAAAATGAATTTTCTTGTATATGCTCTCTCTGTATGTGGAACACATTTGTCTTATATTATGTTATTTAGTAAGCAGACAAATGTGTCCACTCAGAGTCGCCATCTAGTGGGATGAATTAAAGCTCTGCAGTAACTCGTCCTTTTTATCCGTTTTTCCTCCAGCTGAACCTGATAAAGTGAAGAAAAGAGGTACTTTTATTCCAGAAAAGACTTTGAATGCAGCTATTATAACTGCTTGTAATACATTTACTGACCACTTCAAGAAGCTAACAATAGATACTTTTAATGTATGTCTTCAAGTATTCAGAATTATGATTGGCCTTGTTCGTATAGGTATATTGATAGTACTTGATAGTATATTGAATAAAACAGTATAGAGCAGTTTAAGTAGAACTGAGTAGCTTTTCCAGTAGCAATTTAGACATTATTAAGTTTGTAAGTATGAGGCCACAGACTTTTAAACAACAGTTCTATGAACATAAATGAATATAAGGTAGCCTACTGTAACGTGTATTGTAGATACAATATGATCTGTTAGATTGTCTATTTTTGCTCATCTAGCTTAGTTCGACTTTCAAAGCATAGTAAATCAATGAAAAATATAACCCATGATCTCCTCTATGACCTATAATAATATAGCAATCTATTTTAGAGGACATCACTGAGGATCTTATATCAGTAAAATAGCTGGATTTTTTTCTCACTTCCAATAACTTTGACAAACACAATAGTGCCCCCTGGTGCATATCTGTTAATCTAGATTTTATTTTTTTTTAAATCAAAACCCCAACACTTAGGTATACTTCAGGATTCTTGACAGAGTATTTCAGCTCTAGTGTGATAATAATATATTGCAATATTAATCATGGCTACTGATCAATCCGGCAAATGCTTTTTTACAAGAACACTCTTTAGGACAGTGTGATTGATTCAGACATCAAGTTTAACACAGTTTTAATCTTCTCTCTCTCTCTCTCTCTCTCTCTCTCTCTCTCTCTCTCTCTCTCTCTCTCTCTCTCTCTCTCTCTCTCTCTCTCTAAACAAAGCCATCTGGTTTGATTCATGTCTGACTCATGTCACAGCTAAAATAGTCAGCCTTGAACGCAGGAGTAGGCCTATGTGATGCATTGTTTTGTTTGTTTAAAGCTGGTTAAGCTCAAGCAGGCAACTGTCGATTTCTACAGTAAACTGCTTGCTTTAGCAGCACAACTCAACAAGCATGTGCAAAAATATGAACTTGAAGTAATTAGACTAATATATTGATAAAGCATATTTACTGTATGTATGCTTGAAAAGATCAACTTGTTCTGTTAAGTTAGCAAAATGGATAAAAGAGGCTAATCAATAAGGCAATAAACTATTAAAAAGCAGAGCCAACAGCATTATGGGACATTTAAAAAAATCCAAATTTTCAATTCAATGCTTTTGATGCAATGTTCCCACAAACTCGGTAAAGACTTTGTGAAATAGGGAAAGTTTGAAAACGTATTTTTAGCTTAGCAAATTTGTAGGAACACATTTGGAGATACTGATATATGTTTGGAGAGATACTGATATGTTTTGATCAGGAAGCAACATTTTTTTTTCTTTTTTTTTTTTTTTTCTTACCAGACGTTGAGACCAAGAGAAAGGAGCCACTGCTTAAACAGAGAAAAGGTGCAGTATATGAGCTCTCACTCAGATCAAAATAATAAAAAACACACTTATATTCAATAGAGACGTGGAGTTTGTTTGTGGAAGAATATTGCACTAAAGGCTTTTTCCTTTCACCTCCTCACTATTTGCTCACCAGAAACAGAGGCTCCAAGAACAAGACTAGAGAAAGCAAAGAAAGGTAGCACAATGTGTTCCTGCTTTTATCATCATGCACTGAAAGATTTGTTTCAAATATTTTGTTATAATAGCCATGAATATTTAAGACTTGACATAATATTTGCTCTCTGGTCCACAGCTCCAAAAGCAAAGGCAGTGGCTGCCAGCATACTCAAAAAGAGAAGTAAGCTCACATGGATCTGATCATACTTATTTAAAGTGATTGTTCACCCTTAAATAAAAGGTCTGTCATTATATAGTCACCCTTATGTTGCACCAAACCTGTGTGACTTTCTTTCTTCCGTGGAACACAAAATATTTTGCTGAATGTTCACAGGCTCTTTTCCATAGATAAGAACGTAGGCCAGTAAGAGCTGTGCATGTAAACCTCACTCCCCTGGCCTCAAGAAGAGAGCTAGTGACTGATGCTAGCAGCTGCGGTATTGAGTGTCCTTGTTAGCTTGCCCGCCTCCCTAGCTGGAGACCACAGTTCGAATCCCGTTTAGGGGTGCGTTTCATGTACAACGACGTAACTCGCTGCTTTACTACAATAGTACGATACATCGTTGAAGAAATCAACTAGCTAGTCACGACTGTTTCCCAAAACTGTTTTGTCGCAAATTGGTCGTTCAACCACTTTGGTTAATGATGTTACGCAGGTGGTGGAGTAATAACTACTTTTAATGAATCTGTTTGAGATTGAATTAATGCTAGATGTTTTGCTATAAATTACAGACATTGCATCTGAGAAATATTTCTAATTTTACTTAGTTATTTTGCTCTATTTCCAGATTCAATCATAGGCTCGTTCTTACGCTCTAGAGCACGAACGCACATGCGCACTCTTCAACAACGACACGTTAAATCACTTGACAAACTAAAAGACGTAAATGACATTTGTATGTATTCTAAATAAAAGATACAGATTGTACTGAATGTCAGCTTGCTTATTTGGCTCAAGATTTGGATTTATTGAGTCCACATGTCATGCAAACAAGAAACTATGCTTCTAACCACAGGTCCAGAGCTGTTTACGAATGTACGTTAGACTCGCTGAACAATGCTGATAACAACGGAACTTGCGACGTAAGTTGGCTAACGATGTTTTCGGGAAACACACCCCAGAGCAGGTCGAGTAGGACTGGTTACATTTGGTGCTGTGACCCAGATGGGAGTGAGGTTTAGGGGGGCAGGTGTAACTGTCGTAGGCCAGTAAGAGCTGTGCGAGTAAACCTCACTCCCTTGAGCTCAACTGACACTACAGCTGCGGTCTTTAGCGTCCTTGTTAGCACGCCCGCCTCCCTCGCCGGAGACCACAGTTTGAACCATAGTGACCCAGATGGGTTCGAATATAGTAAAAAGTGTTCACGTCCTAAACTTGGAATTTTCTGCGAGCAGCGACTTGTACCACATGACTGCTGAACCACCTGACCGGCCACTGCAGATTCATTTTGGTGTTGATAGTGTTAGTTGACTCGTTGAAAATAGTAATTGCCAGGGCATGTATGGGGCGCCTTTTGTAAAGCGGCTCACGCTGAAAATAACAGCAACATTTTGTCACATTTAGCTTCAAACAATGTTTAAAAAACTGGTATGAATTTTTGACGGTCACTTTTTAGCACATTTACAACAATATTTGTCAACTTATTTTAAATAGTTAAATCTAAATATTAAATGTTACACCTAAATGTTAAATCTAAATTATAATCTAAATCTAAATGTTAAATCTAAATATTAAATCTAAATCTAAATGTTAAATTTAAATATTAAATCTAAATCTAAATGTTGAATCTAAATGTTAAATCTAAATCTAAATGTTAAATCTAAATATTAAATCTAAATCTAAATGTTAAATTTAAATATTAAATCTAAATCTAAATGTTAAATTTAAATATTAAATCTAAATCTAAATGTTGAATCTAAATGTTAAATCTAAATCTAAATGTTAAATTTAAATATAAAATCTAAATCTAAATGTTAAATTTAAATATTAAATCTAAATCTAAATGTTAAATCTAAATCTAAATGTTAAATCTAAATGTTAAATCTAAATCTAAATGTTGAATCTAAATGTTAAATCTAAATCTAAATGTTGAATCTAAATGTTTCAGGTGAAACTAAATATTTAACTAATATGCAAATTTAGATTTGATAAATGATAAACATTTAGATTCAACATTTAGATTTAACATTTAGATTCAACATTTAGATTTAGATTTAACATTTAGATTTATATTTAAATTTAACATTTAGATTTAACATTTAGATTTAACATTTAGATTTAGATTTAATATTTAGATTTAACATTTAGATTTAGATTTAGATTTAACATTTAGATTTAGATTTAGATTTAACATTTAGATTTAGATTTAGCATTTAGATTTAACATTTAACATTTAGGTGTAACATTTAATATTTAGATTTAACTATTTAAAATATCTCTAAGCTGACAAATATTGTTGTAAATGTGCTAAAAAGTGACCGTCAAAATTTCATACCAGTTTTTTAAACATTGTTTGAAGCTAAATGTGACAAAATGTTGCTGTTATTCTCAGCGTGAGCCGCTTTACAAACGGCGCCCCATAGGCATGAACGTTATGGTTATTACAACACCTTTACTTTACGGAGAGCTTACGACCTACTAGCTACGTTCTATAGTGCTGTCGAATAAAGTACAGAGTTAGTTACGAAGTAGCTAGTAGTTACTAAGCCTCTGGTGTGGACTTTACGTTACAATTTAAGTAACAACTTACGAATGGCTGGTGCAAACCTACCAGGTCACCATTCATTTTCATTGTATGGAAAAGAGCAGCATGAATATCCTGCTTAACATCTCCTTTGTGTTCTACAGAAGAAAGAAAATCAAAATCAAGTTTTGATCAACCATGAGAATTTTTGGGTGATCTCTTTTAAGTTGATGGCAAATGTTAAAATTCCGTTTGATCTAAAGATATGACAGCAGTGCTTTCCCTTCTCCTAATAACAGGATCTAGAGCCTCAAAGGACGCGGAAGTGTCAGCTGCTCCAGCTCCGATACAGGAGCGTGAGTGCAACTCAAAGCCTTGTGACTTTTTAATATTACAACGTGTTACATTCTCGTAATGCAAAAAGACAGCAGCAATAACACGCAATATACAGTCAGTCTATTGTAACTCTGAATCTTTCTTTTCACAACCCCTTAAAACAGTTCCTATGTGCCGACCAACACCTGTGTACTGCCCAGCGCCCCCTGGCTGGTATGGTGAGTATTGCAGTCACCTATGATTACTGTAACTTAATGAACTTTAACATAAAAGACCTTTAAAAATAATATAAGCATCCTTAAATACCCTGAAATTCACTTTATCCTTTATCTTACAGTGCATCATATAGTTACAAGTAGCCCATTACCACCATCGGCTTTTCCAGGTATTCAAGACTTTGTTAATTCAAATGCATTCATCAAAATAGTTGACATCTGTTTTTACTAACTAAATTATGTGGCTGTCAAATGCCTAAAAATGCTGCCAGTTTCAGTATGTTCAATAGTTCAGTATGCTTAATACATCACTGCCTTATACAAGCTTTTTTAACATTACATTTTTCACTGTATTTTTCAGAATCAGAAGTTCCATTTTTAACAACTCATCAAGCTCCTACTGTAGTGAAAGGTGTTGATATCATAATATTTCTGAATTTTAATTCTATATTTGCCATTTGTCAATTTTGTTAAATCTGATTTAATGTTTCCTTTGCTTTAGAACCGGAAGCTACTAAGGCAAAACCAAAAAAAGACACTCAAAAGAAAGGTATAGTAGTAATTTGTCTTGATTTAGTGCCTGTAGTAAATATGTAGTATTTTTTTCCAGTTACATTGACATGTAAAAAGACCTGAAGCAAGTAATAACCTCTGACCTCCAATTTCAGAACCAGCTGCACCAAAAGAAAAAGCCAAAGCAACTAAGAAGGGTGAGAACTTGTTTAAAATGAAATGGAGACGATGCTTTACTCAATGTTTGCCATCTATCTATCTATCTATCTATCTATCTATCTATCTATCTATCTATCTATCTATCTATCTATCTATCTATCTATCTATCTATCCATCCATCCATCCATCCGAATCTGTGCATTTATATTTGTTTTTGTACATTTGTACTGTATGTGTTCAAGAGCCCACAGTTACTAAAGACAACGTAAAACCTTCAGTGGCAAAGAAAAGTAAGGACAATAGAAAAATGATGGCTAAATTTCCATTTTAGATCTACTTTCATACTAAATAAATCATTTTTTATGACTTAGGGCCAACAGTTGTGAAGGAGAAGCCTAAAAGGACAGGTAATTATGGTTCAGGAACTGACTTACAGTAGCAGTAGTTTTATATTAATGAACCATAACTTATAATTTCCTCTTTTACAGAGCGAGTGATCACAAAAGAAAAGGCAAAACCTACCTCTACTAAGAAAGGTAGATTTTTCAACTTTATTGTATATAATGTAAAATTACATTTATATTATCATAAATTTAAATGCAGTTCATAAAAAAAGATCCTGCGCAATACTACGGTGACCGGGAGGGGACATGTTCGGTTCGGCCACGCGATGTAAAGCCATGGCCTCGAGATCATATGTTGAGGGAACGATATATTTTTCTCGTGGCCATGACTTCATATTTTGAGAGAACGACATCTATTTCTCGTGGCCACGAGTTATGTTGAGGGTACCACACTGGTCAATACTGTAACCATATACAGCAGTCGGAGATGGAGATAACTGATGAAATAACATTTTACTTTGAATTAGGAATGTCATATAAAGATATAGCGCGGTTTCTGGCATTAAGACATGGGTACATATTAAGTGAAAGACACCTGAAGCCCATTCTTAAGTTGAATGGGCTTTTTCGTCAGAAATTTGCTAGCTTGAATGAAATACTCGGGTCACGAATAAAGTCCCGTTTAAGGCAATAAACAAAAACAAATTATGAGAAACTTAATTATGACGTTCCCACGAGTTTATATGTTGTGGCCACGACAAAACTAAGTGAACCGAACATGTCCCCTCCCGGTCACTGTACTACACAGATGCTTTATTAAATGGAGTATAAATAGAGTTGTCAGGCTATCTTAAAAACAATTACCACCAATCTGGCTGCTAAACATACAGGAATCATAAATCCTAAATCTTTATTACATCCTGTTCTTACTATAGAGCCAGCAGTAACAAAGAAGGCAAAAGTTACAACAACCAAATACAAAGGTAACCTCACATACTTATACAGTACAAACAAAAAATACATATTCATATTAATAGCTTAAACGTGAAATGTTTCATACTCAAAAAAACTCTCATAATGTTATGAAAGAAGGAAGAAGTCTTAATCCTTGTGTTATTATCTTGTATTAGCTCATTTAATACTCACAGAAAGAGGTTTAACTGTGTCATAAACTTGGTGTTTATAAATTGGTAACAGTTATAAATATTTCAGACTGGATGATATTTGTCTCGCTTCTATAGGCAGGTGTCTGTTAGCTGCCCCATGGCAATGTCATAAACTGTTCTGCTCAGCTTTTTTTTTAAAGTGTTGGACATGAAGACAGAACCTCAGAGTTTTGCTGAGTGAATAGTTGAATTCTGAAAAAAAAATATTTTTGTTTTGTTTTCCAGTACAAATATCTTAAAACAAGAAAGAAAAAAAAAGAAAAAAAAATTGGGTATGAAAATGTAATATTGTTTTGCCTATGAATTAAGTTTATTTTTCTGTCTCATTTGCATATTTCTCTCTATCTCTTTCTCTTTTTTCTTTTTTTTTCTTAATTTCCATAGATTTTTCAGAAAACAAACCTTAATATCTTCTGCCATTTTGCTTCTCAAGTAAATGTATCTTGATTTAGGAATAGTTAGATATTTGTACTGGAAAATAAAACAAAAGAAAATCAGTTTTTGCAGTGTAAGATGTGAAGATGGGCATTGATAAATACTACTTTTATTTCATAATACATCCTATAAATCTATACTTGTTTGTGTCTCTACATGGGAAGAAGAGAAAGCTGTAAAGCAAGTGAAGCCCACTGCAGAGGGTGAGTTATTTTATTGTAAAGTATTAGGTGATGCTTGCTTAAAGATTTTTAATTTAGCTCATATTTAACCCTCTAATACTGCATATTCAACTATTAAAGTCATCCAACATTGTTAGTGCTGCTTACATTAATTGACTTGTTGAAAAGATTGGCCTTATTATTTGTGCATGGATGTTAAAATGAGCAAAAAAATCAGTCTTGAAGGAGGGACACAAGCGTTATCATTGAAAATGTCTTAGTAACCATGTGGGAGAATTAGCAATTACCTTGTGCTTAAAGGTCCCATTCCATGGATTATTTTTATTATTTTATCATGTTTCCAGGGGTGCCCTTATAATGTTAGTATGTTTTTTAGATCAAAAATTGTTATAATTTAGAAATAAAAGGCATATTTCCTAGCCTGATTTCATTCCCTGGTTTGAACACTCTGTTTGAAGGGGCGTGTCTGCTGTGAGACTTCAGTGTAAACGCCCACTGCTGTGATTGGCTGACATGCTTGCATATGAAATATCTGGCATTACATGTGGAACTATCTGGAAAACTTTTACTATTACAGCTATTATACGTTTTTACTATTACAACTATCGGGATTAACGAATCGTGAGAAGTTTTTTAAGTATTTAGATCTATTTCAATTACATAAAAAATTGCAGTGAGCGTTGAGCAGATGACAGCCTGTTGATCGCGTGAAAAAAGATCTTATCATTGCAACGCAGTTTCTGCACTCACTAATGATTTCACCAATGCAAACATGAGGCATATAAATACAGTAAGAGCTTCGTTGTGCAGTGTAACAGCGTCATTTATTTCATAACGAGTTTTGGCAAGTGTCCAGATAAACTCGCGCTGTGTGATTGATTGACAGCTTGGACGATTGGAAAGGGATTGTTCTTTGATCGCTTTCTGTATATTAATCACAGTTTAAGTAAGATTATTTTCATCCTACTAAGAGAAACGATGTTAAGTTGATCGCTACTTCCATATTAAATCACTACTTACCGCTTGCTGGAATATAGTTGAAATTGCCCCCTTCGTCAGTATGAAACGCTGAGAGAAGCCTGCTTGATATTATCCCAGGTTAGAAAAACAGTCCGTGGTGAAATGGACAGAGCAAACTAACAACTTCGAATTAAACTTTTGCGGTATCCGATTATAGATAAACATCAACCGTCTGTTGACATTTCGCCATCAATACGCCTGTGTTCCTGTGGGCGGAGGTTAGTCTAAACACGGTTCTGGTGATGTCACTAATGAAGGAAGTAGAGGGGTGTAGTCCAATCGAGCCGTTTTTTGTAGTCAACTTCTGTTAAATAAAATATCTCGCTTGGCATTGAACTTTGAGCGTTATAATTTTACAGATATTATTTATACTCTAACAACAACATTACACACTAACTAAACTTTGAAACATGGAATCGCATGCAACGGGACCTTTAAAACACTCAAAACACCTTAGCAATTGCATAACAATGCCTTGACAACCAGCAACAAGACACTGGCATTTTATTCAGAAAATGTAAACATTTAATTAATAATATATTGTTGGGATATTTAGAATATCCTACCTGTTTTTCTTTTTTAATAAAATGTTTATTATAAACTTAATTGTTGTCTCGCTCTGAATGTGTTGAAGACACAAGTTTGTTTGAATGGATATTTCAATCAATAATCCTGCAAAGAACATCTACATTTAGTGAATGATTTTGTTCATCCTGAGAGATAGGTCACTACATTTTAGATTGCTAATGGACTCTTTAGAATTATTACGTGCAAAGCTTATCGACTTCTTGACAGGAAACCAGTATTTAATGTTTATGTGCTTTCAACTTCTTTAGTACATTGATGTCGTGCAAGGACTAACACATAAAATCCTGCAAGAGCTGGCAAATCGACAAGAGTCCAGACTAAAAGTAAAAGTAAAAGTGATAAAACACTTTAAAATAGCGTTTACTGCAAAAACAAAACAAAATCAACTCACTTAAATGAAAGGTTTAAGTATAAATGGTGCCAAAATGACAACCTTCAATGATAAGTGCATGTATGTACTGTATATACACATGCGCACGCACACACACACACACACACACACATTTACATTGTTGTATGTACTATATTGTATAGCATCAATGTAATTTGTTTATGTTTGATCATTAGTCAAGAAGAAGGCCACATCAACACCAAAAGCCAAACAAGCCATTAAAGAAGTTGTTGTGGGTAAGTTTTAATGACTATTTTTAACATTGCATTTGCATTATAAAAAAGCCCAAAAGACGTCTCTGTAATATAATAATAAAAATTATTTTCATGGCTAATAAACCTAAAACTGGATCCATAGAAGGTTTATGTAGAGTTATATTATTGTCTGCTATCAGGATAAAAAAGGCATGCATGACATAATATTGAGGAATTGTTTTTATATTAATTTCCCAATGGATGCGTTGTGTTCACCAGTACGTTTTATTTGCTTTTGTAAAAGCACAGAGAACTTACTGCATAGATGATTGTAAGATGGATCAAGGAAACAAAAAAAACCCTTAGACTCCAGTTGGCATAAGAAAATTGGATCTGTCAAGTAATATAACTTCAGATGAAGTCATGACAGAATTTCTCTATTTTTATGACAGGAGGTGTACCTTACAAGTTCTGCTTCATGACTATATAATCACTTAACTGAGCATGTTTTCCTGACACATTAATAATAGAAATAACTGATTTTAAACTTGATTAAAAGACGTATGCACACTTGAAGTGCAATTATGAAGGTGTTACATTGTAAATGTGTAAATGAAAAAACACATGATAGATAATGTGATGAGCATTATTCTCCTTCACCTCCAGAAAAACCTGTTCCAGCCGAGAAGAAAACATCTGAAGAAACCCAAGGTATGAAGCAGACATGGCTCTGTTTCAAAAACTAGTATGCTTACTATGTACACAGCATTTAAAAGGGACAAGTCAACCAAAAATAAAAATTCTGTCATTATTTATTCACCCTGATGTCATGTCATCTGAGTTTAACTCAAGAATTGGAAACCGGCTTTGTGAAGTGGATCAGCCATGTAATTTGTAAGATCTGACTTAAAATAATGATTTCTACGGCAGTTAACTCATAAATTTGTGATTTTTAAATATTTACAGAAAACGAGAGTTCATTTTACACAAACTATCCCTTTAAAAATGAAAGCAGTGAAATAGAGAAAGCAATTACATAATCCATTATGAGAAGCCCAGTGGAAATGTGGATTATAAACGAATTTAATTCAGTACTGAGAAGTGCTAAAAATATTTTATTTATTTATTTGTATCCTTTTAACCCTTAAATGCATGAATGTTTCGCCAATCATTCTTACGTATTTGGGTCTTTAGCGACCCGGATCTACAGTGCAATGCATAAGTGAATACACCCATGCTAAAGTTGACTAAAAAGAGGAATAAAAAATCATATTTTGGAAATTGAACTTAATGCCTTAATTAAAAAAATTAGGAAAAATCCAACCTTTAAGGACACCAATTTTCTTTGTGAATGAATAATGTATCGTAAATAAATAAATGTTCTTCCTTAAAATACATGGTGCATAAGTGAGTACACCCCTATGTTAAATTCCCATAGAGGCAGGCAGATTTTTATTTTTAAGTATTTTTTTAAAAAAAAATTTAGGATACTATGCATCCTGATAAAGTTCCCTTGGCCTTTGGAATTAAAATAGCCCCACATCATCACATAGCCTTCACCATACCTAGAGATTGGCATGGGGTACTTTCCATAAGATCATCTCTCAATGCAAATCAAACTAGCTTTTAGGCTAACTGAAATAAAATCATGCCAATCTCTAGGTATGGTGAAAGCTATGTGATGATGTGGGGCTATTTTAATTCCAAAGGCCAAGGGAACTTTATCAGGATGCATAGTATCCTAAAAAAAAATAAAAAAAAATACTTAAAAATAAAAATCTGCCTGCCTCTATGGGAATTTAACATAGGGGTGTACTCACTTATGCACCATGTATTTTAAGGAAGAACATTTATTTATTTACGATACATTATTCATTCACAAAGAAAATTGGTGTCCTTAAAGGTTGGATTTTTCCTAATTTTTTAAATTAAGGCATTAAGTTCAATTTCCAAAATATGATTTTTTATTCCTCTTTTTAGTCAACTTTAGCATGGGTGTATTCACTTATGCATTGCACTGTAGATCTAACACGGATGGATCTCTACCTGTCGCAATAATACACAACTCTCCTGATATTAGAGTAACAATTACAGAAGAATAAAATAAAGTATATTTTGTTACCTTTTGGAGCTTGGAAGGGTTCATTTTGAGCAAAAGTTTTATACAATCATCACTGTCCTCGTCAGAGCTTATTTCCCAGTACATTCAGCATCTGGCTCATATTTGCGATCTCAAACATATTCTCAAATCTATCATTTTCAGCATCTTCAAAATCAATTTTGATCGCTGACAGCTTCTTCACCAGATCCATCAAGAGATAGTGACACTAATATTTGATTGCGTTCAGTACTTGCTATGCAGTAAATCGCTGAGCCATTTCAAGTTTGCCTGATGATACTTCCTATTCTTTTGTTTTCTGCCTGCAGTAACTATGAGTGAAATGTCACTTCATCATTGTGTATCAGACATTGCACTTATCAAATATTCAATTGTTGTGCAGAAAAAATATACTTACACTGTTACACACCTCGAGTCGTTCCCAACCCTATACAATTTGTACAAAAAATGTATGGGAAAACAGGCATTCTTTTATAATTTTGTTCTTGTTATATTGTTTATAATGAATTAATTGAGGAATACTAAGAAGGTTGATGTCTAAAGTTAAAAAATGAATGAGGAGGAGGGTAGTGAATGACGTCCTGGGTCACTAAAGACCCGAAGTATGCATTTAAGGGTTAAAAGTATTGCATTGTAAGCTTAGCACTGTTAACGGCAAACATTGTTGTGAGCAGTTTGTAAATCAGTTCCATGTGGAGTGCTTTTTGTGTGGCGTGGAGTTCAAAATCAGTCACTTCTGAGGTTCTATTTCATTTAGAATGCTCCCTAGTAAGGCAGCGAGACATCTCTCTATTTTTTTGGAACAGAGCCCATGTGTTGCCATCATTTTCAGGTTAATCTTTGCTAACCATAATTCTGTCCTCAAATTTCTGTCTTCAGACAAACCAGCTGAGGCACCAGCAAGTAAGTTCCAATGTTTTCTGACGTCCATGAGGTGTGGAGAAGTATTGCGTGAAGCTTGAGATTAAATTTAGCCTGAGTGCTTCGCATAGTGCTGTACCTAATCATTCCAGATGTCAAAAGCAATAATCAAATGCATGCATTTGTGTAAGCAGTTTGAAACATCTGCAGACTACATTTAGAAATGCATTGTTCAGCATACATAGTGATCATGCGTACCTGCATATTGTAGAACTTGGGAGAACTTCAAAAACTTCCAGGCGACATTAAGGTACAATTCCTTATTCACCAAATGTATTAACATCACAGTTTCAATAACTGAGCCACAGTACACATTGTTACTATTCTAGGTTGTCCCACTTAAACCAAAGGGATTAAACTATTTTTAAACAGCATTAGTGAAATTACAAATTAAATTTAGCTATTAATACACTAATGCTGCTTGCTGGTTGGCCCTGTGTGAACTCCTAATGTCACTCTTTCACTAACTCCTGCCTAACACAAATCGCTTGACTTGCTCGTTAGAGACTCAAGGTCAGATTTAATAACCGTTGTGTCAAATTATTTCAGTGAAAACCCTGGGTCTTATTCACAAACCACTTGCCGTCCAATTTAATAAAGCACTATTCACTGCAAAAAATAATAATTTAATCAGTAAATATTTGTCTTATTTTTCTGTAAAAATAGTTAAGCATCCTTAAAGGAATAGTTCACTTAAAAATGAAGATTCTGTCATCATTTCCTCACCCTCAAGTTGTTTCAAACCTGTTTGAATTTCTTTCTTCTGCTGAACACAAAGAAACATATTTTGAAGAATGTTGGTAACCAAACAGTTGATGGACTGCACTGACTTCCATAGTAGTAAATAAATTACTATGGAAGTCAATGGGGTTCATCGACATTCTTCAAAATATCTTCCTTTGTGTTCAGCAGAAGAAAGAAATTCATACAGGTTTGAAACAACTTGAGGGTGATGATTTTTATCTATTTACAGATTCTTTCTTTATTTAATGCAACATGAAGTGGCAAATAAAGTCAAGTCGCCTTTATTTAGTGCTTTATACAATGCAGATTGTTTCAAAGCAGTGATAAATAGAGAAATAACAATCAATTACTACGTTTACATGCAGCCAATAACCCGTTCAAAACCGGAATATTAGCAATAACCCGGTCGCGCATGGCCATGTAAACACTGGCAAAAACCCGAATATGCTCATATCTCGGTTTTTAAAAACCCGAAAATGATCCCTGGGGTACCCCTTTTCTAACCCGAATATTTGGTCATGTAAACGCGTATCGGCATATCCCCATCAAAAGGAACATTGATTTGTGTTCTGCGCATGTTCTATTCGCAAGGAATCTTGGTCTTTTGAGTAGAGATGGCGCATACAAAAACCCGCGTGCAGTATACCGGAAGTAAACAAGAAGTAGAGATAAACACTAGTCAATTTAGTGTTGATTTAGTTTGTTTTTGAAACACATTTTGAAAAAAGAGAATCAGCTATAAGGCAGCCCTGCTGTCAATTCAGTTCAAGTTTAGTTCTCATCCAATCAAATCAATAATGTTACTGAATTTTAATCCCCACGGTTTGTGAATACCCACAAATGCAACATTTGTGTTATTTCAGTGCCACTTACTTGCAACTACTCTTCAGATGGACATTTCTTACAGTTATAGTTCACCAAGGAATTCTCTTTAATGTAAAAATGTGTTTCTCCTTGGGAAATCTCAGGATTTTTGAGGATATGTAATCCCACCAAGGTCTCAAGTGTCTTTTTTTATTCGCAAGCCTGGTTTTCATCCATTTAAAGTAACTTTTGAAGGTCGCCATTACTTTCAAATTCAAGTCTCCAACTCTGCCTCAATGGGTGTTCGCAGATATCTTGGTCTACTGCTTGTAAAAATTATTCCTTTGAGAACTGAGCTTTATCATGTCACCATATAACAAACCTGAAAACGAAATGCCACATTAACAGATATTCTATCCTTAACTGAAAGTATTTGCCATGTCATTTAAAGATTTGCTACAGCAGCACTTGTTATATGTTGAAATGAGTAAATTTTTCTGCAATTTTTCTCTCTAACAACTAATTAGAAGAGCTGAAAGTGGAGGAAAATGTCACGGAGGGCAAAAAGCCAGGTAAATGAATCTAATTCCACACCATACATTGCAATCGTCCACTGTAACAGAGTTTTAGAAACAGTGCAATAATATGTTACATTGAAATATGGAATTTTACATAGCATGTAACCTGTTGCCGGACAAACATCAAGCACAACTTCAACTGAATAGAGATGCTTTATTATAACTGAATAGCTTCAGTTATTGCTTTATATTCTGTTTATCAGTGGGTGTAATGCATTACACCCAACATGCACTACTGTAATTGAATTACTTTTCCCTTAGAAAAGTCAAGTAAGAGAAATTGGTCTCTTAATTGTTCTGTCATTTAGTTACCATTACTTCTGATGTTGCATTGAATACTTCATAGACTATAGAACAATACAAACAATAAAAGAGCAGTTTCATGTCTATCTTTGTAAAGTTCAACTGGTCGAAGTTGAAATGGGATTTAGAGGGTAATTAATTAGTAGTAAGTAATGCAATACTTTTTAAAGAGTAATTAGTACAGTAATCTAATTACACTGTTCAAGATGTAATGTTGTAGTTGCACATATTTTAACTTGAATTTTCCAATTGATTGTGTGTGTGTGTATATATATATATATATATATATATATATATATATATATATATATATATATATATACGGTTCGTGTGTATGTGTATGTTTTGAACTGTTCAGTGTTTTATGTATTTAGTTGTTGTTTTTTGCACATGACAACTGAGAATCACTTGTTCTTTGTGTTACAGGCAAGATACCGTACTTCCAGTGTGTTTTAATGAGCACAAAATCCAGCCAATATCCACTGCGGCCCATGTCCCCTGCTATGAGTCCAGCTATTAACCCCAGCATGATGAGAGCCATGATGGAGCAGAGGGCCGCGTTACTGCAGCAGAAAGCCCGTGCAGCTGGACAGTAATAGTCCGGCTCTGGCAGGTGTAAACTGCTTATGAACCGCTGTAAATACACAGTGCTGCTGAGCTCTCAAGAGCTATTCACCTAAACCATCACAGAGACTAAATAACAAATGGAGGTCACTGGTTTTTCAATGGACGCTCTCCATTCCTCCATAAGTGGCTTTTGAATCTAATCACAGTTTCACAATTTTGACAAAAATGAATATGCAATTACTTCAAAGAAATATAAATAAATTATAATGTACGTTTTGAAATATATTTAATGTCAAAGAAATGTTACTGGGTAGATAAATTTATTTATTTATTTATTTGAGATCTTAAAACAGCTGTTTACATTTGTTGCAGGGAAGATTCTGCTGGGTTTTTTTTTTTCACATTGTAAATAAGACTACTCAGCAGCTAAACAAATTTAGAAGTGGTTAAATAATTTAAGTGTTCCTTTAAATATTCAGATATTTATTTTTTTATATCAGAGTATATGATCTCATTACGGAAAGGAATACTGCAGCACACATTCACTTAGGGCCTTATCTTTTGGCGCAGGCCATTTCCTTTGGCTCACTGGTAATAAGATTATGCGTAGTATGTCTGGGTTCTACCAGGGTCTGGGATCTTTCTGCATTTGTATGCATGGCCATTAGAAAAAAGAAGGACGCCATTTGGACCGAATCCGATTTCTATCTTAACCAATGAAAAGAGCATACATCCTTATAGAATTGAAAGAGACATTAAGAAATTAAGGCACACAAAAGCCTCTAAATAATGAAAGGCTTTCATTTTACTTGACTGAGACTTTTTTTTAGTATCGCTTTAGTTAATTGAAACCCCCTATTGGGGTTATTAGATTTATGGTAGTGAATTCAATAGTGGAATATGTATAATATAACTTTTCATGTACAGGTAAAACCCAAAGCAATTGTGCTATACTTGTGTATATAAAGTATACCGAAAATTCAGTGTTTTACAGTATTTGTCCACCCTGCAATCGTTTTCTCTATTTTTCCTACATTGATCAGTGGTCTTCAATGTTTTTCAAACCGATTGACCCTTTTGTGGATACACAATGTATAAAATCAATTGTATTTTAAGCTTGGCCTAAAATATGCCATTTTAATGCATTTACATTCTTTGTTTTGTTGCTTCATGGATAAGCCATTAAGTAATTATTATTAAGAATATAATATTAGTAATAATTATTGGTAACACTTTACAATAAGGTTTCATTAGTTAACATGAACTAACAATAAACAATACTTCTACAGCATTTATTAATCTTAATGTTAATTTCTACAATTACTAATACATTTTTAAGATCAAAAGTTGCATCTGTTTACATTATTTAATTCACTGTGAACTAAAATGAACATGAATATTTTTTATTAACTAACATTAACAAAGGTTAATAAATTCTGTAAGAATAAATTGCTTATTGTTTGCTCATGTTAGTTAATACATTATGTTAACAAATGAGACCTTATTGTAAAGTGTTACTGAATTATTTGTAATCATTATTGGGATTATTGTATGTTATTTTAAGATTTTTAATGTGGGTTGGACAATTAAATATTTAACTTAGTTTTGCTTACCAGTAAAAAATTACTTTCTAACTTAGTGTTTCTGTGTTGTTTTCCAGTACAAATATCTAAACGTTCTTAAATC
This sequence comes from Abramis brama, assembly GCF_963993115.1. Taxonomy (NCBI): domain Eukaryota; kingdom Metazoa; phylum Chordata; class Actinopteri; order Cypriniformes; family Leuciscidae; genus Abramis; species Abramis brama. Next base: position 27,751,525 of record NC_139980.1, read on the forward strand.
AAGATGTATTTACTTAAGAAGCTAAATTACTTGATATTAAGTCTTGGTTTTTTTTGTGTTTTTTTTAAATGAGTGGCAAATAAAGTAAATTCATGCTTAAACCAAGAAACAAAAAAATCTGCCAATGGGGTCAGAAAAACAATCTTGTTTTCACTTTGAATTAAGTTTATTTTTCTGACCCCATTTGCAGATATTTTCTTATTTTTTACTCTTTTTGAACTCAGAAAACAAAATATCTTGAGTCCTTTTGTTTCTCAAATAAATATATCTTGAGTTAAGAATGTTTCGATTTTTGTGCTGAAAAACAAGACAAAAATACAGAGTATACACGCCTGTTGAAGACCCCTTCCCTAGGTAGTCATCAAACAGTGTGTGGATTAACTGTAAAGTACAATAGTATATTATTTGACTTTACTTTGACCAACAGTGATTTTCAAGATGTTAATCTGAAGTCACTGTCCATTCTCAGAGGCATCTTGTTCTTGTAACATTTTGCTCCGAGCTTGATTCAAACCAACGTTTCCGGCATGAGAGGCGGGCGCGCTAACAAGGATACTAAAGACCGCAGCCTCTAGCGTGCCTCTTGAGGCCAGGGGAGTGAGGTTTACTTGCACAGCTTTTACTAGTGGCTCCGTTACACACACCTCCCTAAACCTCACTTCCCTCAGGGTCACGGCACCAACGTAACCCCTACGCACCGCTCCAAACTGGATTTGAACTGCCGTCTCTGGCATGGGAGGTGGGCGCGCTAACAAGGACACTAAAGACCATAGCCTTTTGAGGCCAGGGGAGTGAGGTTTACATGCCCATCTCTTACTAGCCTGCCTATGTTACACTCACCTCCCTAAACCTCACTTCCATCTGGGTCACGGCACCAACGTTACCCCTCCGGTTCTACTCGCACCGTTCCGAAAAGGATTCGAACCGGCGAGTGCACTAACAAGGACGCTAAAGACCGTAGCCTCTAGTATCAGTCGCAACACTCTAAAAAATGCTGGGTTGTTTCAACCCATGTTTGGGTCAAATATGGACAAACCCAACCATTGGGTTTAAAAATGTAATTAAAAAAATGTAAACCAACGGTTGGGTTTGTGCACCACAAGAGGAGTGTAGTTCTCTTCTTGAGCCCAGGGGAGTGAGGTTTAGTCGCACAGGTCCTACTAGCTGGCCTCCATTACATGGGTCTGACAATTTCAACCTGAAATACTTTGTCTTATTCAAGAACACACTGGCGTGTGACATTTATTTTCAGTCATTTAGGGATCGGCAAGACCTAAAATACTGTATGTCCTTGAATGTCTTCTCATAATCAACAGCAGTGAAACAAATAAAAATGACAAGAACAAGAGTGAACAGCTGGCTGATTTTTGAGTGCCGCTGTGCATACGGTCATAGAAAGACTGCATAATGTTAGTACTGTATGTAGTGATCGCAGCAGAAGGCTGTTTCTCTTTAATCAGGACATAGTGAGACAGTTAGCTGTAACTGCCTGACTTTGAACATAGAAGTAGGCCGCAGAAGTAATCTCACTTCGAAGTTACAGCATGCAGCTTCCTGCAGAGAGGACGTCAACTGTACTGTTGATATTCCTAATATATATATATATATATATATATATATATATATATATATATATACACACAATGCAAATATTGATGACCCTGAAAAACATGTATAAAATGGGACACCATTTTTGTCTGACATTGAGAAAAATCACTGTCTTAGCTTAAATGAGAGACAGTTTACAGTGAAAACGCAATGTTTACGAGGTGGAACCTCAATTGTTGATTCTCAGAAGGCTTTGAGCTCCATAGATGTATAAAATCCAAGTGTGGGGCTAAACATTTTATTTTGAGAGGTGACAGAAGTTGTTCTTAAAGTTTTTGAATGTGTTTGGTATTTGCATGACTCCTGAGAATATTGCACATGTCAGTTTCTGATGTGTTCAATTAGCTTGTTACACTGAATTTCAATGGAGGCTGCTAAATGATCTTTCTTTCATAAGACTTGCGCTGATTACATTAGGTTGGGCACCTATAACTTGTCAGCCTTATAAGCTAAATTATGTTTAGCTTATAAAATGATTGATCACCTTTTTCACAAAGTAGTAGGATTTTGTGGTTTGATTTATTGGTTTTACTAGGGCATGTCAGATTGCTCCATTATTTGTCATCACGTCGCAGAGACCTAATTCAGTTCTATGGTAAACTGTCATGTTCTTATGAATGTTGAATAAGATCTGTCAGTAGAACCAAAGGAAATTTTGACTAAATCAATGTTTTGTTTTGTTTTTTTATTCACATATTGCTGAATTCTATGTTGGAGTGGTCAAAATTCTGGTAATAAAGCAATTTCTTTGTGCAAACTTGTCTGTGACAGAATGTCTTTTTTCGTGTACTTATTAAATTGGGTGAAAAAAAATAATATTTATTTTGGAAAATGAATGTCAAGCCAAGTGTGTGAAAGCAATTATAAATAAAAGCTGCCTGTATAATTCAGTCTATTGAGGTTTTGTTATGAATGTAACGTCAAAGTTGAGTGCATGTTTCTTCTTAATTGTTTTACCCCCCAATGCTGTTTTTGACAAATTCATGTTCTACACAAAAATCTATATATTTAATATATCCATACACTGTTGTGGAAATGTGTGCAGTCAGCAAACAAATGGAAGCTAAATATGTTTCATTTACTGAGTACTGACTTACAGTAGCTGAAATGCGTTATCCCAATACTTTTTGTTCACAGTTCAGGGACCTTGGCCTTCTAAACTTTGATACAAACCTTTTGTTTTCCCAGAACGCTGCTGCTGGTGAAACCACAGCTAGCTAATATGAGCTTGACTTTTTGGTCTTAAAAAATGTTAAAAGGTAAGGGACCTTTCACAACAAAAACCAAGGAATCAAATCCACACAGAAGAAAGCCAAGGGCACACCAGGATATGATGAACAACTTTTTTGAAACATTAGCAAGCATTAACTTGTAGCCTGTACCTTTCAGCATAGCCACAACATAGGCTGAATTCAGAACAACATACTAGCATGCATACATGGCAGGTAGTATGAGTAAATAGTAAGAGTTAGTATGCTATTCGGAATTGAGCCTCTGTTTCCAAATACCTTTTAAAAAGTACTACACTGTAAAATGTAATTAGTTGACCTTACTTAAAAAAAAGTATGCAAACTCGTTGCCTCAAAAAAAATAAGCAAAGTAATCTTAAGATTAGTGAGTTAGAAAAGCTTGTTTATTTTAAGTGTGCTGTGCAGTACTAAATCAAGTAGTACCACTAGCATGTTTTTTTATGTTCATGTAACTTAATAGCCATGCTTAGTGTTAACTTAATTTTTTCATTTTGTGTGGATTGCTTGATATAAATTTAACCCCACTTAGAATTACTAAATACCTACAACTTAACACTTTTAGTTCTGCTCACTCATTTTTCAACTTAAATTAAAGAAACCAATTTCTGAGTTAGGTTTACTTTATTAATTATAGCAGCACTGTCCTTGTACAGCATAATATTTAGAATTTCTTAAAAGTTTCCATTACATAAAAAAATATATATTTTTTTGTTTTATTTAGTTTTTAGACACATTGACATCAAGAATCAGCCTGTGAATCTCAACAATGGTGACAATTATAAAGCATGTTGCAGTGCATTCTGGGTGCAACCAATCAAAACTCATTCATGGCTCCCATCATGCATTGCTGCATGAATAAATAATGAGCTTATGATCAGAGGTGATCTGTTTGTCACCATTGCTGAGATTCATACGCTAATTCTTGATGTCTGTGTGTGCCTACATAAAAAAAAAAAAATTGAAGTTTTTTTTATTATTATTATTTATTTTATTATTTGGATTTCATTGAAATGGCTAAAAACATTATGCTGTACAAGGACAGTGCTGCTATAATTAATAAAGTAAACCTAACTCAGAAATTGGGCTCTATATGAGTTCAGTAAATCAGGTCAAATGATTGTGAAATAACGATTATGTTAAAACACAACCAACACCATCATATCACCTTTTCTATTTGTTCATCTGGCTGTTACAACTCAGGTACAGCAGCCAAACAAAATCTAAAATTAATGATATAAGGGTCAAGAGCCCAACTAAAACACACACTGATCACCATAATGGTGGCTTAAAATTACGGTTTTCTCCTTCAGCCAATAGTAGCTATTCAAGGGCGGGTCTTGGCGTGGCCATATATCGCCGTCTAGCAGGACTGATCTGCGCATGCCCACAGGTCATAAACTTACTTTTTCTAAATGAATCCAGCTCAAGTAGACTGAGCTGGTAAGATTTTTCAACCTCAAAGTACAAGTAACTTACTAAAAGCGAGTGTTAATAGCAGGTTGAAAAAAAATGATTAAGGTCAATTTACTATTTTTAATTAAATACCATGTTTGCATTTACAGGCTGCATACAGTACATAGACTGCACAGTATTCAGCAATTCTAGTATTCCAAGTAGTCTTTTTTAAATGTTTATGCTCTTTGCTCATCTCTTAAATGCACAGTATATAAGTTTCGCCACTAGAGGTCGCTTATTCAAAACAATAACAAAAGCGTAGCTTGATGACTACGTGAATGAGCATGGAATTCACGTTCATTGATGACGAGCAAATGTATTAAAGTTTTAATAACGTTTCTGTGGTATGAGAGACTGGGATATTTTACGTTCGTAACTTATTGTTACAGTTTCGTTTGATCACTTAAATTCACATTATTTTATTTTATTCTAATAAAACAGCCGTAAGTGCTGAATATCTACTCATACATATCATTTTATCGGTGGCTAGTATGAGACACGTGTTGCAAATTGCAGGAAGCTAGAACAATATTAGAACATATTAATAAATGGCATGCAGTTCATTTTAAAATATATTGTATGGTGGAGAAAAGGCTGTATTACTGTTAACTACAAATAAAGCTCTTTCTGATTTTGCTGTGTTAGCCACTTGACAGAATGGTGTCTCTGAGGCATGGTACAAACATGTTTCTCGCAGTAGGAAACGAGATTCAAACAGTAAGTCTAACCGTGTTGAGCTATATAGCCTAACAATGATTAGTTTTATGTCAAACGTTAAAAAAACACATAATATATTAAAGCGTCTTTGGTGTTTCCATGGTTTGTACAAAAGTAAAACTGTAAATCGAGGTTAATGCGGATATGGCGTCATTGATAGGCGACGCAGTGACAAGGGCCGTTACACTGGTTAAAATCAGGGGGCCAATGTTTCGGAAAAAACTGAAGCTTCCCCGGGCGCCACCATTGATTAGCAGACCATCACCTGCTGTTAGCATTCCATTGACTCCCATACATTTTGGCATCACTTTGACAGCAAATAACTTTACATCTGAGGCGTTTAAAGACTCCATTTGTCCATTATTTATTTCTAAAGAAACATGTATAAAAGGCTCCGTTACCTTGTATCTTACGTTATGGCCCCGTAGAAGCAGTTTTTGTAAAAATAGGCTAACGACTGCGTCATAACCACGCGACTCTCTGTCGCACAGTAGAGAGATTACCGTATGGACAGGAGGAGAAGCTTGCGGGCAATCGGGGGGACGTGGAGGCAAAATGACAAAATAATTCATCAGAATACTTAGCAAAAGTTGCTCCTGCTCCTAGCTCATGGACACCTCCTACTCACACTCTCCGTCTCTGCAAGTTTCGGAAGGGAAAGATTCAGATTTCTCTTGGCACAGCTACTAGAAGACAGACGGGTTGCTCACGTCACATCTACGTTGTCAAGCTCAGTTTGAGTCTGCGCAGTACGGTCAGCCATCAGGAAGTGAGAGCTTCTAGTTGACTTCACTTTTCTCCGTTGAATCCAATGGGGTCGCTGTGTCCATTTCCTTTACTGTATGGTTAAAATAGCAGATTTTTTTCTGGATTAAAACAATATTGGACACATTTGGGATCAAGTACACAAGTCAACAAAACATATAAAATTGTTATTGTGGTTTTTGGATATTTTAATGCAAAAATCATACATATTGTGCATTTAAGATATGTTATCAACTGTAAATAAACATCTTGGAGATTCACAGAAAGACAGGAGATTCATACCAGCAATTCAGAGCTGATTCTTATAATATTACAACACTGTTGTCTGGATACCCTTGGTAAGTCCATTCATATTTTTAATTGAATCTAATCTGTTTAGGAGAAGCTGGTGAATAAATTCTTACTTTGCCGCTGTAATTCCCTCTATGCCCTCTTCGAGCCCACATCTGTTGAGAGCAACATAAAACGAGTCCACTATTTTAAGCTGAATTCTCTATGGCTGGCTGCCTGGCTATAAAAAAATACACAATCTAAGCCAAGGTTCTGGATTCTAGGCCTCAGTCTGGATAAGTAGTGTGGCTCAAGCAGGTCACATCAGCTTATGAGCAAAGATAACTGGGTCAGCCAGAAAACTATGATCGCAATGTGCTCCATTCTCTGAGCAACTCTATATAAATAATACAGAGAGAGAGGTGGGACTTCTTTTTTCTGTAGTATATGAAAACCAAAGCATTATTGAGGTACACCCATAATATACAGTATGCATAAGTATGTATATTCACACATCTGCCTTCCAATAATATATATATATATATATTTAAATTTATTTTTAGAATTTCTAATTTTCAGCATCACTACTCCAGTCATCAGTGTCAAATGATCCTTCAGGAAACATTCTAATGTGCTGATTTAGTGCTCAAAAACTTTTCTTATTATTATCAAAGTTGAAAACAGTTGTGCTGTGTAATATTTTTGTGGAAACACAAGTACATTTTTTCCCAGGAATAGGAAGTTCAAAACTTCTACATTTTTTAAATCTTTTTTTTTTTTTGTAACAATTGCCTTTACTGTCGGTTTTGATCAATTTCATGCTTCATTGCTAAATAAAACTATTTATTTTACTTAATATTTAAATATTAAATTATTTGAAAAAAATCTTTATGCTTTTTTATTATTATTATTTTAAAGTTCTTATTGCTAAGTAAAAGCAACTTAGCTTTAGTAAAATCCCACAACCTTAAGCTAAATCGGCTTTGTTTAAATGAACAGGTCCATCCTGATATTGGCAATCACTTTTAGTGTGCCTGAAAGAGAAAGCAACTTCATCAACAGGCATGTAATGTTCAACCAAAAACTCATCCTCAAGTTGTTGCTGCTCCTTAAATTGGCTTAGGAATAGATTATTTTAACACACATGAATGTTTATTTAGTTTGTCATTCATCATGCATGCATGAACATCCATGACTCACAAACACCCTACTGTTCCATGAAACCAAGCACTCTCCCTCTATCATGAGCAGCAAAGGTTCCTCGAGGCAGGATCAGTGCTTCTTCTCCATTTAAAATAAGCCGGTTTAGACGAGGGCAAACTCTCCAATATGGAAACTGCTGTCTCGAGAAGACAGCGTGACTGTGAATCTCATATTAGCACTGGCATCCCATGGTCTCGGAAGACAATAAAAGCCCTGGAGATAAATAGGTCTGCACATCCTTACTGAGGAGCGAGCGACTCCTTGCTGGAAGTAAGGCGATGCATGCAGACAGTGACAGTAATATGTTCAGCAGACGTACGACATGGTCTTAAATATAACAAATGCTTTTTAATTAGACTCTCCACTGCAGTATATGACATGCACGTGGTCATCAGAGAGCCTCAGCCTGATTGCACACTTAAGGTGGCGTGAGGTATAGTCTGATGACACCCTCGATAAATAATGCAGGAGGCCAGTGGTTTTGTGCTGCGTTTGTACAGGAGGGCTCAGGGTGTGTCCACAGTAGACCGAGTCAGCAGATGCTCTGAGTGGGCGGCACAGAGTGAGATCAGGACAACAGAAAGATTTTGGCACCAGATTTGTGCACCCTCAGCAAACAAACTGTCCCTTCAGGGTGTTAACGCCGGATCCAAACTTATAGCTGCATGCACACATAAGATGAAAAGGCTTTTTGGATTGTAAGAGCATTTCCTACCTGAACTGAAACCATGTTTATGTGCTCGATGTGTGGTTGTGATACCTCAAATCATGTGACTTGTTGTGGAGAGTTGTGCTTTTACTTTTCTAAGTGACTGAGATTTTCTCCTGGTGAATGATAAATGAACAAAAAAAAATATTTCTGTTATGTTAGGCTGCAGTTTGCAACAGGCTATAGCCTATACACAGATAAAAAAAATATCTGTCTCTTATGGAAGCTTATTTCTGTCACAGAATAAAAAAAGAAAAAGGTAATTGTGACTTTTTATCTCAAAACTCTGACCTTTTCTCACAATTGCGAGTTTACATCTCACAATTCGGACTTTTTTATCTCAGAATTGCGTGATATAAAGTCGCAATTGCGAGTTATAAAGTCAGAATTGTGAGATGAAAACTCGCAATTGTGAGATAAAAAGTCACAATTATCTGTTCAAATGTTTTATTCTGTGGCGGAAACAAGCTTCCATACCTATGCTCAGCAAAGCTGCATTTATTTGATAAAAAAATACAGTAAAACCGTATTGTGAAATATAATTACAATTTAAAATATAATAATATCTAATTCATAGATTTCAAAATGTAATTTATTCCTGTGATCCAGTGTCATGATCCTTCAGAAATCATTCCAACATGCTGATTTGGTGCTCAAGAAACATTTCTTAATATTATCAATGATATATCTTTGATAGGCCTGACGTTAAATGACCAAGTAAGTAAAATTAACAGAAAAAAAGCACGCTGAATTCAAAGACAGAAAGCAATCAATATGTATATCAATATTTATTGGCTGCTTTCGCAGTTTAGTTTCAGTTACATAATTTATCTCAGCATTTTGAAAGGACATATACACATATTTACTTCCATTCAACATGTTCCTTTAAACCACATGTGTTCTGCATGATAATACCTCTACTGCATGGGCTTCTCAGCACTAACACCCTATTATACAATCAAAGTGAAATGGAAAAGATAAGCCAACAATCAAAGAAATACCGAATGCATTGTTCCTGGAGTCTTTAGAAAAGCAGGGAATAATTGTTGTTTTCCTTGACCCAGGGTTGCTTTGGTTGTAATGGCAATATATACGTATCGATAGAAAGCAAGGCTAGAAAAATGGAGACAATTTGATCAACATTCCGATTGCCTAAAATACAAACAAGGCTGTTCATAATGCAGCATGACCAAAAAACATATACAGGAATACAAATAAATTCAAGGTGTATTAAAATACTGATCATGGCATTAACACAGCTCTACTAAATACTGTATACTGAAACAATTTACACCATCGTTTGATTCATTTCTGCTCACTATATCTGAACATCCTCCCATTATTCAGTAAATGTAATAATGACTCCTCCTAATGGCATTCTCTGAACCCAAAGTAGTATGACATCACTCTCTGAGAAATACATTCAGATTCAAAACAGCCAATTTTCAACTTTTTGTCTTCCCTGTTCCTGTTCAGGGTGAAACAGCAATGTGTTTAGAAAGAGTTTTTGCTCCTCGAGATGTTAGAAACCCAGTATAGTCATGACAGTGGGCAGACTTTAGTTTTAGCAAATACAAACTCAAGATCGTCTCCCTTAACACAAGTTACAAAATATAAAAAGTAATAATCTGGACTGTTAACCTGCTTGTTGCTGTGAAGAGGAAAAGTCTAGTATAAATGTAAGTGGAACAGACTGTATGTAGTGTCCGAAGCTACAGATGAAAAAAAAAAATAATAATCTATGCTTTTTTTTTCCTTTTGCTTGTATAAACACTGAAACATACATAATTAATGTATTAACAGCATTTAAAATATAACTAGTATAAACAATTTTAGAGATGTTTATGAATACTGAATACATGGAATTAATAGGCTGATTGTATTGTGCATAATAATAATAAATAATATTGCCAAATAATAGATATAATATAAGATATGTAGCATTATATATAGCATTACCTTATAGCATTTTGAGCTTCCCTCATACTTGAAATATTGAAAAAAAATATATATATATTTTTCATATTTTGCTGGTTTAATCAAACTACGTGTATATATATATATATATATATATATATATATATATATATGCAGATCATATATAGCCTAACTAAAACATTAAGGATCCATAAAGATATATATACTGTATATATATATATATATATATATATACGTAGATCGTATATAAATAAAACATTAAGGATCCATAAAGATTTGTATGTTTCTAAAGCTGCGCATACGTAAAAACGTGTATGTTTTAGATGCTATCAATGCGTCTATATTGTATGTTTCAGCATCTATCTAAATGTACAAAATGAATGTATAAAGACTTCATATGAATACTTGTGGATTGTTATGAAATAAGAAAATAAAAACAGGACCAAACTGAGCCACTGTACAGAAGCTGTGCCCACATAACTTTACATTTTATACCACACAAAAGAGTAAGATAAAAACAGTTTTTTCTAAATTTGACTCTTTAGCTATTTAGACGTTTTGATGATATCGTAAATTTGATCTGGGAAGTAGCATTCGCTCAAAATCAGTGAGGATGTGTAATTATTTGCTTCCATGGAGAAAAATCTGGAAGATTTGTGTGTAGTTTATATTTTAAATGTACATTGTAAATTAATATTGCCCTTGTTCCTTACACAAACACAGAAAGAAAAAATCTCTGAAATCAAATGGTGACATGATCTGTGTTTCGCCCAAATTCACTGGTTTAGGCTTGAAACTAAACTGCTGTAAAATCCTATTGCCAAAAAGACTAATGACAACACAGCATTCCATTAAACAGCTGAGTAATTTAGAGTAAACTATTTTCACACAATCTAAACCATAAACTGACCATACCATGATAAGCACGTGGAAGCATGCATTAGCATGTGTCACTGTACAACACCTTGTTTATGGCTCTGTGTAAACCGCTGTGTTAGTGTTTTATCTTTGTTATTGAAAGCTGAATAATTTAGGCCTTGTCCACACTAATACTTTTCGTTTGAAAGTGCGTGAAAATCGAGGCTTTCAAAACCAATGACACATTTTTAGTTTGATGGCATTGTTAAATTTGTCAAACTTCAGATTGTATTTATTCAAATTGCAGCAAAAGGTGGAAAGTAAACAAACGCCTGACATGACGCATGTCGAAGCGATTTACTCATGAGAAGTTCGCTGTAAAAAAAAAGTTGAGGCCTTAAATTTAAGTACAATCAACTACTGTTTAATGATGTTTAAGTCATTTCAACTTAAATTACATTAAACTGACTTAAAAAATTAGTTGAATTTTGTACAATTGCTTTACTTATTTTGATGAGTTAAAGCAATTTAAAAACATATGTTGTCGACTTACTGATCACATTTTTTTACAGTGTACATGCACATACTGTAAGTCACTTTTGGAAAACTTTTGGAAAACACTACTGTGGACGGAGATCGTTTTTTAAATGAAAAATTTTCAAATGTAACTGGATTAGTGTAGACGTAGCCTTAATTAATACCTTAAAGGGATAGTGCAGCCAAAAATGAGAATTTTGTCTTGGTTTACTCACCCTTGTGTTGTTCCAAACTCGTATGATGACAAATCTTGCTTCAAATGGTGCTCTCCTTTCATTTTTCAAAGGAAAAATTTCAACATAAGGGTTTGGAATGACAGAAGGGTGAGTAAATAAACAGAGAATACAAATTTTTGGGTGAACTATTCCTTAATTCTGAAGTTAGAAAGATGGCAAAGACGGTACTTTGTTGTATTGTATCTGGTCCTTGGTGTGATGCCTTGGAAAACAACTTAACACGGAAATGGTTATGAAATAAAGCGTTATTCCACGGATATACGACATAGTGTAAACAACAAGGCCATCAGTGAAGAATCAGCTAGCCTACTAATGTGACTCAACCCCTCTGGGATATAAGAATACTAAATCGATAACACAGCTTAATTTGTGGTAAAATAATATTAGCAAACACTTGTTAGAAAAATCCGTAAAGGGGTATTTGCTGTGAAACACTGAAACCTGGACAAACTATGGTGTTTTCTTTAATGGAAGTAGCATATCTCTGTCTGACGCTGTCAACAGCTATGCATTCCTTTCGAAATACTCCTGAGCGACTCTTGATTTTTGGGTATTATGGTGAGTTCAAGTCCTTCTGGGAAGTTGGCATTTACGAGTTGGGAAGTCGCAATGTCAGGTGCGTTCAAGTCACTTTTGTCGGAGCAAGATGGCAGTGCACCTTCTCTTAATTAACTACAGCAATGTTTTTAAACTGTATTTCTAGAAAATGTTAGCTTATTCTGTTATAAATAAAAAGCTTGACAATGTAACTGCTAAATACTTATAGGCCTAAGTATTGTTCTAAGTATCTGAGTATTGGTATTCTGCCACATTTCTCACTGATGCCCCCAACTCGTAAACTCGGGGCCCCACTCGTATTTACGACTTTGTGGTGGCGTTACATTAAAAAGCAGAACACATCTCATGCACATTATTTGTCCTTCATTTTCTATAAGTAAAGAAACCTTACTGTATTTTTGTCTGGTTAAATAGGTACACTATCATCTTGCTCTAACGAAAGTGATATGAACGCACCTGACTTTGTTACGACGACTCGTAAATACGAACTTCCCAGGAGGACTACGCACCGCTATAAATGTTGAAAACCCCAAAGCTTGTGAATCTTTATAAGCATGATTATCCATCCTACAGTACCATGTTCTACATAATAACCACGAGAAGCACACACAGGATATTCACAGCCGTCTTTACAGGTTCATGTCACAATTACTCAATCCCTCAATCTCACGTCTAGAACTGAAGTGTATTTACAGATTTGAATTGGCACTTGACAATTACATACGGTCGTCCGCCGTTAGCTCTTTGCTTCAAAAATATCACTTTAACTGGCAGCTCTGCAGTGTTCCTGGAGGCTGTTTGTGTGTTCTTTCGCTTCTTAACATCTCCTTTCTTTGTACATTTTTTTTTCTGCCGATATAGGAACAAGGTGCACTCCTCCCTAGCATATGGGTCTTGACGTTTACTCGTTGCCTGGGAAATTAAGAGCCTTTAGTCCAGCGAAAGCAGCGGCTGCATGTTCTCTTCTTCGCTTTTCACTTTTTCTGGTCGCTTTAGGACACCTGGCTCCACCACGGACTGGGACCTGCGGGTATAAATAAAATATGAATGCCATCTCGGGAACTGGATTTCGAGATGCACAACCGAGAAATAAAAAATTCTGAGTGCATTGAAAATCTAAGCTAGAAAATAAATTAAACCTGGAAATAAACTTTAAAAATTTGAATAATATAAAATGTTATTTATTAATTATTTATTGTATTTATAATTTTTATTGGATTATTATTATAAAGTGCTGCTGACAATAAAACAAATGTGCATACAATTTGATAATATATGATAATATAATAATGGAGAAAAGTTAAATAATAAAAAATTTAAGTAAATAATATAATTATATAAATAATATAAAAAAGTATATATATATATATATATATATATATATATATATATATATGTATATGTATATGTATATGTATATATATATATATATATATGTATATGTATATATATATATATATATATAACCTTAGACATTTGGACCCCAGTGAAACATTTAAGCACACACACAGAGCACTACAAACTCAGTGGTACAAATTAATGATGCATTGTGCATGTCACAATCATTTAAAGTGAAGGATGTGTAATGGAACATGTCATCTTAGTACACTGTGTTGGCCTACTTTTGATTTAGCTCTTTCGTAGAGACATAAGAAGCTTTGAGGACAGCGCGCTGTCGTTCATGCACAGATCTGGGGCACTTTCCTCTGACGGACGCATTTATGTACTCTATGAACCCTGACTGTATTCACACAATTGTGAGATCTAACAAAAGAAATCAGTTTGCAATGCATTTACCTTCAGAATTGTGATATATTTGATGTACTGAATATTAAGAATGAAATAATGTAGGACAGGGTGATTCCATTGGGATTTGAGTGGATTGTGAAAAGTAGGCTATGATCTTTTAGAGGTAACATACAGCCAGTCATTATCATATTTAAATGATATAGTCCTTCAATTAAAGAAGTAAATAATTCTAATTTTTATGTTGACTTTAAAAGTTATATTGTTATAAGTTGCCTTTTTTTGTGTGCAATTCCACACATGAAATACACCACCTGACAGACATCACTGAAATAGGTGTCTTGAAAAATTCCACCTGTCTCAGCAAACAGCAAACAGCACAAAAAATAAGCTTTTGGGAAACTCTGAAATCAGTAACAGCACCTTTAACCAATCATAACATATTCGGTTACTAACGTAACCTTGGTTCCCTGAGAGTAGGGAACGAGCATTGCCTAGCTATACGCAGTGGGGAAACTCCTTTCCTCGAGAATATTGAAGCCTAAATTTAAAACGCAGTGCAGCTGCTGCACAGCAAGCACTATCAAAGCGTCTAGCTCACCGATTGGCTGTGCTGCAGCAACTGCACATCCTATGGCGAAGCAGCTCTGACGCGTGAACCAATGAGACCCAAGCGTGTCAGAGCCCGCCAGAATGGGTGTGGCAAAGCCCACCATAAAATCAGGTTAAATTGACTGAAGCAAAAGACACCTGACAGATTGCAATAGAGTGGCAGGCTACGCAACACTCGTTCCCTACTCTCAGGGAGCCAAGGTTATGTTAGTAACCGAGAACGGTCACTTCGTATTGCGTAGCTATACGCAGTGGGGACGCAATGTAAAACGCTGCACTATAGCAACTGACTCCGTCATGAACTGGAGCCTAGGGCATAAGCCCGAGATTCACAGTACAACATGAGCCACTAATAAAGGTTCCCAAAAGGGAAAGTCAAACGGGGCCTTATGACATAATAGGCAGGCAGGAGCCTCTAGGGGCCAAACTTGCTCCATATGAACACTTTACTTACAGGATAAATTGTGCTTATGACAGTAATTTGTGTAAGACTGAAAAAAGGCCAGACTACTGTCAGGCCAGACTCGTTAAACTGAGAGAACCCGAGCTTGTAAGCAGGGTACCTCCAAATTATAAAATCTGACAAACGTGGAGGGCGAGGACCAACCGGCCGCTGCACATATGTCTTCAATTAGTACACCACTAGACCAGGCCCATGAAGAGGCCATTCCCCTAGTGGAATGGGCTCGAGTGCCTATGGGACATTCCTGACCCAGAGAGGCATAAGCCAGAGAGATGGCCTCCACTATCCATCTGGATAATCTCTGCTTCAAGACCGGTAAACCCTTGGTGCGGCCACCGAAGCACACAAAGAGCTGTTTTGACTGCCTGAACGGTGCAGAACGCTCCTCCCCATCGTTTCCCAAGGGGGGAAGAGCTGATAACATGATAACCTGCGCTCTGAACGGTGTTGAGAGCACCTTGGGTACATAGCCATGCCTCGGCTTGAGAGTGACTCTAGAGTCACCAATCCCAAACTCCAGGCAGGAAGGGCTCATGGAGAGCGCCTGCAAATCGCCTACTCGCTTAACTGATGCCAAGGCCAACAGAAGGGCAGTTTTCAGCAAAAGAGGCTTTAGGTCAGCCGACTGAAGTGGCTTTAATGGACCTTGGAGAGGTCCCAAGCTGGCACAGAAGGGGGCCGAGGGGGGTTCATCCTCCTGGCTCCTTTGAGAAAGCGAACAACGAGCTTGGTTTTCCCTAGCGATTGGCCAGCCACAGGGGTGTGGTAGGCCGCCACGTACACCTTGAGCATGGAGGGGGAGCGTCCCGTGTCCAAAAGCTCTTGAAGGAAAAAGAGTACGACTGGTACCTCACATGAATAGAATTCGAGGTTCCTAGCTGCGCACCAGCTGGAGAACACTGACCATTTCAGGCCGTATAGGTGCCTCGTAGAGGGCGCTCTAGCCTCAGTAATCGTATCTAGGACTCTCTCTGGGAGGTCCCAGTATACCCGTTGAGGGGCCACACATGGAGGGCCCACAGGTCTGGACGAGGGTGCCAAATCGTCCTGTTCGCCTGTGTTACGTCTCCCTCTTAGAGATGTCTAGGGTTAATAGGGTAAGTAACATATAAGTATTGAATTTAAATAAAAAAAAAGAAACCAGGTTCAGTTACTGATAGTTGTAATGATGTGTTATAATGATTCAGACAGAAACAGATATTCTCAAACGATTTTTAGTAATTCATAATAATAATAATAATACACCCGATTGCTTTACAGTGTCCATGTGAGTAAATAAATATTTACAAAATATACAAGTAACATCAATTGAACAAAAACACAGAACACATAAGAGGAGGACAACGAGCGGTGCTAAATCAAAGAAATAAACATAACAAAACAAACTATCTTAACCCTCTTATTACTACTAATCTAACAAAGAAATAAAACACGAAAATAAATCTTCGGCCAACGGATAGCCAACTAAACTACACTAGCTAACAAAACATAAGTACATGAGGTAGCACCCGCTCCTTACCTGATGTATTAAACAAACAAACTCTAACGTGTTGTACAGTGTAGGTCACGTGACATACTGCTATTCCTCCTCTCTGCGTCTGGAGAGATCGCGGACAGCAGTTCACATATCAAAATAATCAAATAATACAAACTTAGGAAAACATAAATAAGAAAGCAATCGAGGAGGCTAGTAACAACACAACACAAATCAAACAAGAAGAAACACACCCCTCTCTTCCTCTCGTCACTTCCAGCTTCTTATAGAAGGAGAGTACTGATTGGCTCCTTCAGGAGAGAACGTCATTGGCTTGTTAAATCATGATTGACATGAAGTTGAACCAATCGAAGTGGACCTAAAAATAAAGGACAGCTCAGAAGAAACAGGAAGGGAAGGTAAAAGAAAACAACCAAAACGATGCAGACGTAACAGCCTGCATGAGGAGGTCCTTCCTCATAGGTACAGAGGGGGGCTACAAGAAGGACTGAGCATCTGCTCCTTCTGATCCGCTCTGACCTGAGGCAACATTGAGACGGGAGGGAACGCATAAAGCGGGCGCATCCCTGTTCTTTGAGAAGAACATTGGGCAGTGAGTGTTGTTCTCTGAAGCAAAGAGGTTGACTGTGTGCAGCCCTCAGAGAGAGCAGGTTGACTCATGCCCAAAGGAGGAGGTTTCTGGCCATGCCATACAGGTTGCCTGACCTGAGGCCACCCTGGCAATTTATGTAGGACACCACCAACATGTTGTCCGTTCGGACTAAGACGTGGTGTCCCCTCCGATCTGGCAGAAACACTTTGAGAGCTAAACAAACCGCTCTAATTTCGAGGCAGTTGATATGTAGTCTCTTCTCCGGGCTTGACCAGAGGCTCGACCTAGGTTGGAGGCATCCGTGAATATCACCTTCCTCCTGGGGGCCACACCCATGGTCACCCTTCCAAGGAGCCAGAGCTCTAATGCAGCCGTGGTTCACTCTGATGAGCAGGCGCCCTGAGCGCCATGCATTAGACCAGCACACGGCGTTTGAGCCAAAGTTATAGGGGGCGCATATGCAGTAAACCCAATTGGAGTACTGACGATGCTGCGGCCATAAGGCCCAAAACCGCTCGCTGGGAGGGGCGCTGGTCCGCCTGAGTAAACAGGGCCGGCGAAGGGGATTGTGATGGAGAATACGAGGCACACGGGGACGTGGCCGGCGTGGGCTCGCTTACAACCATGCGCTCGGGCTGCCATTGGCTGCGCCGTTTCTTCTTCCGTGGCTCGAGGAGGGCTGGAAAAGGAAGAGATGGTAGAGTGGTGTCGCCGTCTTCTTTGAAGAGAGCTAACCGCGTCCGCAGTGTGAAGATGGGCATGCTTTCGCAGTGAGAGCAGCCGCCGGCAGAGAGTGCAGCTTCCACGTGGGCAGCTCCCAGGCACGAGACGCACTCCGAGTGCCCGTCCATCTCGTGCAGAAGGGATCCGCATGAGGTGCAGGGAGAGTGAGGCATTTGGAACAACACTCATGCTCTCTGAAAATTTGCACAGCTGTGAGTCGCGATGGCGAGCACACAGCGCAGTAAAAGGATATAGCATGTCCCCGGATGGCCACAGGAGAACAGCGACAGAAGAGAAGCGGCTTCCTGACGAGAAGAAGGCGCTTGTCTGCTGAGGTAATGCTCGTTCCAGCTGAAAGGCTTGATTCGACAGCGAAGGCTTCGTGATGAGGCAGAGACGTGAAGGTCGCTGAAGGAGATTAAATCTGATTTTATGGTGAAATGGTGAGCTTTTATAGCTATAAGCCACACCCATTCTGGCGGGCTCTGAAGCGCTTGAGTCTCATTGGTTCACGCGTCAGAAGTTTTTCTTAACTTGGAAAAAGTTAAGAAAAATAAAGAATTAATGTGTTCTTGAAAGAAACGCGATTCATCCAATCACTGATTGTGCTGCAGTGACAGACACCCCTGAGAGCCAATAGTGGTGGCGCATTTCAATCGCGCTGGCGCCGCTGTCAGCATGAGCAGGGGAGAGATTGAGTCAGATGAGAACAGATCAGATGAGACAGCAGCACGGAGCATTTCTCCAGAAACTCTTTGCACTAAACGATAATCATAATCTAACGAGATAATAATAAGTGAATATGTGATGCAGTCTCGGTTTGGTGAGTGAAATTTGTTATCATATGAAAGATTTGTCAATTTCAGAAATAATTTGATATGAGCTTAGTTGAGGAGGGCTAAAGCTACCACGTGTAACAATGCTCATTGTATCATGAGTTGAGACAAAGAGTGATTTATGTGTGTCTTTGTGTTTAAAAACTGTCGAAAAGTTAGATTAATGTGTCATTTGAGATGTGCATGTATATGATTTGTTATGGAAATGTTGAATCAGAAATTAATTATTGTGTTTGCAAGGCTGGGTTTTCTTGTTGTCTGTTTTTTTCCTACAGTATGTGAACGTGATCGGCAAGTGTATCCTGTTTTGTGCCATAAATGATCCTTTGGAGATGAATCGTCTGCCTAATGGATGCAAGTAAATGTGCACAAATGGCAAGCTGACCTTCCCTGGAAATCCAGCGTTCTCGCAAGAGCACAATTTGAATTTGCTCAACGAGTTACTCTGGCATTGAGTAATGATGCTCATTAACTATGCCCCTGTAGCCGAGCTGCACCAATCACATTGGTGTATCTGATATAGGCGGGCCAGAGCTAAATAGAAGACGACAGCACTAGTGACAGCGCAGTTACGACAGTGATTGGTCATTATCCAATTGCGTGCAGTGAGATTTTAAAATGCATGCTTGGAGCTAAACAGATGAGGACAGCGCTAGTGACAGTGCAATCACGACAGCGATTGGTTGTAGTGTTATCTAATTGCGTGCAGTGAGATTTTCAAATGCATGCTTGGTAACACCCCTCGAGTTGGGCGATTTTCATTACTCAATGCCAGACCCTTAATCTTTCAGATTTGGGTCTGGATTTCCAGGCTAGAGCTGACCAGTGCCCATGGACTGTTTTCCCTTTGAACCGTAATTTGAAATCATCAACTGGTAGGATATTTCCAATTTTCTTTTGTTTTCGGACTCAAAGGACTTTGATTCGATTTGTGGAATTGATTGATTTTTGCTTCTGAAATGGAGAGACTTTGTTTTTTGTACTTGAACTGATCGAGAGAACTTTGAACAACTCTTTAAACTGAATCATTTGATTCACAAACTCTGATCTTGAGTTGTTTGATTCATGAACTTTGTTCAACTGAATCAATTCATCTTTCCAGCATTTCCAATTCATATTGTTGAACATACTGCTTACTGGTTTATTTAAAAGGTGGTTTATTGCAAGGAATTTTGAATCGCATTGTGTTTTGAGTCAAATCCAATATCTGATTACATTTCTTTTTGTACATTTGGGTTATTGAAAGTATTATTTTGTTTTATTGTTGTAAGTTACTTGGGTCAAAGTGAAAGAAACAGACACAGTACTGAGTTTGAGAGTTTTCTTTCTTCACAAATTGTATGAAACTGTGGAACTTCACCAAACTGAATCGAAGCTTTTAGGCTGTTGAATCACCCATCCTCAAAGAAACAACAAGAGTCGGTGATGTCTGTTTTGATTTACTGACTGTTATAAATTGTTCATATTTGTCATTCATCTTTCTGAAACAAACCACGAAGAGAACTATTTTCTTTATCAATATAATTTTCTCTTTGAATCAGAACAAAATTGTGTCGACTAGGCCCTACCGAATATTATAACTGGGTGTAGCACGTCAAGTCACGTTGCACGCTACATGCTACACAGACATTCCTGGACTCACATTCCTTCTCAGCACAATATGGTAGTGGAAATTTAAAGCACTCAAAGTAAATACTACAATACCGTTGCTTGATTCATCACTGACTGGAAGTAGAAATGTAATGATGCATTTTGTTTGCATGAATCTGACAAGTTCACAACAGTTCTCATTGGTCAGTACAGTCAAATTAAATGCTTATCTCGAATACACATTGTCTTGAGCTATAAAAAAACTGGTATATATATGTAAAATGTATATATATGTGTGTGTGTGTGTGTCTGTGTGTGTGTCTCTGTGTATGTATATGTATTTGTGTATATAGTCAATAACACATGTACTAGGGACGTGGTTTAGCATCATTCATTTCTATTTGGATAATAAAGAGAAACGTAAAATACTGGGGTCTTTTTAGAAAGAAAAAAATGCTCAAAATGCTTTTTTGCACTTCAAAAAAAAGAAAAAAAGAAAAAGAAAAAGAAATTACCTTTGAGTTGAATATGTTCAGTTGAATGCTATGCTCACAACCAATTCAGTGATGAAAGGTTATGGTTAATCACACATCTAAATGTTTATGTGTGAAGTCATTTTCTGCAGTTTTGAAAAGGGGTAAAAAAAAATTATGAAATTCAGACTAATGGGATCATTTCTCACTACAGTAAACCAAAGCCCCAATATATGACCAGTATCCATTAAACTGCATAGCTGGAAATGAAGAGCTATATATAGATCATCACCAGTGAACTGTTCCCACAGCTAAACATGATGAATTATGTTAATAATATAACACTAGAGAATAATGAGTGCAGGATTCCACTGTAGTTGTACACAGATGTGTTATGTGCGGACTTGGAGGTTTCGTTTAATAGCCAAAGCTGTTAAAGTAACTGTTCTTTGATCTTAGCAGTGGAAGAACATCTAAGACATACTTTCCCCCAAATGCTGCGCCCCCCGGATGCTTTGGCATAATTCAAACACTACAAACAGTTGCTTCAAATATGAGCGCAAAGTAAGCCATTGTGATCTAGGCTATATTTGGTAGCCAACGTCTCTCTGCACACATACAGTCCCAGCTGCAGCAAGAAAAGATTAAATGTTTGCCACTGGTAAACCTCCATCATGTGTTTTTGCTTGCATACATAGGCAATGCATCATTTAGCACAGCAACTTCACTCCCTCGTGCTGATTTCATGACCCAGTAAGTCAAGACACCTCACCCTTTCTCGATCAGTCAAACGATGCACAACAAGAGTTCCTAAAGTCGCCCGGTCAATCACCGACTGTAACTTCTCCAAAAATGCTAATTTTATCAAAAAGAGCTGTGTTTAATCATAAAGCCAGGGAGTCGGTTGCTAAGCACTGTAACCAAGAAGAAACAGACAGTATGCTGCTAAAATTTAAGAAACACTGTAGCTTCTTTACACCTCTAGCAAAGCTGCTTATTTTTGTTATCCAGAGCAATTCTCTTGATAATTCCACTTGAGTGAAGACTGCGAGCAAGCAAATGCTGTTTCCATGGCAAGCGACCAAATTATTTCATTAAACAATCATAACAGAAATAAACAACAGACATAATATGGCCAGTGCGGTGACATCACATGCTTGTTTTGGAGAGCACCAGTGTTGTTATTGTTAACTAGCCTGGCTCCGCCCTCCTACGTACTTCCGCTCAATTTTCATTTTCCTTCAGTACTCCGTCTGGATTTGCGGTATATTCGTGGGTTTTCTCCGGCCAAATTTTTACCGGTCCAATCAGCAAACAGAGGGAGTGGCTGAGAACGGTGACGCTGAGGTCGTGCGCTAGTTTGAGCTGTAGGGTTACGTAACGACCAAACGTTAGCGATTGGTTATGGCAGATCCAGAGTGGCTCTGGGCAGATCCAATAGTTTTAAACTTCAACAGAGTACCCGCCTTCAAGGAAGTTAACGCTTGTCAATGGAGAGTGGCCAGTCTCTCTGTACAAATGAAATGTACGAGAGTCTGGCAGGACCAGGCTAATTGTTAACTAATAATAACATTAAAACTATTCAAAAAATTATTTATATTATTTGAAATAAGACTGAAAATATACTTAAACTTTACTTATTAATATACTTATTAACTTTCAAAAAGAAAAATAAAGTTGAAGTTGAAGTGCTAAAATTACTAAAACTAAAATTAGAAACAAAACACCCATTACCATATCTGAATTTCCAACCCGATCTCACAGCAATTTGATTATTCAATTATTTAATACGTTTTATTAAATGAATTGAATTAATGAATAAAAGAATTGTCGTGAGATCGGGTTGGAAATTTTTTTTGTTTAATGGTAATGGGTTGTTTTGTTTCCAACACCCTTTGTAAGCGGTATCACAACAGACTGGGCCATCTGAACAATCAGAGCAGAGTATGCTCTCGGGAAGGAGGGGTTTAGAGAGACGAATTCTTTATCAAACCGTTTAAGACACTGTGAGAAAAGAGGTGATGCTGCAATGTATATTATGAGAATATTTGGCCTTGGATACATGTAAAACTTTTGTAGGAGACCTCCAAAACAAAATTGGGACCCTTTAAGATAGCATAATAGAGGCACTTTAATATTTTGAATGAGCTTTTATCTTTTTATTTTTATTTTATTTTAATTTTTTGTAATTTTGTTACGTACTTTTGTAATTTTCTTTAATTCTTTTTCTTTTTATTTAGCTTTAATTTATTTTCATTTTTAGTAATTTTAGCACTTCAACTTTATTTTTTGTCTAAAGGTGCAATGTGTAATATTTCTGAGGATCTATTGACAGAAATGCAATATAAGATCCATAACTATGTTTTCAGTGGTGTATAAAGACCTTACTTAATGAACCGTTTTATTACCTTAGAATGAGTCATTTATATCTACATAAACGCGGGCACCCCCTTCTATGAAGGTCGACATATTGTGACATCATGTTTCTACCGTAGCCGACAGCGAACAAACAGTGCCGTGTTTCGTCACTAACTTGAATGAGAAGTAGCAGAAGACGCAGCAGAATACTCAGGTTGTCCCTGACTCTGCAAACGTG
Organism: Abramis brama; assembly: GCF_963993115.1. NCBI lineage: Eukaryota > Metazoa > Chordata > Actinopteri > Cypriniformes > Leuciscidae > Abramis > Abramis brama. The sequence goes on from NC_139980.1 coordinate 27,774,755, forward strand.
GAGAAAAACATGCTGTCTGAACGACGCCTCGGACATCGTAACGTTAGCTATTTCCCCTTACCTAGCTGCTTTGATGCTCTTATACATAGCTCTTATACTAACTAGCATGGAAACAAGCTATGGTAAAGTCAGTGAATAAAAGACTAACACAATGATGAACAAGTAAAAATAACAATCGCAATAACGTGGTTTTACTGAATAATTAAGTAAATATAATTTAATATAAAATATAATATAAAGAAACCTCATTGCTTGACTTGCTACTCTCTGCTGACTCAGACTCAGACGGCGACATCTTTCGATCCTACGTCGGCCACCGTAGCTTCTCCTTCGAGTTTGCAAATCGAGGGATAGGCCGTGAGTGACTGACTGTTTGCAATTCGCAAATCTCACCACTAGATGCCGCTAAAAATTACACACTGCACCTTTAATAAGTAAAGTTTAAGTATATTTTCAGTCTTATTTCAAATACCGTAAATTATTTAATATCAATTATTAAATACCATTACGACCTCACTCGTACGAATTCGTACTATTCTTGCTAAATCGAACATATTTTACGAGTTGCCCAATTCGTATGAATTCGTACGAATTACCTACACCTGACCCCGTCCCTAAACCTACCCATCATGTGGGTTTAGACAAATCGTACGAATGTGTATGAATTAGCCACCCTTTACTCACTCGTAAATTCGTACGATTGTCGTGACATAGTGTTGGAATTTCAGCTCCAAAGGCTTCCTCGGTGCTTGATACACAGTGATACGAACAGTAACAATGGCGTCTTTCCAATTCCAATGCCTCATCCTTTAGAAGTGCGTGCAAAGTAGATTTGCTTTCTCAGTGCAGAAAACAGCAACTTCTCCTCATGTCGACAACACGGACCAAACTCTTCCAGGCCTCTGCTACAACTACAGTGTTTGAGGGTCATAGTAGACGTTGTTCATGCAAATTTGTTACAAACCATTTGTATACAAACTGGAATTACTGACAACTCGTTTCAGACAGTTCAGAATTGGTTCTTTTTTCTATTAGGAGACAATTACTCAATTTATTGTGCACTTTGATTTTTGTGATCAACAAAAACACATCTTCGAGATGATCTAGCGGTTAACACATATGCTCTGAAATTGAGTCATGGTGCTTGTGCAGGCGGTGCAAGTTTTAATGCGGTGATTTTGCCCTCACCATTATTTATTGTCCTCTTTTTCCACTATATTTGCAAAAACTTAAATAAAGATGGCAACAGGCAAAAAAAAAAATGAGATAAACTTAAATAAAAAGTAAAAACTGGAAAAATTACAAGAACAAACCTTTTCATGGTTTTGGGGGATAGATCTTTCTCCAGGTCTTTGACAGACAAGGTATAGGATTCGGGGCAGTAGTCCGTCTCCTCGTCATACGCGTGGTCAAGCAAAGTCCTGGCCCAGGTGCCCATGTCGTAAGGAGGCAACATGCCACCCAGCTCAGACGGCAGAATCTCAGGTAAGATCAGCTGGTGCAAGCTGTTCAGATTGTTTCCATGCATGAAAATCTAAATACACAACATAAGAAATATTGTTATTTGCCTGGTTATGTTTTCATACTAACTGTAAGCTGCAGCATTTACTGTTTATCGGTCAGTGTTGCACTTATTTCTATGGCATTACACTGTGCATTTTGTTGCACTGGCCTGTATGAATATGAAAAGCCTATAGTTTAATGTTTACATAAAAAGAACAGCTATGTGATATAAGTGACTAAAGAAAAAACGAAAAACTATAAAAATTAATAATAATTTCTCTCACCCTTTTTCTTGTTTTGTCCTTGAGGAAAGGCCGGATGACTGTGTACAGAGCATGGATGTACCAAGGTTGGTTGACAAAATGAATCCCTCCAAACCTGGCTGGGAAGCTATCCTGTGGGAAATAAATAAATTATATGTATATATAATTATAAAACATTATATTATTATTTAAATATTTTTTTTAATCGAATTTTATTTAATACAATTAAACTGATTCACCTATGCAGTAGAACAAATCAGTTATTTTATGTAAACAAATATGCACATTTTGTAATTCCTAGCATTTGTGAGGAGAAAACAAAATCAGATTTTGTGACACCAATGACTGCCTCTACACCATACAACCTCATACTTTTCCAAATAGAAGATGGTTCACATGAGAGTTACTGATGTTCATTTAAAGTACCTTGAAGTCGTTCACGATTCCACAGAGGATTACACCAAAAAGTGGGCATAATTCCTATTTCTCCTGATATCACACTACTGAAGTTGATACATACTTTGCTGTTCACTAATCTGCCCTGAACAGTAATCCATATTCATAAAGCTGACTGCAAGGGTTCCGGAAAGCTTCATAATGATGCTGTCTTTCGCTAAGCTCACAAAAACCAAGTCTTAAGAAAAAATGACGGTAAAAGACTTCCAAGTCTAGGTTACAGGGTTTAAATTTGAATCAGATAAGTTATGAGAAAAAAGTATCTTATGCTCACCAAGGCTGCATTTATTTGATCATACATACAGTACAAACAGTAATATTGTGAAATATTATTACAATTTAATAAGTTTTCTCTTTGACTATATTTCAAAATGTAAATGGCTGAATTTTTGCATTATTACAGCAGTCTTCAGTGTCACATGATCCTTCAGAAATCAATCAATAAGATTTTTGATAATTGAAAATTAAAGAGAACATATACACTCATTTTAGAGTGCTCTTCTTTCAACAAACAGCCAAATATCGACATTTCTCTTCAATTAGTAACTTAAGTCCTAACATTTGCTGCTAAAATAAAATAAAAATCTTAAAACATATGCAATTTTTTAATTTAGTGTACTTGACCACATCATGGCCTTGTTTAATGCTTCTCATTGACTCTCAAATCATAACAGAACTGTATTGTTGGCGCCACTGGCGTAACGCTAATGGTGGACAGCTGCAAGTAAAAGTAAGCAGGCCGTATAGACACCAAGGCCCTCAGGCCAGCGTCCGGCAGCAGACCACAGGCTTGTGGGCGTTAGATCTGGCACTGGATCTGACACAGAGGCAGGTGATGGTGAAAAGCGCATGGTGATTGGCCAGCGCTTCAGAGGAGGGGCTATGAGGCATTTGCCAGCAGGTGTCAGCACATACGATGATATCTCTGCTCTGGGACCTGCTGCTACCGAGTGAGATAAAGGTCTTAGCTGCATTAAACATGAAGAGCTAAACTCTGGTGTGAGCTTGTGGAACCTGATTGATCTGTGTCCCTGCAGTGTGACAGTGGGAGGAGACAGAGGGAAACGGGGGAGGGGAAGCTGCCACAATGCTCTTTTTCCTGGATTCCAGAATTTAGAATTCACATGATCTGATCCTGTGATGCTGAAAAAGCTTTGTTAAAGGCACACTATGCAAGATTTGTACCTTAATATAACAGCTTTGAAATCATTTAGATGGTAAACAAACTCGTAGTAGGGCGAATCATCCCGATAGCAAAGCGGGGGGGGGGGGACGCCGCTGGCAAAACCAGCAATGCAAGTTTGAAAGGTGGCGCCCTGACAAATCTCGCGAGAATCACAACTTGTTTTACGGCACGACGTCACATACATCAACAACATATGTAGCAGCCTCTATGGAAGACACTAGCACGCATTTCAGACATGAATCATGGCAGAGTCGACGAAGAAAACGGAAGAAAACGCGGTCGGAAGAGTGCAGAGACAGCTCTGCGTGAGTGGTATTTACGACAGTAACGTTAAATACAAGTACTCCACAGCGACTCTAGGGGGCGCTGTTTGAGAAAAACGGAAACTGCATAGTGTGCCTTTAAAGTCCCCCTGTAGTCAATAATTGTATCCCTTAAAACTCATCTTTGATCACCAAAATGGCATATTTACACATTTTTCCTGTGATTTTTATTATTTTATTCATGCCTTAAAATAGCTTGAATGTAACTCTACACCCTTACTTGCTCAGGTAAGATGACATATAATTAGGACAGCCTTCTTTGCTCACTTTCGCTTTTATTCTTGTGCACTGACTCATTCGCTAAGCTAAACAGCCAATCAGAGTTCTCTCTCTCACCAACGGCGCAGACGGACGGCGATTCAACATTCTCAATCGGCCATACCCCTGACGATGTCCATCTAGCGTTGACCGTGTAGAACAAACCACAAAAACTGGGCCAACCAACGCTCAACAACAGTCAGACGTTGGCTGATGGCTGTTGAAGTTATTGAAAACTGTCTCTGTGTAAACAACAAAAACGCGAATCCCTGAAAACAATGATGTCATGCACATGCATATTACGTGTTCAGTCTATAGCGTTTCATCGCCATCTACTGGCCTGGCAGCAGAATACAGCATTTTTAGTCATTTTCATGGATCCGTGTGTACGGGGATCGTTTTGACAATGCTGTCGTCTGTACGCGGAAAACTCAAAGGAAAAGCTTCTCCATTTTAAGCATATTGTTGTCATGTTCTAGAAACACACTAAGGTGAGTAAATGATAATATAATTTTCATTTTTGAGTTAACGATCCATTTAAAACCAGCAGGTTTGCTAAACAAACATGCAAAACAAAAAAGTGGTAGCGGTAAATGGAAATCTGGATGCTTACAAAGCAAATCAATTAAACATAATAATTATAATTAAAATACATGAGTGAAACCATGCTACACTAAGCCAGTGACAAAACATTAAATGAAGTAACTGAAGTCGCTAATTTTTGTTAATGTCAAGGCTTTTTTAATGAACTACTCAAAAATATAACAGACTCTTTGGGAGTGATACAGGTTTATGCATAATTTTCCTGTTTTGGTCAAGTGATGCACTCAAATGGATTGTTGAAAAAGGTTTTAGTTTGCTTGTATTAGCTTGAATACAAATCCATCAAGCACCTAACATAGATTCTGGCAGCATGTCAGATTGACTAGAATGGAGTTAAGCCAGGATAATTGCTCTTAAAAGTGCCTCATTGTACAATCAGGAACCATTTAAAACATCTGCAATGTTAAATAATAACCAGTTTTAAACAGCGCTGCTAAATTACAGTTTATAAAGAATGGATTTGCTTTATGGGGTTGTTTTTAGTCTCTGTATAAGCTGATGGACCGCTGATGTCATCTGTACATTTTGTTTCAGTGGCTTGACATGAAACATTCCTCTCTTTTCTTGTCAGGAGCCACTGATGATGCACAACTGAACTCCAGCAAGGTAATTGAAGAAAAAAAAAAATCCATTTGTTGTAGTCCTTTTGAAAGACGTAGCCTGAGGAAAAGCTAGTATTTTATCATTGTCCCTAACCAAATAATACATACCGTTCCAGTCAGAGTCAGTGAGCTGTCCTAGTTTCAGTGACAGGATTCTTGGATAAGAAACCTGATTTCTAAGAGCCTTTAGAAGAGAAAAACCATGGTTTCTTTACCCTTTACTTTTTGTCTATCAGCATTAAGTGATTATCAGCATTAAGTCTATCAGCATTTACAGTTAACATCCCGTTAGCAATACTTAGACAAATCAACCATAACTGAGCAAACCAGCAATACGAAGCTTCACACTCCGACACATGCCATTGCTCAAGTCAATAATTGGAGCTCTACAGGAGACATTTTATCTACACTTGCCAGATCCAGCCCACTGAGCGTAGCCACGCAAGCCCGGTAACACAAAGATGAAGCTCTACTCACTAGCTGTCAGCTCTGCTACAGATCAGAACAGTCCCGTTATAGTGCAATAAACAGAGCGCGACCATAACTGTGCCACTTTGCAGAGAGCAAAACAATTAGTCTAACTCTAGTCCTGCAGGCCCAGATATGTCTAGTGCCGTTTCCCAGATAAGCAAGACGCGTACAAGCTTTGCTTTCAGGGAGGCAACGGATCTTAGCATCCAGATGAGCCAGTCTGGTGTGAGGGATGCAAACCCATTCCATGTGCAAGTTGCTCTGTTGATTAAATAGGGACTAAGATGTTCCCTGGATCACGCTTCCCTGTGATTGCTTATGGGACATAGGCTGCATGGCACTATAAATATTGTACAAACCTCATGCCCTGCCCTAGCCTAGAAATCTAGACGCACCCTAGTGGCAGCAAATTTTATTTCGCAGCCAGAGTGGTCTAGCAACTCTCCGTTGGCTTTCGAGCTGGAAAAAACAAACTCTAGTCAGCCCAATCACATCGTGTATAGAGTCGGCGGGCGGGCTTAACATAATGACGACAGAGTGGCGATGGTTCCCTGCTACTTGAAAACAAAGAATGGCTGCTGCTGCTGGCGAACAGCGGTCTTTCGAATCGTCTTTGGCCGCGACTCTGGAGGACTTGGAGTTAAGATTTTATTTGAGAAAAGAACAAAGAACGGCACTTCAGTCATTCTTAAAAAAGGAATAGATACAGAAAAAGTTGAATCTAACTAGCTCCGCTGGTGGTTGGATGTAGTGCTATCCTATTGCGTGCAGAGGGAATTTGAAAGAAACCGTTTATCCCGCCCCTCGGATTGAACACTAAAAGAAGATATTTTCGAAACTAAATAGGTTCCAAACAAATTTTTTGAGTTAAAGGTTTGGATGACATGAGGGTGAGTAAATGGTGACAGAAATTATGTTTTTATTAACAAAGTTCGGGAGGAGCACGTTCAGATAATTAACACGAGTGGAGAGCACTCAACAATCAATGATAAGAGGTGCATATATATTCAGCACCTCAATTCATCTCACCTCAATTCGTTGACAGTTTAGCAGCATCCCTCCACCACCCCTTCTCCACACTTCTAGTCCTAACAATTTACATACGGGGTGGGGGGTGGGGGAGACTCTGGGTTCGGGCTGAACTCCGATTACGCATTAAACTTTCCTCCCTCTAATTGTATGTAAGTGTGAACACGTGAATTGTAATTTTGGGTGAACTATCCCTTTAAGAGAAGTTACATTCTATAATACGGCTTTTGAGGGAGATACAAAAGAGAGATTACTTGTGGCGAAGGTGTAATGCTGCTTTAAATCCATCTGTTGTAACGAGTTCAGTCGCCTCTTTCTTTAATGATGGGGAGAAGTACTTCAATCAACAAGACATAAAGGATTCGGCTGTTTCTAGAAGGCTAAATTAGATCCTTCTGCCTATTAAACATTAGTTCAATACCACAGATATATTGCAAGATTTTATATTGGTGTCTATTTACACCAAGTGCAAATGTAAATTACAACTCTCTTTGATGATCTACTTTCATATAAGCCAGGGACACACTTAACGGCCGATTATGAATGTAATTTGATACTTATGACTGATCATGCCCAAACGCACAGAGTCAGAGACAGTTGCGTTCAGTTGGTGTTCACAGTCGTGTTTAAAATCTGCCCCAGTCATTGGAAACAGTCCGTAAGTTCAGTTGAGTCTTATGATGTTTCAGCTAGTCGTTAAGTGTGTCCCTGGCAATAGGGGAGAAAGGGGCTAGTTGTCACAAACTATATCTCAGTACCTATGAGGTTTTGAGTCAACAGTCAATACATTAGAAATATTTTTTTATAAATGTAGTTCTCAAAAACAAAAAAGTACAAACGTGATGTTTTTGCTATATTTGTTGGGTAACGCAATGTAGATGCATGCATTTTCTGTAAAGCTGCTGTGAAACGATACGTATTATAAAAAGCGCTATACAAATAAATGTAAATTGAATTGAACTAACAAGTTATTACAATAAAACCTTGCAATAGGGGTATATTGTCACAAAAGGTCAAGTTATGAGCAATGAACTGTATATGGCAAAAACAGTGAAAACTAGCTACGGTTTTACTGTATTACTGAAGAAATGTTCTGAAAGATATTTTTCATTCAAAGTCATGGCGTTTACTAAACTAAATTGCATACATACACACAACAAATAAAATAAAATCATTGCTTATACTGCAGCTGATATCAGTCCCAGACAAGCAATAAATAAAAAAACTTACAGCACAAGAAATAAACACTATTAATACCCCCCAAAATAGCACATAATAGCACAGAAATAGCTAATAAAATGTATTATTATTTTTAATAAAATAAAATCAATAATTATACTGCGTTAATTTTAAGGTTAACTTTATTTTAAGGTTTACTTTATTTCAAGTGTTAAAGTGCTAAATACACTTATAATTATTATAAGTTAAAATAATTACATTCCTGTAATATTATTTAACAACATACTATAGGGTAAGTATAGGATTAGGATTTGGTTGAGAGTTAGTTAATTATGCATCATTTACAGTTATTACTATGGTAAGTACATGTAACATATGGAACAAGGACACTGTAAAAATAAAGTGTTACCTTATACTCCAACTGACATCAGTCCCAGACAAGCAATAAAACAATGACCTTTTAATGGGAATGCAATGCAACAATGTGATGCATGTCAGTCTGTCAGTACAATGAACTTCCTGTGCTTTTTAAGATGCACTTTAGGTGCCATACATAGAAACACACATACGGACACGGTGTCTGAGTGACATGAGTGCGTGTCTCTCTGTGAGCACAGCCCATCTGGAGGGTCCATAGCATGGCGGTTAGACAGGTTGCCAGGGAAACTCGGCATGGGGTGGGCTGGGGAAGATTGGCCCATTGTGATTGGCTGCCAAGCGTGGGTTATTTCTCAAGACTAAGAGAGACAAAAGGCATGTCCAAAGCAAAGAAGCAAACAACAGAGGCTGAAACAACAAAGCACTGCTCCAGGAAAGCCAGGACCACTTTCTCTCACTTCTATTCGACTCGGGAGTATGTTGCTGTCTATTGATTTTGCTAAGAACAGCCATTTTCTGCACATCAAGTGCTCATTTCTGAGCCACCATTTGCTAGGAAACATATATGATAGATGGCTCTACTGCAAACCAACAATAAAAGCATACTACCTCAAAGAACAGACAATGATCACTGCCTGCAAACCATGAGGTTTTCTAGGAAGAATCCATTAGTTCTGTTTTAACCTTGCAAAACATACATACAGTTTCTGGCACAAAAAGTACATTTAAAAGCAACAGATTCTAGCTCATCAAATGGACTCTGCAGAAAGAAAAAATGAGCAGAGACCATAAGGGACTTGTGTTCGAACTTCGTACTTAGTACTTTCTCCTATTCCTTCAGTCTATGACCTTCCCTTCTGTTTCTGTCACTCTCTCTCTCTTTCATGTGTTCACTCACTGGTATGACAATATGCTAAAACACCAAAAAGCTTACAAAAAAGGTTTTAATGCTTCATTACGTTGATGATTGAGACAGACAGATGTCCATATGAACAATGGCATCAGACTGATGTAACGCTTTACATGACCCTGCACTTTCGGGTCGGAGAGCTGTGCGCTTTTCCCGCGGGCTCTAAACGTCATGTTTAATGACTCAATGTACATACTGTTGGTCTGTCACTGTCAAATAGAACCATAGGGCGTCACACCACTCATTCTAGCATTCTCTCAGTCATTTTCTGACCTAAAAGTGTTTGGGAAACGCTATCAGCATATACTTCTGTTCAAAAGTTTGGGGTCGGTTAGATTTTCTTAATGTTTTTGAAAGAAGTCTCTTATGCTCACCAAAAAATTTGACCACTTTTTATCAACCCAATGAGCACAGCCGTATTGTGCCATCAGCACATTTCACGGCGCGGTTTCTCGACCTTCACTGAGGATGCGTTAAAGCGGACATATAAGACAGTGATATTAGAGATATACTGCCCTAACGTAAGCCATTTCCTTTTCTTCATAGTAAAATGGCAATGACGTACATTAGTTAAAGTATACATAATCTGGAAATTGTAATGCGTGAGCACGGAAAAAACGTTTTTTGTGCGCACGGGAATGTTTCTCATGTGCATGCAAAAGTCTGTATATATTTTTTTATTTTTGCAAAGGTCCCTTAAGGGGCTCCGTAGAACATATTTTAAGATGTAATTCATACTTGTGGTGGAAAAGCTGAATTTTCGGCATCATTACTCCAGTCGTCAGTGTCATATGATCCTTCAGAAATCATTATAATATGCTGATTTGGTGCTCAAGAAATTTATTCTTATTATTTTTTTTAATTTCTTATTATTATCAAAATTGAAAATGGTTGTGCTACTTAAAAGTTTGGTGGAAGCCATGATACATTTGTCTTTCAGGATTGTTTGATGAATAGAAAGTTCAAAATAAAAGCAATTATTTGAAATATATATATTATATTAAAATCTTGTACTGTTACTTTTGATCAATTTAATGCATCCTTGCTGAATAAAATTATTAACATCTTTCAGAAACAAAAAAATAAATAAAGGCAGCGGTTATTTGCACGTGCAACTAGCAATAGATGTTATTTACACTAAGTAAAAATTGCAGAATTTCTTAGCGATAGCTGCTATTTACACTTTAAATAGCAATAGATTCTATTTACACTAAGTGAAAATAGCGATAGATTCTAATTACACCATGTAAAATTAGCAATATTTTCTTTGCAATAAGTGAAAATAGTAGTTAGATGCTATTTATACTAGTAAATAGTATAAATACTGGCAGATACTATTTGCACCTCAGTGTTGTACATTAAATGGTATGCAATAATAACATGGATTGTAAATTATTATATCTATTAAAATTATTAAATGGATGCCGCCTTATTGGAACAATAAAGCTCTCCCTTCACCTACCCCTAACCAATAAACACTTTATTATTAAACACATGTTAGACACTTTATTTCCACTTTTCAAATATTTTCTTTATTTTATTGAAAATAAATGCCGTTCCGATCTGATATGTGATGGGAAAAGGTAGTAGAGCGAGTTCGGATAAAGGTGAATTTGAACTCGGATCGATTTGCGTCAAAACTTTCTGCCACACGCCTTACAATTCAGCATCTTACATAATTTTGCCTGGCCCAACCAGACGCCAGTGGGCGGAGTTAGTGTAAATAGCCTCTGCCAACAAAATAGTCTAAATAGACAGTTTCCGAAAAAGGAAATCGTAATAACTTCAAACTTCTGAATAGTAGTGTATATAAATGCATGCATTCATCAAGTCGATCCTTATAACTTTTTATGCATGCAAATTGGATCAAAAATGCTAAAAATCTGAATTCCTGTAAATATTTACACATGTAAGAGATGACTTCTGCTGACAAGCTAGCTGCTGAGCACTCTTTTGAACTGTAACTAATTAGCTGGGGCTCTTTTCCCTCAATCTACGCTATTGTTTCCCTTTCAAACGGCTACAAAAGCGATGTCCCACTCGATGTGAACAGCACATTGTGGATGCAAGATGCTAATGGCGACGATCAATTATTCACCGGCTAATCTGTCTGAAGAGGCACTGGAATGTGGAATAGGCTCATCATGCACCCGCATTAATATTCAGTCAACAGGCCTCACTCTGCACTGCCTACACGTCATATTAGACCCAAGCCCTCCTCAAAGAAGTGATGTCTAAATGAGAGCTTTCAAGAGGCTGCTGCTTCTAGAAATGTCTATGCGCAGATTATCTCTTGTTAAATGCACAGTGACCATTTTTCTAGCACAATGAACGATTGCTGCTCAGTTCAGTGATGTTAAAATAGTGTAACTAGATTTGTTAATTTTATGCAATGTGAGTGTCCATCCAAAACACACCACCAGTGTTGTGGGTGGTTGTCAGGGTGTTGCTATGCGGTTGCTGAGGTCTCTATGATATCTGTTGCTTAAATTGCTCAGCTCCTCTCAATGTAAGTATGGGACAGTTTTGCTAATCTTATCATATCCTTTATGATGTGTTTGTGTCATTTTGACACGGAGAGGATTTTCGTTTTCCCTAAAATGTTAGTTGATGTTATTACATTGGACTAAAAATTACTGACCTCGCTCACAAAGTGTATAACTACCTCCCAAAATGGTTTGGATTTTTTGTACTTTTGTGATATTTTGTGATCTCTCTTTTTGTCCATACAATGAAAGTCATTGGGGTCCAAAATAACACTGGACCCCACTGACTATAACTGAATGGACTAAAACACTGAGCCATTTCCTACAATATCTTCTTTTATGTTCCACAGAAGAATGAAAGTCATACAGGTTTGGAACGGCATGAGGGCGAGAAAATGATGACTATCCTTTTAAGTGTTTGTTTGAATCCTTAAACCTATGAGCAATTATAATAGAAATGCTTACCCTAGCGAACACCACTAATTAATGTTAAAACTGTGCTGTACTTCATTACAATGAAAGGGACTGGATCTCAAACCGATGCATACTAATAAAAAAGACTTGAATAACAACTCCTAAGCAAACTGGTTCTCAATGCATTGCCTCCTGCTGTTGTACAACCTTATAAACTACTTTTGAGTTGGGTAAATTAAACACAATACTCATTCTTGGTTTCTATGCAGATCGTGTTCCCTTGCATTAGATGATTGGGTCAGCTCCCGTTCATGTTACTCACAAAGAGAATAACAAATGTTTGACAGAAGATTCCTCTACAAGCACCTGTTCAGCCTCACACATGCAGAATTCCCCTAAGCAATTTGTATTAGTTATATCTGATGCATGCTTCATACACATTACATATTTAATACCATAATACATTGCTTCAAAGAACATCGACTGAACCATTTAGATGCATGAAGGAATTCTTTTGGAACATCTATGTTGATTCTCTATATAAACATAGATTAAAAACAAACAGTTGTGTTACCTGCAGGCCCTCAATTGCCAATCTCAGCATGCTTGGAGTTAGCTTGGAAGCTTGCTTGAAAGTGAAGTTACTCCAGTCAATGATCAAGACAAATCCATTTACTTGTAGCTCGGGGTCTTCTATCATCGCCTCCAGAGAAAGTAAAATAGCTCGCAGAATATCCACAAAAGTGTACCTACAGATAAGCACAAGATTGGTATTTAAACTTCTAGAGGGCATAAGCACATCATATATACAATGCTTGAATACATGTAGTAAATCAGGGGTGACCCTAGTTCTCATCACACATTGTTCCTGTGAGAGGATGCCAAGAGCCCTGCCATCCAAGGCAATGGTGCCACTGGCATGGATTCAAAGGCTGTTTGATATGGACTCGAGCACTATGTACTCTTCAGTCTAAAGAGGTGAGACTCCGACAGTTAACGCCATGATTTATTACAACATTAAAACAAAATCTGGAGAAATACATGTACATATATCTTTTAAGTAATCTTAATTTCGTGCACAGTGCATAAACTAATGAATGCATATACAGTGGTCCCAAAAAGGTGACACTATTAAATATGCATGCATGTGACTGCATTACATACAAAATATGTATGATTTAAGTGTCCAAAGATTGTTGAGCCCACTGATGGAGAGTGCTTTACTAAACTCTTGGTTTTGGGCCATAAATTCATGCTGAGTTCAATGGATGAATAAAAATGATTTCATTTGGAACTTTAGGTCACATTTAAGCTCACACACTAGTATACATGTTACAGTATATACACACAACCTCACTCTTAGAAGAAAAGGTGCTTCATATATATAATATTTTAGGGGTTGCCATCATGGGATTATCTTATGAATTTAGTTAATTTATTTTGTTTTAATTCGTTTTTTGAAATGTAATTCAATTTTATGAATTAAACATTGTAAACATACTTTAAACAAGCAATCATTTATACAATTTTCCTTATATAAACTATAAAGTGTTCTTTAAAATTTAGTCAAGAAACCTAGGGTTCTATTTTAAAACCATATTGAACTTTTTTTTCTAAGAGTGGATAGTTAAGGATAGAATGAATCCCTTGATTACACTGCAAGAAATGTATTTATTTAATTAAATAATTTGACATTTATTAGATCATCCAAAGGTCACTTACAGTGCACTTATTGCATGGACAGTGTCCCTGGAGTAACCTGAGATGAAGAGCATTACTCAAGGGCATATTGATGATAGATTAACCCTTGTTGAGTCTGAAGTCTCAGCCAAGCCTATATAGGTCGCTAACCACTAAAATAAAGCATCATAAATGAGGCTAGGCTATATATAGGTTTTTAATTAATAAATGCAACAAAACAAAAGAAAACTCTTACTTGCCAAGTGAAAGTCAGCAAGTTGTACTGTACATGCAGGTAGCCATTTTGACGTGCCAAGAGACCAGAGACCCTTAGACTGTATGAGACTCATGAATGTATGTCAAGGTCATTACATTTTATTATTATTATTATTATTATTATTAGATGATGCATTTTGAGAGAGTTACTGTCTGTTCTTTAAAATAGAAGATAACAGTAAATATTCCAAAGGTACTTGGTGCATCCATATTTAATTTATGTTAATACTACAAATAAAAAACACAATGACATATATGAAGGACAGTCATGTAGAATATTGGGTCGGGTCAAAGGTCATCACCCATTATGGCTTGGATGGACATTGGAACATCAAACCCTCAGTGGTTAAAATATCTCTTAAAGATCTACATATATATTTGATGTAGAAAATGGTATAAATTTTCTTAAAAAATTTATGAAAACAACATTACATTTCTAAAAACCAGGTATGTGTTTTAAAGATTTTCTTGTCAACATCTAAGACATCCTTATTTGTCACTACAAATAGTAATATGTAACATGGCCACTGTGATTTACACTGTTACTGTACCTTTAACTTTAACTTAACATCATGCTCTAGTGAATGACAGAAGACTGATGCTGAAAAGACAGCTCAGACAGAGCGTGTCATTACCCACAATTAGCCAAAATCCAATAGCACCTTACCTGCTCTGATCCCAGTTTGCCGCGAAAAGAACCAGAATCTTCCTCCCGTATCTATCCAAATTGGACAGAACTCCAGGAAATCCATCCTTCAGAGCCTGCTTGATCCCAGGATCGGTGGCCTTCAGGTTCTTGAACATATCTAGGTTCTGTTGCCGGTACTCAAAGTACTGGGCCAGGAGGCGGAAGGCCTCGAAATGGTTAAATTTCCGGGCTCTGAGAAAGCGCAGGATGAAAGCATCGTCTGTCCTGAGAAAGCCAATGTCTGGACGGGTGATGATCATGTCCCTCACCTCCTGTATGTCCTGATGTAAAGTGTCGGGGTTCTCCTTTAACTCCACCTTGGCTTTCTCCAGGGTTTCTGGAGACAGGCCTGCCTGTAAATGAGTCATTGTCCTTGCAATGGACCAAGGCTGACTATACTGTACTATATACTACACTGAATATGCCCTAAGTAATTGTTTATGAAAATGCCAATCATAAAGATCCCTGTCACTGCAGTGCTTTCAAATAAAAACCTGACTTTGGAGATGGTCCTGAGTGTAGCTATGACACTGATAGTTCACCTCATACACTCTATAGTCCTTATGAGTTCACCTGTATCGTGGGTTTTTGATGCTTGTCCTGCAACATAAATTCACATACATTCATTTGGTCGTGCTCATCGATACGTCTATGGCTTAAGCAGGCTGAAATCGTCTTAGTTTGAATGATCAAATCTGAGGCATTGACTCGACCACAAAATCCGTTCATTCATTCCATCCCACCCCAAAAGCATCTAAGAACGAGCATCACGGTTAAAAGCGCTGCTCTATCCTAGCATCGTCAAGCGGGCAGGCAATGCGGCACCCTGCAGCATCTCTTGTCATGAGTCTCCATTTATCGCGCATTTCAAATGTTGCCGTGAATTGGAGTCCGAGCATCATCACGACCCCTCAGCGCTCCGTTTTCATCATATTCGTCCTTCGGAGGAGACGATATGGTGTCGGTCCAGGTCCGTATGGTTCCGGTGATGTGGTGGATGGTTTACGTCAATGCTGCTTCTGCTGTTGCTTCGCTTTGTTGCTGATGAGAGTGACTTCAAGCATCGCTCCGGTGATACAGTCTGTCCGTCATCACATGGCGGAGGAGGGGAGAGCGCTCGCTCGCTCTGTATCCTCTCGAGACTCACTAAATAAAGGTTTGGACATGTTTTGGCACTTACCAGATTTATTTTGTTTCACATAGTTGTTGGTGTATTTTTTTTCCTTGAAAAAAAGTACAACAACAGTATTATTATTAATAATAATAATAATAATAATAAATGATCGTCAATTTATTGATTTTTTTTTTACTGTCGTTATGTTGTTGTTTGGGGATGGCATATCTTAAATTTTGAATAGGCCTATATTAATATTATATAAATATGATGACAAATACAAAGATGCATTTTATAATAATGTAAATAAAAATATTTAATGACAACAGCAACCAATATTATTAATAATAAATTATAATCTATTTATTTGTTATTAATAAAAAATAATGATAATAACGTATTATTATTCTTATTCAAACCAATAATACACTGCACTAAACTGCTGATGTCACTAATGTCAGGTTAGTCGAGTCATACAATACAGTCGCTTTATACAATATAGATTGTTTCAAAGCAGCTTTACAGTGATAACAGGAAAATTGGGCATTTTAAGTTAAGTGTTGATTCAGTTCTGTCATTTTTTTTTAATTTTTTTTTTATGATGTCATCGTCCAGCTCAGTTCAGTTCTCATACAACAGTGTCAGTACAGTCCTATCAATAATATGGTTGAATATTAAAGGGATAGTTCACCCAAAAATGAAAATTCTATCATTGTTTACTCACCCTCAAGTTGTTCCAAACCTGTATGAGTTTCTTTGTTCTACTGAACACAAAGGAAGATATTTGGGAGAATGTTTGTGACCAAACAGATCTCGGTCCCCATTGACTACCATAGTATATATTTTTCCTACTATGGTAGTCAATGGGGACCGAGATCTGTTGATTACAAACATTCTTCCAAATATCTTCCTTTGTGTTCAGCAGAACAAAGAAACTCATACAGGTTTGGAACAACTTGAGGGTGAGTAAACAATGATAGAATTTTCATTTTTGGGTGAACTATCCCTTTAACAATATCCACAGGCAACAGTGGCAAAGAACCTAAACTCCATCAGGTGAAAGAATGGAGAAAAAAACTTTGGAGAAACCAGGCTCAGGAATAAGGAACAAGAAAACAGTTGCTCAATAATCAAATCAAAGTTAAATTCTTTTGTAAAGCATCTTTAAAAAGAAAATAGTGTCATTGTTCAGCTGAGGTTATTTCAATGTTGATTCAGTTCTGTTCAATAACTGTGTAAAGTTCATCAAATAAGAAATGTTCAATTCAGCTATAAAGCAGCTCTGTAGAAAACAGTGATGTCATCGTCCAGCTCAGTTCAGCTATCACCCAGTAGTGTCAGTGCAGTCAAATCAGTAATATTGCTGAAGATTATGTGTCACAAACTCTATCATATAATACTCATACTCTATCTCTAAACATATAAAAATATGTTTTATGTGGTAACATTTAACTAGTATTATCAAATACTTAATCTCAATCTTAATCAAACTGAAAATGTTAGTTCACTTTATTTTTGTGAAGGAAGGGCATTGTGCTTAAGAGGTATTGCCTATGGGTCAAGCACAAGGCTTTGTATTTAAATTAGATGCAGGCTAATTAGGTGTTTGTTGTGATGCCATCAAATTCACAAATGCAGTTGCAAGCAGAATTGCACAGGTTAAACTAGCTGCAGCCAAAGCAGTGAATCAAATCATATTAACCATCGGAATAATAAAACGCATTCAGAAACAGAAGTCGAGCCTTTAAGCTATATGTGACCATCCACTAGTTCAGGCCTGCAAAGCACTCAGTCGGGCTAAAACACATGCATACAAACACATGTTAAATTGAAATGCACACACCACTGAGGACACGCATATGCACATATGGTCAAACAAAAGCATGCACACACACTTACAGGCAAGTACTTGACTGAACGCAATCAAAGCCCTCAAGTACCATCTGTGATGATGCAGTCTCTTTCTATTCTGAGTGGACTGATTCTGTAATAAGGCTGTTTTTATGGATTCTGATGAATTATCCTTAAAATATGAATGCAAATTAAGTCTTTTCAAAGACCATACCTTACACTTTTCAGTTAGGCTGCATATTTTCTGATATCTACCTTTTAGAAGAATATTTACCGTAAAACATTTAATCTATTTCCCTTCTGGTTTATATATTGCCACTAAGATCAGTTGATAGATATATAAATACTGTATATAAACATTCTCATATTTGAGAGACAGACCCTCTGAGAGACATTTAAAACATCGTAAAAAAATGCTTAACATTAAAACATCAGGTCGATCACATAATCAATAGACAGACAGACAGACAGACAGATAGATAGACAGACAGGTAGATAGATATTATAAAGGCTATAATGAGAGTCAGTGGTGACTGATTCTGGATCAGGCATTGTGTTGAGATTATGAAAGTCATACAGCTGGTGCTGGTGGGTGGGGACAGGCAGGCGGGACAGGATAATGTCACGTGATCAGGTGGGGGGAGGGCCGAAGGGCCGGGGGACGGTCACAGCTGAGCATGGAGGGGGAAGGGCTCCCTAGGGACGCTAGATGGAGGGATGATAATTACATTCAGCACTCTGGGAGATGTGGAGGAAATCAAATGAATGGACCTGCTTGCATTTGAAATTACCTTTGTTGCAAAAGAGCAGCTGTCACTTAAAATGGGTCTGCGGCCTTTTTGCCTTTCCTTGGACCGGCTTGATGCCGTTCCTGAAGTAGATAAGGGGTTATGTCACTATTTCGAAAAGACAATGCAATGTTTCACTGAGCCTGAATGCTAAATATTTTTTGCATTATACGATGTTTATCTCAAAGAACACAGCATGCATTTAATGCAAATATTTCTCTAAAAAGCTCTTAAGTAACAGGTGAAAAAAAAAAAAAAAAGATGTTAATATCTCCCACCAGCAAGACATTAACACGGGTGAATTCTCCTTGGGTGAGTCTCAATCAGCTCCCTATTCAGTAGTCTCAGGGCACTGATCAGGGACTCTGACATTTTAAGGGCTGTTTCAATTGCAAAATCTTTTTCGGTGCACTGACAAGTACCTGTTGTTATGATTATTTAAGAGATGATGCAGCATATTATAAGGTTGTTTATAAGAGAGTATGCATATATAATGCATTAAAGGGATACTCCACTTTTTTTGGAAATAGGCTCATTTTACAACTCCCCCAGAGTTAAACAGTTGAGTTTTACCGTTTTCGATATGGTACGAGCCATGGTACGGCAGCAAAGTTTCTTGATTATTACGCAGGAATGAGAGTAGTTCCTAGCCATATCAGCCTAGAAAATCGCAACTTTTCATTTTCCGTCGGAAAAATATCGAAACTCTTTGGTCATTTTTTTGAGAGAGATGCTAATGGTCTTGTCCGATTCAATGATCTATGCTAAGCTATGCTAAAAGTGGTACCGCCAGACCCGGAGATCGGCTCAATGGATTCGGTAAAACTCAACTGTTTAACTCTGGGGGAGTTGTAAAATAAGCCTATTTCCAAAAAAAAGTGGAGTATCCCTTTAAGAATAGCTTATGGCTTCAGAGAAAGTGTTACCAATTTTTACTCTAACAGAATTAATGATCTTGTATAACCCATTTGTTCAAAATTATTTAATCCAACAGAAACCTCTGCAACACTGAAGGTCAATGCCAGGTTAAATGTGAAATGGTATTTGAAATTAAAGTGTCATTCAAAAGGTATTATCCAACACATTTAGAAACAAGGCTTGTGAAACAAGTATTTATAGTATTCAGTGGGGTTAGGCCATGAGATAATGCTTCAAATGATTTGAAGAAATACTTTGAGAATCTCTGTAACATAGGTAGGGGCATGGGAGAAAAACACTGGCAATGTCCAAGAGCTTATCTCGTGCAGGCCAGATGGTGAGTGCATGTGCCCTCAGTCCGTAACTCTCCGTAACACATAAACAATGATTCAACTCTACGACAATTCACACTCATACTAATTGCAATCCTCTTTTAATTAAAGGGTTAGTCAAATTATTCTCATCGCTTGATAAACTTATGGTTGAGCCACTGTAGTCACTTGGACTATTGAAACATTGCCTTTACTAACTTTCTTGGCCGGCAAGTTTCAATTACAGAGAAGCCTATGGAGGAGTGAGACAGCTCTCAGATTTAATCAAAAATATCTTAATTTGTGTTCCGAAGATGAATGAAAGTCTTACGGGGTTGGAACAACATGAGGGTGAGTAATTACTGACAAAATTTTAATTTTTGGGTGAACTAACCCTTTAAGTTGATAACAAACATTTGTCACTGCCTCAATTATATGAACTACTGTAGGCCTATGTCAGATATGACAGTTTCCCAACCCTATTCCTGGAGTCACACTAAGAGAACACATTTTGGATGTCTCCCTTATCTGACCCATTCATTTCAGGCAGTCTTAAATCACCCCCTATACCCTTAAATAGGGCACTATTTGAGGGGACAGCCATTTGTAGAGGTGACTTCAACAATAGTGGATACTATTCTCATTCAATCCCATAATGCACCACAATAATAAGTGTACAACAGATGTACACTCAACGGCTAGAGAATACGCATAATGCACTGTAATAAGGGTAGTGCCGAATTAAATCCTGCGTCTTGCCAGAAGATGGCGCTCAAAGCTGAATCATCCGTCCATTCATTTTCCAAACAGCTGGTCCAATGTGGGTACAGAGTAATATCATACAGGTATACATTTTTTTAACTGATTATTAAATTGTTTAATTAAGGTTTATACATGCTAGTTTCATGACAGAGTTCAAGATAAATCCTTTCATTACAACTGGAGTTGCTAGTTTGCTAAGTTTCAAATGATTATTAAACAGCAAGCACAAACTATGCAAAAGTAGCAGCCATTCCGTGTCCGAATTCACTCACTCGTTTTCATTCACTCCTTCAAGTGGACTATATTAGTGGAGGAATGTAGGGAATAGTGATTGATGGTATAGGGGGCGATTTTGAACACAGCTTTGGAGTCTCTTCTAAAGGGCTGATGAGATGAATCAGTTGTGTTTGAGAATGAGTTCGTGAAAGTGTAGTGTTTTGGTGTGCCTCCAGGAACAGGGTTGGAAAACACTGAGCTATGAGATAGTGGATGGGTAAACTGATGCACTGCTGGGAGCAGCATGACTAGCTCTGAAATATTTTGCCTTTGTTTATCCAGACAGTGATTTAAATGGCTTGAAGTGCACTTTTGTTACTAGAATTTTCTAAGCATTTGGTACAATTATATTTTGAGGGGGCAATACATTACAGTCCTAGGCCATGACCCCTGGCATAACCCGTCATAAATTACACACCAGATGGTAATCTGCCTCTTAGCAGTGGCATGAGCCATTCCTCCGAAGAGTGACATCTGGGCAGACATACACAGCGTTGTATGGTGAGACTAGTTCAATTATACACTTGTGATAAATAGACTGTAAAAACCTGGTCTTGATCCAAAACGCCTATTATATGTTGACAAATAATGTCATGTTTAATTATTGGATGCATTTGTGGAGTTTATTTCCCCAGTGTGGCTTTAGTCTTTGTGTGGTTTAAAAAAAAAGATATTCAGTATCACCTTAATGAATTCCCCTGTATAAATATGCTATAGACCAGCATTGGGCAACATTCAGAATTTATGATGCCCTCGTCCCACCGGATGATGAACTGGAAAGACAGAAGGGGGAATTTATAGAAGCGCGATTCAATTCAAAGAAATTTATAATTTAATTAGTCTTACACAAGTTTTCTGACAAAACATAAATAATTATACATTTAATTTATACTAATTTAGACACACTGATTAAACACATGTCTAGCATTATTGTCAAAACAATTAACCCAGCAATTAAAACAGATTTTAATTTTGCCATACAGCTAAACATTTTCTTATTTGCTTCACTTTGTTTTACATTGAACTGGCAACTTACAGACCCATTTCAAATTTGCCATTTATGTCTAAAATATACTTGTCTGCTCAATTGTGCTCATTAAAAGAATGATCTCAATGAAAAATCTAAGTCAGTATTGAGGCCCCATCATAGCACAGAAATATGCATGGAAAAATTACAAATGACTTACTTCTAGCTTCTGACCAAGGCTGCGTTTACTTAATCTTAGAGCGTTAGATGCTATAGACCATGACATACGGGGGTGGAAAACAGTAAAAGCAAATGTCTTTGTCCATTTTAGTAAAAGCAAATGACTTTGTTCATTTTCACATATCTTGGATTATTTTCAATCCTACTACAAACTTGCACTGGTATTCAGGGACTGGCATTAAGGTGGTTTAGATTGTACCTATCTGACTATTACCATTTTGTTTATTTAAACAGGGAATTATCCAAGTTAACGTCAGTATGGAGTGCCCCAAGGGTCTGTTTTAGGCTCTGCTATTTTCAGGTATATATTTCATCACGACCAAATGAAATCTCTAAATTATCCAAGTTGACAGATTGTGTTAAAGATAGAATACATTGGATGTTTTTCTTATTACATTCAGATATTAAATTGGACCAAAAACCTGTACACAGAATCTTTTAGAATACAATTTACAAGAATGGACTATTACTTTATACAGCAAGATGAATAATTTGCAGTCTGTTCTACATATATCCATATGCTGTAGCTCATAATGTAACTCAGACACAGATCTCAGATTTCTTGAGTATAGCATGACATCATAATGTCACTGGATGTACAAAACTAGTAGTTTATTGACATGGTATTTCTAACTGTACTGTACAAAAAAAGATTTTAAAAGTTGTAAATAAAACAAAGGTTATTGCAGTATGTTGTACAAGAAAATACTATTTCGTTTTTTCTACTTAAAAATGTCATGTTTCATTCAATGTGTTACTTGTAAATTCTTTGTTAAAATAAAGTAAAAATGTTTCAAAGTAAATCCTTGACCAATTTTTTTTTCAGTGTAATAACTTGCATGATTATTGTCTACTTGACCAGATGATGGCAGTATTGTGCTACAACTGTGGATTAACATTAGATGTGGCCAACAAATAGAAATACCTTCACTTTGTATTTGCTCCATGAGTCAGCTGTCATTCCTATATGTCATTAAACAAATCTGTAAAACTCACAATGCACCTCTTCATTCTTTAACAAGACAATAACATTGTAGACATAAACAAAGTATAGGCCTACTTTACGATACTGCTAATCATGTTACATTTGAGGGGTACAACAGTATTTTTGTTACATTCCTGAGGGGTACAGGAATTACATTGAGAATTGTAATTGAGAATTACAGAGAACAGGCTGTCAGGTAATAAAATAAGGGAGTGTAATGAGTCAAACTGCCTCTTAATATCAGCGTAACCTTCAGCTTTAGATCACCTCTGGAGAAAGTGGTGAATGCAGAACTGACCATGTGGAATAAGCCACCATCACTGTAACCCACAGCTCTGCTATGATCAGAGAGGTCCTGCCCTTGTCTGCTTGCGTTTACGGTTAAAATGATGGTCTATCACATCACATCTGAGACGTCAACACAGCAAAACTGTCTGTAGAAGTTTTCATATAGTTTAAATGCCACAAAGCCATAATAGGACTGTAAAACAATTGGTGTATTTCAATACCAATATTTTACATTAAATTGTGGCAAAATACTAGTTTAACTGGACACAAAGCCTTTGACGTCAACAACCAAAGATATGGGAACTGATCAAATTTTGGATTTACAACCCACCAGTCGAAAACCACTGTTTTTTATTTCATAAATATTCCATTTAATCCCAGTACATGCTTTATATTCAGAGTTGATTTAACTCTTGACTTTTGAAGACTTATTATTTCAACATTTCATGTCAGACGGATTCCTTTTTGCTCAGCTTTGCTTTCTTGTACATTGTATAAAGTCAGCATCTCTGAAGGTCTAATGAAGACTTTGTTGCAGTTCTATTCTTTGCCAGAATGCCTTTCTGCAGTCAAAAGCATTAAATCAGGGTGAGTCTTCCATGGGCATCGGTTGACACTGATGTCACAGCCAAAGTGAAAGGCCATTGGCTGCAGAGACACTGGCATGTTCTTGCCTCACAAAGATATAAGAACAATCAGCTTAGGATTCAATAAAGTTTGAAACCCTACTGATGCCTTCATATGGATTAATAAGCGAAGAAATGCCACTCAAGCATGAAACCAAAGGAAAGCCGCAGTTGGGTGTGCTTCCCTGCTTTCACTGAAGTAAGTTTCCCCCTCCCTCTTCCAAACACCCTCATTTTGTAAGGGAATTACACAATCATAGGCTTTTCCCAAAATGACATTGTGCCTGGCTCAATGCCCTTCATACTTATTAGTGGCACCACACCACAGCCAGGAGCTAACAACTACACAAAAAACCTTAGGAACTGCATAGCAACACCCTAGCAACACATTAGCATCATGATGGTAAGTTTAATACTATTTTCAGGGGGAAAAAAACTTAATCTGTAAAAAAAAAATTTTTTTTAAATGTCACCACAACCTGACTTAAATAGTCTGAGAGAAATAAAATAAATAATTATAAATCAAATCAATAGAGTTCAGAGGGCAGAACTCCATATGATTAGAAGAAATGCCTTCAAATGTGTAAAACTGCCTTCAAAATAATTTTACAAAATATTATACAATTTATACACACTCACCGGCCACTTTTGCCTTCAGAACTGCTTTACTTTTTTGTGGCACAGATTTAACAAGGTGCTGGAAACATTCCTCATGCTGCACATCCATGATGTGAATCTCCCGCTCCAGCTCATCCCAAAGGTGCTCTACTGGATTGAGATCTGGTGACTCTGGAGTGTAGTGAACTCACCGTCATGTTCAAGAAACCAGTTTGTTCAGTTCAGTTTATTTATAAAGCACATTTTAAAACGGCCACTGGCTGACCAAAGTGCTGTACACAGAAAATAAAGCTAATAAAAATTAATAACACGACTAATAATAAACAGTTTAAAACAGATCAATCATTGTAAGCTAAAAGCAACAGAAAATAAATAAGTTTTGAGACATGACTTGAACTCAGACAGAGAGGAAGTCGATCTTATATGAAGTGGGAGCTTGTTCCACAGTGTGGGGCCAGCCACTTCAAATGCTCGGTCTCCCCTTGATTTTAGCCGGTTTTTAGGTATCTGAAGAAGAAGTTTCGTTTCAGATCTAAGACTTCTAGTGGGAGAATAAAAATGGAGTAAGTCAGATAGATAAGGAGGTGCTAAATCATTTAGAGATTTATACACCAGTATTAAAATTTTATATTCAATTCTAAAATTTATCGGTAGCCAATGAAGGGATCTCAAAAGTGGGGTGGAATGGTCAAATTTCCTCTTTCCCTTTAGGAATCTCGCCACAGCGTTTTGAACAATCTGTAAGCGGGCTGTTTGGGACTTTTAGGGACAAAGTAATAAGAGCATGGATCGCAGTCTCCAACGAGAGCTTAGGGAGATACAATTTTATTTTCGCTATAGAGTGAAGATAGAAAAAGCTAGATCTAAGCTAGGCAAGCCAAGCTTTTACCTCCTCAAGACACGCTTGTCAGACTTTCTAGAGCACTGTTATTTTTCTTAGACAAAGGCATATCAATATGCATGTCATCAGCATAACAGTAAAATGAGACATTGTGTTACCTAAAAATAGAACCCAGAGGAAGAAGATAAGAAAATAAGACAGGAGCTAAGACAGAAACCTGAGGCACACCGCAAGATAAAGTTCGGAGGGAAGAGGAGAAACATCCCATTTTTACAGAAAAAACTTTAGAGATGATTTGAGCTTTTTGACATGGTACATAATCTTGCTGGAAGTAGCCATCAGAAGATGTGAACACTGTAGCCATAAAGGAATGGACATGGTCTGCAACAATACTCAGATAGGCTGTGGCGTTTAAATGATGACAATTGGTACTAAGTGTGCTAAAATATCCCTCGCACCATTACACCACCAGCAGCCTGAACCATTGATACAAGGCAGGATGGATCCATGCTTTCATGTTGTTTACACCAAATTCTGACCCTACCATCTGAATGTCGCAGCAGAAATCAAGACTCGTCAGACCAGGCAACGTTTTCTAATCTTCTATTGTCCAATTTTGGTGTGTCTTCAGCTGCTGTAGCTCATCTGTTTCAAGGTTGTGTTGTGCATTCAGAGATGCTCTTCTGCAGACCTCGTTTGTAATGAGTGGCTATTTACTATTGTCTTTCTATCAGCTCCAACCAGTCTGGCCGTTCTCCTCTGACCTCTTGCATCAACAATGCCTTAAGATGGTTTTTTTTTGTGAAAATCCCAGTACATCAGCAGTTTATAAAATACTCAGACCAGCTCATCTGGCACCAACAACCATGCCACATTCAAAGTCACTTAAATCACCTTTCTGATGCTCAGTTTGAACTTCAGTAGATCGTCTTGACCAGTGGTTCTCAACTCCAGTCCTCGGGACCCACTGCTCTGCACATTTTGTATGTCTCCCTTATTAAACACACCTGAACCAGATCATCAGCTCATTAGGAGAGACTCCATGAACTGAACTGAGTGTGTCAGATAAGAGAGACATACAAAATGTGCAGAGCAGTGGGTCCCGAGGACTGGAGTTGAGAACCACTGGTCTTGACCATGTCTACATACCTAAATGTAGCTGCTGCCCTGTGATTGGCTGGTTAGATATTTGCACTAACGACCAGTTGAACATGTGTATCTACTAAAGTGGCTGGCAGTGCTGGGTAGATTACTTACAAATTGTTGTCCATTACTGATTCCAAATTACATGAAAACATTTTTTAGTAACGTATTCCATTACATTACACATTTAAGGAAATATAATCTGACAGTGACTTTCAGATTACATTTTACCTAATCGTTTATCACATTGAATTGAACAGGATAATATTGTACCATATTGATAGGAAAATACAAAGAGAAATACAGAAATACATGAAGTGCTTTAAAAAATGTTTTTATTAAAATTAATCATTTTAAAACAAAAACATACATATATATATAGTTTATTCATTTACCTGCATGTCACATCTTCAGTGTCACATGATACTTCGGAAATCATTCTAATATGCTGGTTTGGTGCTCAAGAAACATTTCTTAATATTATTAAGAATGTTGAAAAAAATAAACGTTTCTTGCGCAGCAAATCAGGATATTAGAATGATTATTGAAGGATCATGTGGAAATCACAGAAAAGAAATTACATGTTTAAAATGTATTAAAATAGAAAACATATACATTTAAAAATAAGTTAAGATTATATAAATTATAATATTTTGTATAAATTATATTACACATTTTTTTTCATTTACGTGTCAATCTCATAGGCCCATCATAATTAAAATACAGTATGACATCAAGAAACAACAAGAGAGCCAGTTAATCCTGATCCAGCAAGCAATGCATTCTTCAAGTTCAATCACTCAGTTGTCCTTGAAATCTGAGCCTTTATAAGCACATGGTCTTGGTTAGCGAGACAATGCATGCCACAAAGGGAAGCTACAGTCCATTTACTGTTCCTCAGTTTTCAAACAGAAAGTAACTTTTCCCAAGACTTATGTTTGTGGGTTTTAACAGTCACTGATATGGTGTCAGATCTCTGAGCCATTCTGAGTGACTCAGAATGCAAACTTCTGCATTACTCCAGACAAAAGAGCTATACAAGCTAAAAAGGAAAAAGGAAGTGGCTTACGGCATTCAGTGCTGAGTGTGCATACACAAACAATGCAGTAAGTCACATTTTAACACCACAAAAATGAAACTTGTGTCATTATTTACTGTCAAGAGCCCTTGGACAAATGAGCAATGGCTAAACATCTACACTCCTGGGCCAAAAAATGGCCAAAATATTTATTGGATTTTTTACAGTCTGAACTGTTTTAATCACAAATCACTGGTCAGGAAATAAGAAAAAAATTGCATAAATACTATAGATAAAGCAACAGCACAGAATAGCCACTCCCAACTTGCAGACAGCTTTTTACAGGAAGAAGAGTCAGTGTTGTTTCACTCAACGTTAACGGCTTCAAGCAGTTCATAAGTAGTTGAAAAATGGCTCCCAGTTCGTTTGAGTTTAATGTGAGACCAAATATTCACTAGGGTTCACATCTGGACTCTGAGGAGGTCAAAACATGAGACTGATGGGCTTGTTCTCAAGCCGTTTCTTGGTTGACTTGCAATGTGGGCAGGAGTGTTGTCTTATTGAAAAAGAGCAATTTAGATAACAACTTTCAATTGTGGGAAGCAAGACATTCTGTAATATTCTCCTGTGCTCCAAAGCATTAAATTATCTTTCACAGGGAAGCAGCTCACCAATACCAGCAGTTAAAAAGCTCCCTATACAATGACACCTCTTCCTCCATGTGCTGGAGAAGCATTTATTATTATATTTCTCAGCAGATTTTCAGACACCAATCTGGAGCATCAGTGATTCATCACTTCACACACAACCTCCCATATTCTGCCAAAAACTTCATTCTGTCTTAGATGTTTTTCTGAGACAGCAATGGCTTTTTTTTCTTCTTTTTTTTTCTTTTTTTTTTAAGAAGTGCATTTGCTTAATTGAGCTAAATTCATGACCAATAATTTGTGGTTAAGACAATAAAAAGCTTAGTGTCTAATCATTTTGGGCTTGTCTATGTTTAGCTTTTTACTTCTGCTAATTGTATTTAGGGTTCAAAATTCATTGACGTTGTGTTCATTTGTGAAGACTATCATGATGACAAAGAGTAAGAATCATAAACTTTTGTTGGTTACATGCAGAGATTATTTCTGTAATTTTTATTTCTTTAATCATTCATAAAGCCAATGAGAAAAAAAACAAAAAACAATTGGGTTTTTGTCGATGGAACCAGGGTGGTGCAAACTGTTGGCCAACAAAAATACGTCATCACTGCAGCACTGGGTGTAGTACTGTATAACTACACGATTCAAATAAATACTTATTTAAATTAGTTTAATTTTACATTTAATAAAAAAAAAATGTGTCAAAACACACAGGGTTATAAAAATAAGCCACATGAAAACAGGTCAAGGGCTTTGTAATAATTTCTGTCCTGAACTTAATCAACTGGTATGTAATCCCAAACGTTCATGCAGTTGCTGCCCCAGCTCAAAATTAACCAGCATATTCCATGAATTCCAATTCCCCGGGGGCTGCCATGGTTACACAATCACGACAGTAATCCACAGCTTAAATAGTGCAGTAGGTTAAGCATGCCCATCAAAGCAATAGTTTGACGACTGAACAGGCTCTGATGAGGGTTTGCCCAAGTATAATGAGGCCCTGTAATCAGTGCCGAGTTGACCCATGCCGGTCTCTAGCATTGACCTTCCCTGTTACAGCTCTTTAACTTTTAAAGTAGACACAGGACTGCCAGCCCAGCTGAATATATGTGACAGCAATAACTAGCTAATCGGCCAAAGAGTAATCTGTTATGATTAGACCCTGGGGACTCATATGTTTACAACAAAGGACATTTGATGTTAAAAAGACATTTGTAGTAAGCAATGCATTCTGGGACGATTCCCAAACTGCTAAATTTATATGTAATATAGGCCTAAGGGTAATTTTACAAAATGTCTGACATTCGTTTCTCCCTTACTTTCATGTTGTTTTACTGTGTTAATAAATACATTTTTCTCAACACAAAAACCCCAGTAACTTTGGTTTAAATTTGAGTTGACCCCAGGTTATGCGTCAACCCCAAAACAAAAACAATACAAAAATACTAATTGTGGACGGAACTGAACCCAGCATATGAAATACTTTCCAATATATGTATTAACCCTGTTACCATAATATTGTAAAACAAAACAAAAATATGAATTGGCTATGTGTATCAACCCCATTACCAGTATTTGAAATACTCTCCAAACTATACATCAACCCCATTACAACACCATAATATTTTCCCCAAAACAAACCAAAGCAAACCAAACCACAAAAAACAAAACCTAGCATTTGAAATACTCTCTGTTCCAGGTTAACATCTTCTGCTAACCAATTCTCGAAGAGAGACAAAGCTCTCTGAGATTTATGTGCCTGTCAAACTCTGGCCCAACTCAGTACAGCCCTGTGTGGCCCGTGCTTAAAAAAATCCCATCCCTCCTTTAGTGCCGCCAGTGCAGCAGGGCAAATATTGACCCGTCCCCCTTACAGATGAGTCTCTGTGGGGAACTCTGAGGAACACGATTGGCAGACCACTGATGAATGCTGATTAGAGCATCTCAGTCAGTCGTTAAAACAGCCTGCCAGAGTCACCACGGCACCCCCTTTATCTCAGTGTCAACTTTCTGGCTCCACAAACCATTCTGAGTCATCAAAGGCAGTATAGCACTTGAATGCCAATGACCACATGAGGAGGGGGTCCAGACAAATGAACTGGAGAACATTTCATAAGACCCTCAGTGGAGGCAGTGAGCAGACAGTATCCCTGCGAGGGGTCTGAGTGTGTATGGGGCCTCTGAGTGGGGTGACTTGGACTGGATTTTACGCATGGTTTTCTGTTTAAAAATGTGACCATGTTTACAACTAGTGCGGTGTAGTAAAGATTGACTAGTTATAACTGGTACAACACAACAAACTTTCAAAATGATGAAAGCAAAACTAAATTCTTGTTGATGATTCCAGGATTAGAAAGACATGAAGCACTAAAACAATAAAAAGCTTGCAAAAGCCGTCATATTTTATTTATTTTTTTGTGCAAGGAAGACTGTGGCTACATTCAGCAACATAGAAGAGTGGTCCGATCAGATAAAATGATTTTTCCCTTTAATTTCTAGCAACCTATTTAAAAAAAAAACCTGCAACTAAAAGCATACTTATTTTTATAAAAAGTCTATAGAAAATTATGCAAAATTATTTTGCAAATAAAGTATAAAATGCATTACAATATTTTTTTTTTTTTTTAAAACATTTTTTTTTTAAAGTGCCTTAAAATCAGTATCAGGTTTCACAAGTAAATCTTAAAAAACATGTAATGTTTCACCCCAAAATGAATAAGAATAACTACTTTTTTTTCTTTTTTTTTGCTTAAAATTAAGCATTTAATCACCATAGTATTTGTTATACAGCCTTTTTTGTTTAAATTATTATTAATTTACATATTCTTTTGCAATATTACAGCAAAGACACCATTACGAATAGTGGCATTTACCACTAAATCATGGATCATGATAAATCATGGAGACATTATGATACTGAGAATGTCTAGGGGGAAATGTGGTTAAATGGTCATGAATATAATGAAAATAAATGAAGAAAAAAAATCGTAAGTGTTAAATTAGGCTTCATTTTCTTTACATACGTGAATTTGGAGTTGCTCCACCCCCAGTCTCCCCCCTCTCTTTTTGGTTTTGGGGTGAAGTGAGACATGTTTTCCTGAGGTTCACCCTTTTATTATTATTATTTAAATAAAAATGTTCCCTGATTTCTATTAATAAAAAAAAAAGATTAAACCCCTTTTTTTGGAGTATCCACTCCAGAACTGTAACTTCAGCTCAATCTTCTGGTCTCCCGTCCCTCACCATACACTGCAAGTAGGTCTCTCGATCCAAAAAGTGCATAGCACACACCTGAACCATTTTGCAAAAACTATCACATGTGATGTTTAAGTTGTAGCTCACCATAAAATGGTTAAAATACTTCTCAAAGGCTTTGCTCTGTGGCTGCTTGAATCTAAGAGCAAGTTCATGCAAGTTGTGGGGCTGAATGTCTTCGATATCAAAAGCCTCAGTCATAATGTATTCCAGCTTCCACTCTGACCTTTTTTCCAGGTTTGCTTCTGTGAGATTTAAATAGAACTGCCAAATATCCTGTAGAAGAAAAAAAAAGAGAGTGATTATTACAAGAGATACAACAGAAGAGCCATGCGCTGAGCTGACACCTTGATTAAAACACAGCATGTAATTAGAACTGACACTACCATTAATCATTCAGAAACAAGACTTGCTCAAGGAAGAGACGCATTGGTGGTGCAGGAATGACCTCACACAAAAAACATTTTCACATTTATTAGAATTAAGCCAACTATTAAAGCTCTAAACAACTCAGAATATCATAATTAAAAGACACATTTTGACACAGTGCCTTGCCTAATATATGGAAGCTTTTTTTGCCTCGGAATAAAAAAAATTGTAAAAAAAAAAAAAAGGTAATAGCGTCTTTTTATTTCACAAATCTGACCTTTTTTTTCTTGCAATTGCGAGTTTATATCTCACAATTCTGAGAAAAAAGTCAGAATTGCTAGCTATAAACTTGGAATTAAGAGAATATCTAAATTGCGATATCTAAACTCGCAATTGCAAAAAAAAAATCAGAAACGCGACGTATAAACTCGCACTTGCGAGTTATAATTTTAGAGTTGTCGTTCTTGGTGTGAACGGGCCTTTAAACTCTGAATTGCAAAACAAAAGTTGCGTGAGATAAAAAGCTGCAATTACCTTTTTAACTGTTTTATTCCATGATGGAAGTAAGCTTCCATACTAATAATTATAAATATGTTGTAATAATTCTAAAGGCATGCTAAAAGTAAATATATCAGTGCTTGAACTTGCTAGTAGGTGGAGACTTACCAGTAAACCATAATTCTCAGGGTGGTACAGATACGCACGGAGGCCAGGATTGTTCGAAAATGGCTCCAATAGACTTTTGATAGGTGTAACAGCAGGTGTGACAAATATAGAGTTCACAGGTTTCCCTTGAAAAGATGCATTTATGGCACATAAATCAGTATGGTATATACTGTATATATACACACATATACATGATGTGTATTTTATTTTAACTAAGTCAACAGTTTGGAACTAAAAACATCTTTTGAATATCTTATTTAACATATTAATGTACTGCAGTGTTATGTTACCTTTGTGATCCAGCAGAACCATTATGCTGTCTCGATGAGTGTGACCGTAGAATTGACCCTCAACGACGTCACTGTAGTTGCGAAATATTTTGACCAGTTGTTCATTGTAGCTTTCTCGGATGGCTGTTGTATTTATAGCATAGGGTAGGTAACCGATGGGGACGTGAGCAATTACATAGACCTCAGAGGAACAGATGACAGTGAAATTCAACTCAGCAGTCACTCACACACTGCTGATGTCACTTACATGGACATACCACTTTGCAACTCTTAATTTACAGCCTTATAACGAAATGGCCTCTTATGATCAGTGCAGCGGGCTCTCTCTAAAATTAAACTGTCTTGTAAAAGCAGACAGAATATACTCACCTTCTCCATGTTTTGTCTTGAGAGCTCAAGCGTTTCCTGCAGCCACTGGAACTGCCCAGCAGGATCAGACATATTTACAGTCACTTCATTAGGACTGTAGTACAGGTTTGTGTTGAGACTCACCAGACGTAGGCCAGGTTTGATCACAAGAGAGTAAAAGCCACCTTCATGCAAACAAGTAACATGAAGAGTATTAGCTCACTATATTGTCACAGAGCTAAAGGCCACTGTTAGGCACCATGCATCACAGTAACATAGTGAACTGTGTATATATACACACACACACACACACACACACACACACACACATATATATATATCGGGATGCACCGATATTAACATTTTGGCCGATACCGATAACCGATAATTCTTTATATTTGAAAGCCGATAACCGATATATTGGCCGATAAATCTAAATCCAAATTTTTTGATAATTTCTGAGAGCCTGATTACAAAAACAAAAGTCTCACCATTAAAAGCCATGACACAAACACACAATTATAATGTTCTCATTATAATTTTATGTAGCCCATATGACAGACTTGTGCTGCACATGTTGCACTGAACTGTATTTTCCTTTTTTGAAGTGATTCCAATCATATTTCAAGCAATTCAAAACCATGATGGTGAACAGTGCGCATCTGAAGTGTCTCAGCTCAAGGAAATAATCCATTATTTATCAGCTTTAATATATCGGCCAAACTTTCTTATTGGGCTGATAACACCAAAAATGATCATATATAGGCCTATACCGATATGGTGGCCGATATATTGCGCATCCCTATATATATTAGTGACAAAAACAGTGGCTAGATAAACAGGGATTTTGCATCATACTGTCGTTTGCATCCAAGTATTTTAGCAAGGCTAAAACTTTGCATCGACCAATCAGCATCCAAAATCCCCAAATAATATAGTAATTTAAATGTTCTCATTCATGTCTTCCTTATCTGCAGTTACCTTTTTGCAAAGTTGCTACAGCAGCTGAGTTCAACCATGGAGACCAGAGTTTGGCTACAGCGTCGTAAATTGCATTTTCAGATGTTGGCAACTGATCCTAAAATGATTTAAAGCAAGATTAGACACATACACACACACACAAAAAAAATTGCTATTCAAAATAGCATACTACACTGCACTTTTAGAGTAAAAGGGTTATATATTTAGAAACTTAAAAGGTTATGTCACATGATTCATATATACAGGGTGGGCCATTTATATGGATACACCGTAATAACATGGGAATGGTTGGTGATATTAAAGTCCTGTTTGTGGCACATTAGTATATGTGAGGGGGCAAACTCCTCAAGATGGGTGGTGTGTACTAATATATACTAATGTGCCACAAACAGGACTTTAATATCACCAACCATTCCCATGTTATTACGGTGTATCCATATAAATGGCCCACCCTGTAGAATCCTTTAAGGGTTAATTTTATAGATTTAGTTTCATTGAATGAATTTAGTTTTAATTCATTTTTAATTCAATTCATGTGAATTGAACAGCTCATAAACATACTTAATCACTTGGGGAAAAAAAACTGTTAAACATGAAAGTATTATGCAATCATTTAAGACATTTCTCCTTTTTGAAAAAATTTAGTCAAGAACCCTAGGGTTCTATATAGAACACCATTAAACCTTGTTTTCCTAAGAGTATAGTCTTAATATTTCAGCAGTATGCAGCAATCATACTGTGCCAAATTGAGCCGTACACGACAGAGTACGCCGTTTCAAATACTGATCCCACAATGCAATGCACTCACCATTTCTTTTTTCATAAAGGAAGCAGAGGTAATATCAGTAATGAATATGACGTCTTTTTCTTGATTTATGTTTTCATCAAATTGTCCAAAGATAAGATGTTTTTACGTAAAATGTAATTAAAAATGCTTAACTGGATGCCACTCAATACCCCTTAAAGGGTTAGTTCACCCAGAAAATGAAAATTCTGTCAGTAATTACTCACCCTCATGTTGTTCCAAACCCGTAAGACTTTCGTTCATCTTCGGAACACAAATTAAGATATTTTTGATTAAATCTGAGAGCTGGATCACTCCTCCATAGGCTTCTAAGACATTATAACTTGCTGGCCCAGAAAATGTATTAAAGACATCATTAATATTGTCCAAGTGACTACAGTGGCTCAATCTTAAGTTTATAAAGCGACGAGAATACTTTTTGTGCACAAAAAAACCCACAAAAATAACGACTTTATTCCACTATTCATTTCCTTCTCTCTGGGCCTCGAGTTATTTCACGTAGTGTTTTAGCGCAGTGCGTCTGTGTTGCACGTCACACACATCACACACATGACCAGCGTCGGCCAATAGTGAGCCTACGTGTGACGTACAACACAGATGCGCTGCGCAGTTATACTACGTGAACTAACTCGAGGCCCAGAGAGAAGGAAATGAAAAGTGGAATAAAGTCGTTATTTTTGTGTGGTTTTTTTGTGCACAAAAAGTATTCTCGTCGCTTTATAAACTTAAGATTGAGCCACTGTAGTCACTTGGACTATATTAACGATGTCTTTAATGCATTTTCTGGGCCAGCAAGTTATAATGTCTTAGAAGCCTATGGAGGAGTGATCCAGCTCTCAGATTTAATCAAAAATATCTTAATTTGTGTTCCGAAGATGAACGAAGGTCTTACAGGGTTGGAACAACATGAGGGTGAGTAATTACTGACAGAATTTTAATTTTTGGGTGAACTAACCCTTTAATGAAGAGATATGGAAATGTTTGAATAGTTTTTTTTGTCGCATAATTGTTTAAATGCATTTATATTTTAAAAATAGACAACTTAAAAACATAATACAATAATAAAATATAAACATATATATAAATACACTTTCAGTGTATGCTTTGCAGCAAGCAGTATGCAAATATTCCATTCAAACAACCTAAAAATGTCTGCCCTTTATTTGACCCCAGAACTGTTGTCTTGGCTATAACTCCTAAAGCTCTAGTTGCCCTTGGATTTGAAATACCTGTGGCCAGTAGTCATGGTTTCCCAGGGCAGGGTAAACTGGCAGCTCTGGGAAGAACTGACGTATGGTGTGAGTCATATTGGCAATAACGTTGATCACTATATCAGTGGAAAGCTCTTCTTTTGGGACATGTGGAGGGCTGTCTCTGCAGTGAGGGGCACAACATTTAAATAAAAATTAAGAAATATTGAAGACAAAAACCATGATGTGATCATTAGCTCCCAAATTCAATAATCCCCCACTTTCAAGTAGAACAAATTATACCAACTGATTACACAGAACAGCTGCGAGCCAAAAAATTAGTTTGCTTTATACCCTGTCCATATAATGAAGTCAGGCTGCAGGTCCACTTGTTTCATGTAACTGAACGCTGAGAGAATGAGCTGGTATGGAGAGTCACACAGGAAATCCCCAAACACTCCTGGATCCATTGCAGGAACTCCCTTGGAGGAAAAACAAACTTTGGTGTGGTCTTCTGTGACATGGTAGGTTGGATCCAAGTGCAGGTCTGAGATATGCCAGAATTTAGCTGGAATTTAAAATGGGCAAGTTAAAAGCCATTTGACAAATATGCAAAATACTCCCCTTAAATACTGATGTGTCAAATATTTTGTCCCATTCAGGAGCTATTTCACAGCAAATCAGCCCAATGCTACTTTAAAAGAGCACTGCAATCAACTTGAAATCAATTCTTATATCGACTTCCTCATTCAAATATTTCAAAACTAATCTTGTTAGTTTGTTTGTTTTGACCCAGTAGAAAGATACTATTGAACTCTTACCCATTCATTTTATTTTTACCAGTTTTCCAGCATAATAATACATCATTTTTGTTTAGGGAGAACTGGACCCCAACAAATCCACAAAATATTGAAAATAATAACATTAATTAAAAAAAAAAAAAAAATGACATAGTCAACTTCATAGTCAAATCATATAAATGTAATACACCATTTTAATAATCTTTGCAACTGAAAATTATTTGTGTGTATGTATGCATGTATCTATCTATCTGTCTGTCTGTATGTTTAATAACATATGAATTATATTTTATATTAACATGTCAGCAGCAATCTTGTTCACAATAATTGCTCATAAAATTGTGAAAAATCATTACATATCATCACCCTTATTCAATATCCAAGTTAATATATCATCCTTTTCATATTTGTCTTAACCACAGAAAATCTAATTTCAGCACGACAATATGCTCTTCTTAATGTAATTTAATAAGTAATATGTTTCTTTCAGATGCATTTCCTCAACTGCCATAATTTATTTACTTTGAATGAACTAACCTGATTAAAAGGGTCATTTTAAAAAGTCTGTTTGATTTTAAAGTATATTCATGACACTCAATTGATTATTACAAGATGTTCCATTTATTTGCACTAATATCAGTTCATGCAACATCATTGTCCTGTACATACTAATATTCAAATGTTACAATTTATCAATACACGTACCTTGATGTTAAGAGTATCAAAGTCCCAAACAGAACATAAGGCAAACTGAATGCAAACATGGACAACAACAACAGCTAAATGTACAAGAATATTTTTAAAAGGTATGTTAAAACCGCCAATAAAAGACCAGCCAATGCCAAAACATATGTAAAGTGTGTGCGCGATAGAGCAAATTAATGCATAAAGACAACTTCAGGAGACATGAAGCACCTTTAACAGCTGATCAGGCTCTGAAACACTTACATGCGCTCTGCAGGTGTTTGAAGACATTATTAACCGGCGCAGCAGAAACCTGCAGGTAAAAAACATGACTAAACACGCATAATAGAACGAGTAAAGTCATTCCTGCGCGTCCCTGTTTATATTATTACACCCTCCTTGCGTAAACCATAGACTGTAACGTTAAAAAAAAAAAAAAAAGGTGTAAAGTAAACCAAAACAGGAAATGCAATGGCTAGCTCTCACGTGACGCGTTGTTTGCGCAACCTTCTGCAGTCACGCGCACTGATTGGTCATCACTGATTGGACATCACCTTACTTTAGAATTTTGTTTTTTGAACTTCCGTTTTTGCGGTTCTTCTGTATATTTCTATATGGCTTCGCTGTCGAAGAGTAATTAGCTGGTGAAGTGTATTTGCTTATTGTAGGGTTAGCTAAATTTATCGTGAGTATTGTAATGTTTGAAGCAGGTGTCATTACAAATGTCAGTAGACCGGGAAGATTTTAAAAGAGCGGTTCATTCATAAATCCGTAAGATCACATTCATGTTGTGGAAATTCAAACCGGAAGACAGAACACAAGCGCTGGAAAGGGGATATATTTGCATAAACGTAAAAGGTAGCTTATAAAAACAGCAAATTGTTTTGTTCAACAGAAACTGTACATTGTGAAATTACAAAACAACTAGAACCTGATATTAGTAGGCAACTGAATTCACTTTTGTCAACCATCTTAATACGTACATTAAACTCATGAATGAACACACAAGTCATCATTTTTGACTGGTTATTTATTAAATGATATACACTGACTGAAAGGTATTTTTTTTTAAATGATCAAAAATATTGGTAGTCCATTGTTTCATAGAGAAGATGTGAAGGAACCAAGTGCAAGTTGTGCTTTCAGTAAAGCATCAATGCACATCATATCTGTTGCTGCCCAGTGAAGAAGAAAAAACCTGATATTCCCAAAACTTATGCTTTTTCATAGGTGCGCACAGCCACCACGTCCCCAAAGGTGAGTTTCTGAAATAAAATTGAAATCAGCAAACAATAAGTGCAAGTTATAAATGTAAAATGTTTGTATATTTTCTGAATATATTTAGTTTTGACTGTCTTATAAGTTGATTTGTTATTTTGTTTATCAATGGTGTATATTACGTCCACCTGTTTGTAGGCTACTACCTGTATGTTGTTGTCTTATGCTTGTTCTTACTTTGCACATTTGAGCTTGGGAGAAACTTAATTTCGTTCTGCTGTACACAGTACAACTATTTGTTGTATGGTTGGAATGACAATAAAGCAAGGTGAACTTGAACAAATATCAGTTTATGAATATAAACTAAGGTTGAGTTTATTGACCAAATATAAATATAGGCTACTGAATACTACTGTAAAGAGCCTTACCATCACCATCTTCCCGTCCTTGATCTCACGGACAAAGGTGGTCTCTTTACTATCCCACTTCTGCACATGAACAAGCCGGTCTCCATCCATTACCACCGTGGACTGGTAAAAATAACACATTACTGCTTATTCATCTCAGACAGAAAGCTCTGAAATGGGAATGCATTGTTCCCAGTTGTAACATTCCCCATTAAACCGTGTTATGAAGCATAAACCTACTTTACAGTTTCGGTCATCTGCGGTGGTCTCATCAAACTCCTCACCCAGTGTGAATGAGATCTCAGTGTTCTTAAAAGTACTCTGTGTTTTTTGGACCACTTTATCCCCCTCTTTCGAGATGATGAGGGTCGGTTTAGTCACATTTCCAACTTGTCTTACTGCAAACCCAATACCTTAGAAAGAATCACATTCATTGAAATCTGCTCACTAAACCCAGGGTTTTTAAATTGAAATTTGAAATTAAAACCATAATGGTAACACTTTCATTTGTTAACATTACTAAGTTACACTAGTTAACATGAACTAACAATAAACCATACTTCTACATAATTTTTAAATTGTAATGTTACATTGACTACTACATTTTTAAGATCAAAAGTTGTATCTGCTGACATTAATGCACTGTGAATTAGGTTAATAAATGCTGTTGTTGAAATATATTGCTCATTGTTAGTTGTTGCATTAACTAATGTTAACAAATGAGACCTTATTATACTTACCACCATAATAAATACAAATAAAAATGATCAGAAATAATAAACTACATTAATAATTTTTATTATCATAAAACTTACCTAGAGCTTTCATATACTCATCAAAGTTCTCACTGTTGACCAGTTTCCATGTGCCACAGAAAGCCTCTACCATTTTCAAAACTAAGCTTTTCTGATCAATAAGCAAAGACTAAACGTTATATTAATGCTCTGTAGAATATGTAGCTGCATTTTCTCTTTGCAAAGGATCTTAAGTAGTTTTTTTTCAACTGCATGAAAATGATTAAACATGAGTGGGAGGAGTCAGCATTCCTATTGGCTATTAGTCAGTGAAACAAAACATTTGATTGACTGTTGAGTTTGTAAAAGTTTTTACAAAGTAAATACATTTAGATTATATGCAATAATGATATTTATGCTCTAAATTGTAAATACAGATTTAATTGTAAATAAATCTACAATGCTAGTTTGTAGAAAATCAAATCAAATGCTTTGTTTAACTCCATTAACAGCAACATGTAATGTAATAACATGTAATATTGCACACATATATTAGATATTTCGGCTAGTTTATAAACCTATTTTGTTTTGAAATGATAAATAAAAAAAATCTGATGGGAAATTATGGTGACGTTTTTTGTGCCCACACATTATAAAAGATACCTTTGGTGTCCTCTGCTGGTTACATAAATTACCACCTCTGGTCCACGGTCCAAAAAATTAAAACTACTAAAACTAAGCACAGGATTTATTGTAATTTTTAAACATAGCATAATGCCATTTTATATGTAGCTTACATCAGACAAAATAACACAAGGTTTATGGGCAGGTAAAAAATCAAATAAAATGCAAAAAGACGAAAGA
Source organism: Abramis brama (assembly GCF_963993115.1). Lineage (NCBI taxonomy): Eukaryota > Metazoa > Chordata > Actinopteri > Cypriniformes > Leuciscidae > Abramis > Abramis brama. The sequence goes on from NC_139980.1 coordinate 27,815,461, forward strand.
GAGGAAGAACAACATGTTTCCACAATCATATTTTTTCCATTGCCATTGACAAATATCTGAGACAAGCACTTAAGATGACGTCCAAATGACATGACCACAGATGTTTGCAGCGATACATCAGACAGCTAACAATCCAATTCCAGCTCACGCAGGGCAACACTGACAGCACACAAAGGAAGGCTTTTAAACAAAACTAGCAAATATAATGTACAATTCTCTATTTACAAGAAGAAAATATCATATTTCATGTTATTCAGCACTGTTTCTTATCCTCTGGCTAGAATGTTAACAATGCATATCTTTACAATACAAAACACAGAAGATGTGGTGTTGTACAAGGACAGGCAAATATTGTAAGATAAAAAAACTTTACTTACGTCACCAAATGGAATGTTTTTACTTTTTTTGTGCAAAAAGAGACATTTTTGCCACTACATGTCAACATTCAGAGAAAACGCCAGTATGGAAAGTCTTATAACGAAACAAAATGTTCCTTTCAAATGGGAAAGCAGGTCATGTCTTGTTTTCATAAGACACACAAAACAGCCGGTCATTAAGAAAATCATGACAGAGAGTCTTTGGGGAAAAAAAGTCAAAGTCATTGAGGTGAAAATGACCAATCGTAGCTTCAGATGAGTTCCTCTATAGGAATGAGCTGTTTTCTGCTGACCCATGCATGCCTGAATGCCAATCAAAGGTGGTCTTGATGTTGCATAGCACAGAGTGTAACAGTTGTTTGGTCAATGGGCCAAGAGTAGAGGCAGGTCACGTGTGAGTCTCTCATGTTGGTGTTGAGTTATTAGCCCTCTGTCTTTGTCTCCCCTGCGGTTTCTTTAGGTGGGTCGGTCGAGGTTGAGCTCTCTCCGCCCTGTTCCCCATCATCTGTGCAAAGGCCAAAATTAATCTTTATTAAATGAGGTACATGAGTTTGTTTTTAAGCAGACCAAAGCATCCAAAGCAATTCAAACACAAGGAGCAACACTGATTTTCAATCATTGACTCTTTATCTCTGAAGAGAAACATAAAATGTTGACTGTGGAATAAAATAATTCTTATGATTTCTGATCAGTTTTTAGAAAGAAGAGACAGTAATAATGTCGATTTCAGTATTTTTAAAACTTTTTTATTGTTAATTATTATTATTTTTATGAACCCATTGCACTGTGGCTCCCTGTTTGAATTTAAACTACTTTTATGATAATTTTGTTTCTTTTTGGAGCTTGACAGTATTAATCACCATCCGAATTCATTTTAAATAAGAGGAAGACCTCACCCTTTGAACTCGGCTGAAAAGGTCACAGCTCTAATGTTCTTTGTGCTAAAAGACAATTATAATAATGACCACTAGATGGCAGAGAAAGAAAGTCATTCAGGTTGGGAACAGCATGAGGGTGAGTAAATAATGAGGGGATCTTTTTCGGGTAAACTATCCCTCAAAGACGCTGACTTAGGAACAGTATTCTGATTATTATTTAAAACAGGATAAATAATGTATGATTCATCACTCTTCTGCTGAAAACCTCCACGGTCAACACAAACAGCTCATGGAACATAATTTGTTTATGCCCTTGAGGCTTATGGGTAACACAGAGCAGATCAAAAGTGTTTGACTGCAGGCAATTTTTAAAGCAGGTTCAGTCATCTAATCCTGCAAGAAGGCATTTTGAAATCATCTGATCAGAAATGTGTGCTATGAATCAAGGTCATTGCCTAGGGCATTAAATTGTTGATATCACTCTCTTTTTTTAGTTTTTTGAAAATCACAGGTTTTCACCATGCAGCAACCACAGAAACAAAGGAATGACTTTCTGACAGCATCTGGTGACATTCTAACATACAGCCGGCCCTGTGATGACAGCTCAATCAAGCAAAAGCACTTAAGTGTGTTTGTGATGACAGAGTGCTCCTTTCTCTGTTGAAAAGCACCTTTTAAAGAGAGGTGCTTTTGTCAATCACAGCTTAGTCTCGCACAGGAACGGAGCTAGACTCTGACAACATAATGGCCCATTTTATATATCAGAGGTGCAATGTATGGATTAAATTAGACTAGTTAACTTATGCACTGAACTAGTTTTCAGCCCTGTTAATTATTAATCCCATTGCATAAATTTGCTGTTTAATTACACTGCAGTATTTCATTCTGGTTATGTCCTTTTATGTACACCATTTCTTTCATTTTTATTAAATCATTTTAAAATACAACTTTTATTTCTATATCCTTTTTCTTTGCATATTATGTTGTGAAAATATTGTGGAATATTATTACAATATAAAATAAATGTTTATATATATATATATATATATATATATGAAGAGTTCAGATGCAAAAGCCTCTAAGTGCCATCTGAAATTTTCTTTTAGAATGATAATTTTTATCAAGCTCATATATTTAAGTTCAGTAACTTCACTTAAATGGCAATGAAAATTACCTATTAATTGTCATTTAAGTGAAATTACTGAACTTAAATATACAAGCTTGATAAAAATGACAATTCTAGAAGAAAATTTCAGATGGCACTTAGAGGCTTTTGCATCTGAACCCTTCATATATATATATATATATATATATATATATATATATACAGTGAGGAAAATAAGTATTTGAACACCCTGCTATTTTGCAAGTTCTCCCACTTGAAAATCATGGAGGGTGGTGCATGTCCACTGTGAGAGACATAATCTAAAAAAAAAAAATCCAGAAATAACAATATATGATTTTTTAACTATTTATTTGTATGATACAGCTGCAAATAAGTATTTGAACACCTGTCTATCAGCTAGAATTCTGACCCTCAAAGACCTGTTAGTCTGCCTTTAAAATGTCCACCTCCACTCCATTTATTATCCTAAATTAGATGCACCTGTTTGAGGTCGTTAGCTGCATAAAGACACCTGTCCACCCCATACAAACAGTAAGAATCCAACTACTAACATGGCCAAGACCAAAGAGCTGTCCAAAGACACTAGAGACAAAATTGTACACCTCCACAAGGCTGGAAAGGGCTACGGGGAAATTGCCAAGCAGCTTGGTGAAAAAAGGTCCACTGTTGGAGCAATCATTAGAAAATGGAAGAAGCTAAACATGACTGTCAATCTCCCTCGGACTGGGGCTCCATGCAAGATCTCACCTCGTGGGGTCTCAATGATCCTAAGAAAGGTGAGAAATCAGCCCAGAACTACACGGGAGGAGCTGGTCAATGACCTGAAAAGAGCTGGGACCACCGTTTCCAAGGTTACTGTTGGTAATACACTAAGACGTCATGGTTTGAAATCATGCATGGCACGGAAGGTTCCCCTGCTTAAACCAGCACATGTCAAGGCCCGTCTTAAGTTTGCCAATGACCATTTGGATGATCCAGAGGAGTCATGGGAGAAAGTCATGTGGTCAGATGAGACCAAAATAGAACTTTTTGGTCATAATTCCACTAAACGTGTTTGGAGGAAGAAGAATGATGAGTACCATCCCAAGAACACCATCCCTACTGTGAAGCATGGGGGTGGTAGCATCATGCTTTGGGGGTGTTTTTCTGCACATGGGACAGGGCGACTGCACTGTATTAAGGAGAGGATGACCGGGGCCATGTATTGCGAGATTTTGGGGAACAACCTCCTTCCCTCAGTTAGAGCATTAAAGATGGGTCGAGGCTGGGTCTTCCACCATGACAATGACCCGAAGCACACAGCCAGGATAACCAAGGAGTGGCTCTGTAAGAAGCATATCAAGGTTCTGGCGTGGCCTAGCCAGTCTCCAGACCTAAACCCAATAGAGAATATTTGGAGGGAGCTCAAACTCCGTGTTTCTCAGCGACAGCCCAGAAACCTGACTGATCTAGAGAAGATCTGTGTGGAGGAGTGGGCCAAAATCCCTCCTGCAGTGTGTGCAAACCTGGTGAAAAACTACAGGAAACGTTTGACCTCTGTAATTGCAAACAAAGGCTACTGTACCAAATATTAACATTGATTTTCTCAGGTGTTCAAATACTTATTTGCAGCTGTATCATACAAATAAATAGTTAAAAAATCATACATTGTGATTTCTGGATTTTTTTTTTTAGATTATGTCTCTCACAGTGGACATGCACCTACGATGACAATTTCAGACCCCTCCATGATTTCTAAGTGGGAGAACTTGCAAAATAGCAGGGTGTTCAAATACTTATTTTCCTCACTGTATTAATATATTTTAAAATGTAATTAAATTAATCTGATGGAAAAGTTGAATTTTCAGCATTATTACTTTAGTCTCACATGATTATATTATATGATATATGCTAATATGCTGACTTGCTGCTCAAGAAATAATTCTTCTTCTCCTTCTTCAGTTGTGCTGCTATATTTTTGTGGAAACCAAGTTCCTTTTTTCAGGATTCTTTGATGAATAGAAAGCTCAAAAGAACAGTATTTATTTAAAATAGACATATTTTGTAACATTATGTCTTTAATGTTACTGTTGATCAATTGAATGCATCCTTTATGAATAAAAATATGTATTTAAAAATATTAAAAAAGTAATAGGCTACTTAAAATATTTAATACTTATACTCTAGTCTAAATAACATAATAATTGAAGGAATGTTAAGGAATCTCTCACACACTTTTTGACATATTTTCTAATTGAAAGTCACTTGCCGAGTGATAAAGCTGTTGATATCCAGTGAATGCACCAATAAGTAAGAGTAGTCATATTCCATGAGCTAGGAGGGTAGTTTCTTTACTTTTTATTAATTTGTATTGAATCCTTTTCATTATTTTATCCCATATTTTGCCTAGCCCTGTCCATTAATCTCAATGTATATACCAAAAACATGTGTTTGTGAGACCAGCATTCTCGCATCAGCATATACATTGAGACTATATGGACATATAACTGTGGCGTGAAGAAGGGGCGGGTGTACGACACCGGTCTCGAGTCCCACAGTGGAGCTCTGGAAGGATAAAATGAGTGACGACAGTGGAAGATGAGAAAGGACCAGGCCTAAGACATTTATGTTGTGGTTTTATGCTTATATGCGACAGTCGTCCGTGAGGGCTGCTGCTTACTTTCGTTTTAGCTGTGATTAAACTTTGCTGGTTCCCGCCTCCTTCTTCCCTGAACTATGAACATTGTTACAATAATAAGCCTAGTTGAACAGAAAAAAACGATGCAGGACAACATACAGTACCTCCAACTGAAAGCTCGGCTAGTTTATCAGGTAGGTCAGCGGCTCCAGAACCAGCAGTGGAACCTAGAATATCTGGCAATGCATTCCGCCGGCCAGTCCTGCCCGTGGCTGCAAAGTCAGAGACGACAGGTTCCACATCAGTCATCTCTGGTGGTCTTCATAGCATCATCTGAAACAAACGAAATGAAATGCACTCGCTCAGTTACTGACATATGAGGGTTAAATTAGAGGATTATTTAACAGTTCAGCAGTTCTACACTGTAAAATATAATAATAATAATAATAATAATAATTCAACTTATTAAGTTAATAAACTTAAAGATTAAGTTTAAAGAATGTTTGATTTTGCTTTTGTTCTACACAAGCATATTAATTGCTAACTTGAAATATTAACTCATACAATTTGATTTGTAGGATTAGTTTCCTTTTCAAATTCTATGTGATTAATAAAACAAAATATTTCCATAACCAGCTGGGTCACAATTAGAGTTTGACATTCTCTAATGAAAATGGAATGTTGCTTGCCAGTGAAAAAACTTGCTGCTATGATGCTAGGGTGTTATAGGTGGTTGCCAGGGTGTTGCTATGTGGTTGCTTATGTGCTCCGAGTGGTTTTTAGCCCGTTGCCATGCGGTTGCAAGGGTGTTCTGGGTGGTTATTATATTAAAACACCTATAGGTGTTTACTAACTGACCCAAGTCAAAATAGCCCAATCCCAAGTTTTTATGATATTTTTATCCCTAGATAAGGCTTGGGTTTCTTCCATCAAAGCATATCAAATTATTATGTTTTTATTATTATTATTTTTTATCTTAAACTTTGAAAAATCCCAAACTAAACATTAGAAATTAATATTCATATAAACTAATTAATCTCCATATAGTGATAGTAAGGCATGAATCAGCATAATTGTGGGCAATGACAATAGCCCTAAGAGAAATGTATGATATTGTACCTGTTCACTATGATCGTTGTCCCTGATCAGTCAAGAGTACAAAAAGAGCAGCAGTATCAAAATTAGTGGAGCTTGTTCTCCACTGCATCTCTGATGAGACTGTTCTTCTCTCCAGGGAGTGACTGAACCGAGTCGCTGACTATTGCTTTTCTCCCCACACACTGTCTACAGTACCTTCAGCTGCATTACAACATCCCTTATAATTTCCTCATTGCATTGTCACTAAAAGCCCTATTGGGGCATTTTTCACATTTACCTTTCTCTATTCTTCATTCAGTCAATCACACTGTCAACCACATGCAAGATGGAGTAGCTTTGAGGAATTTGGCTAGAATCCCACCTGTGTCAAGGAGGATTGCAAATAACATTCATTGTGCTGGCAGAACAAGACAGAGTTTCCAAACCACTTGGCAATGCCTTCAATCTGCAGACAAACTTGATTGGCCTTTAGTTAAGTGATTGTTTAGTCTGTCAGAGCATTGTTAAATCCGACCTGACTGTACATGTAGTCTGAGGGGAAAATTCACTACTAGAAAAGGCAGATGGGAATGTGGGAAAACAGACTGACTTATAAACTGCACGGTCAGCCCAACCAAATGACCTTTCATTCTCATCCTAATAAAAAAAGATGGCTTTGCTTATCAGATCAAATATAAGATTAAAGAGTGATAATATCTGGGTCAGTTTCTCTGCAGTCTAATACTGTATCAATTAGTGATTCTGTGAGCAAAATCCTGATAACTAATCAATATTTTTATAAATTAAAAAATTATTTCTTCACAACTGAGAATATTTTTCTGTTTTCAGAAAAATCGATATCCTGCCCGGTTGAAACCATTATTTCAAATTAGATGGCGCCACTGCAGCTTAATCATAAAAATTTCCAATCAATTTCCATCCCTGCCCCACTGGTGCTAAATGTAATGGAATCAAAACATCACTTTTGCTAATGAGAGCTATTTAGCTGGATTTAAGATGGATTTTCTTTACATATTCAATCTGGCCAGCAGAGGGCATGCATTGCATCCATGTAAACTGAGATTTCACATGAAGGAGGCTAAAAAATACCCCTGTTTTATTGTATAGATTCAAAGATATTCTATAAAATCAGTGATAAACTACCATGGCTTTTCTTGCACCCCTAAAGTGTAATGCCAATGCAAAATCCCCATAGATGATTGGACCAAGTGTATTTTAAATGCAACTTCAAAAAGTATTTTTTTTTAATTAATCAATGTTATTTTTGCATTTATAATATATATATATATATATATATATATATATATATATATATATATATATATATATATATATATATATATGTATTCATATTTTGAATTAACTGGCTTTTATTTGAATATTTTTTATATTTTATTTATCTTGAATTATTTTTAATATTTTATTCATCTTAAATTATTTTTAAATTATTAATTATTTTAGCTTTATCGTTTATTACTTTTTAAATATTATTAGAAAGTATTATTAGAAACTCTTCCTTCCCAATCACCCTACTACCTGTCCATTGATCCTATCCCTGCTCATCTCCTTCAGGCCATTTCTTCTTCAGTTGTACCTGCACTCACTCCTCTTCACACTAGTACATTTACCACAGCATTTACGCAGGCTCAGATAACCCCACTGCTTAAGAAACCCACTCTAAATCCAGCACTTTAGAAAATTACAGACCGTTATTTCTTCTTCCATTCATTGCAGACACTTGAGCGAGCTTTGTTCAACCAGCTCTCTACCTTTCTCATACAGAACAACCTCCTGGACAACAACCAGTCTGGCTTCAAAAGCGGCCACTCAACTGATACTGCCCTGCTCTCAGTTACTGAAGCCCTGAGACTGGATCTTGCTGGATCTGTCTGCTGCTTTTGACACAGTTAACCACCAGATCCTCCTTTCAACCCTCATGACAAAGGGCATCTCAGGAACTGCACTCCAGTGGTTCAGGTCTTACCTCTCACCCTCTAAGGGGTGAGCTGTCTAAGTAGCAACATCTTGCTACTGGGGTGCCTCAGGGCTCAGTGCTTAGACCACTTCTCTTCTCCATCTACATGTCATCAATGGGATCTGTCATTTGGAAACATTTGTTTTTCCTATCACTGCTATGCTGATGACACACAACTCTATCTCTCATTCCAAAAAGATGATCCGACGGTAGCTGCTCGCATCTCAGCCTGCCTGACAGACATTTCTAGCAGGATAAAGGACCACCACCTTCAACTAAACCTTGCGAAGACAGAACTTGTGGTCTCGGCCAACCCAACACTTCATCACAACCTCTCCATTCGACTAGGTTTGTTAACCATAACTCCTCCCAGGACAGCCAAGAACCTTGGAGTTGTGATTGATGATCAGTTAAGCTTCACAGACCATATTGCTATACAACCTGTAGATTTGCCTTATACCACATTAAGAAGATTAGACCCTTTCTATTAGAGCATGCTACACAACTCCTTGTCCAAGCCCTTGCTCTATCCAGACTGGACTAGATGCTCTCTCGGCAGGCCTTCCAGCATGTACTGTCAAACCTCTGCAACTGATCCGGAATGTGGCAGCGTCTTTAACGAGACAAAGAGAGCACACGTCAAACCCCTCTTCATCAGTTTGCACTAGCTGCCAATAGCCTCTCGCATCAAATTCAAGGCTCTGATGTTTGCCTACAAGACAACCACAGGCTCTGAGTCTGCACCACTATACCTAAACTCACTACTTAAGACTTACGGTATGCGCCCTCCAGAAGCTTGCGTTCGGCAAGTTAACGGTGCCTTGTGGTGCCATCCCAAAGAGACACAAAATCACTCTCACAGACCTTTTGCTTGTCTGATCCCTGCTGTTAGAATGACCTGCCTAACTCAATCAAAGCAGAGTCTTATGGAAATTTCCAAAAAACGGCTGAAGACAGCAAGAAGAATCTTTTTCGTCAACACTTGACCAGTTAATATTAGCACTTACTTGTTCTATTCTGTTCTATTCTACTCTGTTTCTATATTAATTTAATCAACAAAAAAAACCTTGCTACGTGCACTTTGCTAGTCTAATAGGGACTTGACACAGCACTTTCATACTGTTGCCCTCTTGTTGATTTAATTGCTTCTATTGTTTCATTCGTAAGTCGCTTTGGACAAAAGCATCTGCACAATGATTAAATGTACATTTACATATCATTTAGCAGACAGTTTTATCCAAAGCGACTTACAAATGAGGAGAACAATAGAAGCAATCAAACCAACAATAGGGCAACAATATGCAAGTGCCGTGACCAGTCCCAGTTAGTCTAGCACAGTACACACGTTTTTTTAATAGATATAGAATAGTCAGAGTGTTAGTATTAATGGGTCAAGTGTTGCTTAAAAAAAATTAGGGATGCACGATATTGCATTTTGGCCGATATTTGATATGCCGATATTTTCAAACTAATTTTGTCCGATGCCCATACCGATACCGATATATACACATTTCCCCCCTGATATATTTACACTTTAATTTTATTGAAGAGAAATCCAAGTCTCTCTCCTGTACTACCTTTACCATATTACACTCATGTGTTGTAGATAAGGCAATACACAAGACAAACAAAACAACATTTGATTCTACCATAAATGTATAATTTTACAAATGTGGACAGACATTCACCCCTGAAAAATAGGTAAATTATTTCACTTGGAGACTAAATGATATGCCAGTGCCACATTTTATTTTTAAGTTCAGACTTCAAACTTCAGTCCTTAGGAGTAAAATAAATAAAAATAAATTTTCAAATAAAAAATGTACATCTTCTCCTACTTGAACAGGTCTACCAAATGCTCCCCTGTTTTCGGTGCTGATGCGGCGGTGACCCGTTCATGTAATATGTAAGGGTGGCGCTGCCAATAAAGCAACTAAAAGCTGTCACAAAGAAGCGCAAAAGTAATTATCATGAATATGTCAAATATAGCAAGGAGACATTTTAATTGTTTATTAATAAACAAGTGTTTTCTGTGTCGGCTGCAAAGATGAAGTTGACTGACTCGCGATCTTCGGAGTAGGCTAGTGAACGCGCCAGAGAGAAATGCACATTTCGGATTACATAGTTTTCTTTCGTTTTGAATTGTTCTGTTTAAAAATATGATTTCAAACGTTCTGTAGATAATATATATATTTCTTCTCAGGTCTGTGAGGCAAGTAGGCTATGCTGAGTTTCGTTTCATTTATGAGACAAACTCCAGTTCACGCGCGCGCCTCCGTGTCGTGATATCTATTATCTATTATCTGCTTTACTTATTATTTATTAAATCCAGGCAATTGGTTGATGAAACATTGATTAAAATTAAGATACAATTAATACAAAACGAAATTCACTTAGAAAGGCTTTGTGCTTTCTGTTCGAGGTCTCTGTGAAAGTTTTAAAGGAGTCTCTTTTAGTGCCGCTTTCAGAGCAGTCACGTCCGTAACCGAGAACTGTCACTGTTTTTCCTCATAAATGCGAACACGAAAAATAAAATAAAATGAATATTTTATGCTCTGTGGAGAGCATAGTAGCTTGGAGAGCTTACATTAGTAAGCTACAGGACATTGTCTTTCAAAACAAGACCTGCACGAAAGAGAAAAAAAATGACTGCGTAATTGTACCCAGCACTTCTGAAAATGCACTTGCGAATGCGTCTCTGTCCCCAGCACATTTCAAACCAAACTGACGCTCATGCTAGAAATGCCTCCTATGTTCGAAGTTTAAGTTGCTGGCGCTCATGCTATGTTCACAGTCGTCACGTGCACATAGGAAACACGCCACCCTATCGGCAAGGCTCATCGGCAGAAATATTCATATCGGCAGATGCCGATGATGGTCATTTAAAGCTTTTATTGGCCGATACTGATGTTGTGCCGATATCATCGTGCATCCCTAAAAAAAATGCGTTTTCAGCTAATGTAAATGTAATAATTATTTTTAATAGTTTTAGTTAACGATAACAACACAGAAGCACAATTATATTAAATAATAAAATAAATAAAAAGTGTGGCAGAAATCACACATTCATGTCTAAATTTGGTCAGTTGAATTGAGTGTCATGTCACCTTTTCCTGTGGGGAACAGAATGGATTTTCAAAATGTCAAAGCTGCTCTGATCACTCACAATCATGTTTTACTGCAATCTTGTTTGATTTATTCTTTATAGAATTGGAACCTGAAGCATCTTGCACACTAAATAAAACCTCTAGACCAACACATCATATACTTCTGAATAGAACTATGATGTTAAAACTGTTTTCTCTTTAGTCATGTCTTGTCTTGTCAACGGCACAATGTGTGCCAGGTCTGCACTGGTGCCCTCTCAAAAATGAATGTGTGCATGACGCCTCTGCATTCTGCCATGAGAAATAAATGTAACATCAATCAAACTGTATCTTTTCAGCTTCTTCATTTTTTCATCTGCTCTGTCTCTGAGTGTGAAGATCCAGGATGATTAGCGAGGACAAATTTTGCAAAACTATAGCCTACACACTTCTTCCCCTACACTCTTTCTTTTTAAACCTTAACACAGCTCCTTAAACAGGGACTGACCAATTCTAATGTCTATTTCTTGTTTTGTTTTTTTGTTACTCTTCCAAACTCAAGCTAATTGATTTTTAACAGATATAATCTTACAACAGTAAGATTGAAATATGAAGAATGACTTTTGAAATGGGAAATGAATGGTTATATGCTTCTCGGTCAGTATGGTAAAGCCTTTGCTGAAGGCCAAATAATGAAGAAAACATTGCTTGGAAATGTGACAGATTTGCATGCTTCAGTGCGAATTGTTTGGTCAGATCTTGATGCAGAGAGATATGTGGGACACCAAAACATCAGAGACATCTGCTGCCACTGCATCAGCTCAATGTTACTGAACAGCATAACAAAATAAATATAAATTAGTGCTAAATGAAAAGAAATCGATTAAAACTGACATCAACATGAAAGGACGATAACCAACTATACGATATAGTTCTAAATATAAAAGAATAGTCCGCACCAATATAACGGCACAGAGAAACAATTTCACTTTCACAATGAGTTTTTCCAGCTGATGAATGATAAAAACATTGACAGCCAATAATAATCTGTCCTGCTTTCAGAGCTCGAGACTTTAAAGCGGCAGATGACAAAACTGCAGCGCGCGATTCAAATAAACAGAACGATAGTTATCTTTATCTGGGGTGCGTTTCCCAAAGCCAAATATGGTTCACAAGTTCCGTCGTTACCAATAGTTCAATGGAAATTGCGATCATAGTTGGCAAACGATGCTTTTGGGAAACGCAAATAGTTATAGTTGGAAGACACTAGCACGCATTTCAGACGTGAATCATGGCAGAGTCGACAAATAAAATGAAGAAAGTGCGGTCGGAAGAGTGCAGAGGCGGCTCTATTTACGACAGTAACGTTAAATACAAGTACTCCACAGCGACTCTAGGGGGCGCTGTTTGAGAAAAACGGAAACTGCATAGTGTGCCTTTTACCCTATATTTTCATTTTTAAAAAGTCCTGCTCAAAAAAAAAAAATTTAAATCTTTTTTTTATTTGGTTATATGATCTTACCTTGTACAAGCATCCTTAAAGCCCCACTAGGTAGGAATTCCGTTTTGGTCAAACAACGACCCCTAGAGTCGCTGTGGACTACTTGTATTTAACGTTACTGTCGTAAATACCACTCACGCAGAGCAGTCTCTTCCCCCTGTATACCGGTCCCTGTTCAGTCGGATGGAAGCTGTAACGAGTGGAAATAAGGTGTGTCCCCTTTAAAGGGATACTCCACCGTTTTTTCATATTAAACTATGTTATTCCCTTAACTAAGACGAGTTGATACATACCTCTCTCGTCTCAGTGCGTGCACTCAATCGCTCTGTCTTGCGGCGAAACTTTGTTAGCACTTAGCTTAGCCCAGTTCATTCAATATGGGCCAAGCAGAGAAGCTACCAAACACCTCCACGTTTTCCCTATTTAAATACAGTTACTCGCGTAGTGTAACTCGACCTAGGACGGTGACACAAAACAAAACGTTGCGCTTTTCTAAGCGTGTAAAATGGATAACTATATTGTATGGCGGAATACCATAGCAAGTGCTTGTAAGCACTTCGACTTGGCGCAGTAATATCTTCACTCGTGAAAAATCCTCTCACCGGCCCCCGCTCCCTCTAGTGAAGATATTACTGCGCCAAGTCGAAGTGCTTACAAGCACTTGCTATGGTATTCCGCCATACAATATAGTTATCCATTTTACACGCTTAGAAAAGCGCAACGTTTTGTTTTGTGTCACCGTCCTAGGTCGAGTTACACTACGCGAGTAACTGTATTTAAATAGGGAAAACGTGGAGGTGTTTGGTAGCTTCTCTGCTTGGCCCATATTGAATGAACTGGGCTAAGCTAAGTGCTAACAAAGTTTCGCCGCAAGACAGAGCGATTGAGTGCACGCACTGAGACGAGAGAGGTATGTATCAACTCGTCTTAGTTAAGAGAATAACATAGTTTAATATGAAAAAACGGTGGAGTATCCCTTTAAAGTACGATTAAAAACGATACAGACCCCGTCAAGCTATGGCAGACGTGTCATTCAACCTATTGTAAGTCGATGTACCATCACAAGAGTCTTGGAAATATATTATGAAGGTTGAAAAGTTACCTAGTGCTGCTTTAAAACAAGATTTAGGCCTACTTGAGAAGCAAAATAGCATATGCTTTCACATGAAGACTTTAAGAGTTTATTTTTCTTATTCTATTAGCAAATTTCTTGTTAGGTTTAGTTTTTGTAATGTGTATGCTATATTTTGGTTTAGTTTCATTCTATTTTGGTTTCATTTTCTGTCAGTTTCTGTCTGTTCCCATTCGCCTGTTCATAATTAGTTCCCTTAGTTACTCATTCTTGCTCTAGTTTGTTACTAGTTTATTCTTGGTTGCTTCTTGTATTTAAGTTCCTGTGTTTCAGTTCTTGATGTTGGTTCTCATTAACATTAGTATCAAGTTTCCTATGTTCTGCGTATTCTGAATAAGGACTATTTGAGTATGTCTTCGTAATGCTATTTGACCAGCATAAATGATACAGGTTTGCCCTGTTATTATAACTAAAATCTATAAAACTATGTCTGTATAACTATATACAAATTGTGGTAAGAAAAATAAACTTATTAGTTAATTTAATTGCTTTAAGGATGCTCAGCTAAAAAAATTTTTTTACTGGAAGACAGGACAAAAATTCCCCATCAAGACCTCTTGTCTTATTCTATTAACAAATGTCTTGTTATCTAACAAAATAGTGAGGTTTATCCATAAAACAAGAAAAAAACTCCTTAAAATAAATTAAAAAAACAAACAAAAAATGTCTATAGTGGAAAAAATGACAAAAATAATTGTTATCCCAAAGACGGGGGTAAACATTCCTGTTTCGGCTGATGCCACCAAACCCTCTTATTTTTTCCCATGCCTCCCCTCCAACAACCTGCCTCCGCTAAGACATAACTGACTAAACAGATGGTGTCCCAAGTACATTAGGTGCTCCAGAGGAGGGGCAAATGCTCAGCAGCAAAATTAAGAAATTTATCAAACACCACAAGTATGCTGTACTTTTTCATAGTACTTTTCCATAGCTATTTATGGCCTCACCATGCTACGACCTGTGCCACTTAGCTCTTCTCTGTCTCACTCAATCCAGGAATCAGAAGCTACTAAAATCGATGTACACTGTCAATGACACTATACAAAGGCTCCATATGTGTTAATAAGCTCTGTGCCAAATGCACTGAGGCACTATCAGTGATCCTCGGAAACGACACCCGTCACCAACAGTCAACAGCAATGATAACTGATCTGGTTCCTGATGATGCCAGCTGGCTGGTCTAGCCCCCGCTGAACAAGACCACCAGAAGATAACATCTCGGCATGCTGTTGATGGGTTTTGGGCAAGAAAAATGTTGTTATTTTT
The DNA here is from genome assembly GCF_963993115.1 of Abramis brama. Classification (NCBI taxonomy): domain Eukaryota; kingdom Metazoa; phylum Chordata; class Actinopteri; order Cypriniformes; family Leuciscidae; genus Abramis; species Abramis brama. The sequence goes on from NC_139980.1 coordinate 27,830,517, forward strand.
TCCAGTTTTTTGTTCCAATCACAGTTTTTGTGTTTCAACAAATATGTCCTTTAAATTTAGTCAATATTTTGTCATGTCATTTCAGTCGTATTGTCCAAATTGGCATTTAATTCAAGTCCTCAAAATGACGAAAATAAATCAGACTGCAAACCATGCAAAAATATATGTGAAAATGTAACATTTACTAACATATACAACATGTATTTCAAAGGATTTTTCAACATGAAATAGCAATAATAAAATAAAAACAATATAAACCTGAGATGAAATAATAGCATAATGAGTAAACAGAATTGTTAAAGGGTAACTCTCACCAAAATGCAACCTAGGGTGTTTTTGTTAATCTACCCGAGGCAAACTTTCGTTTAAAAGCATAATTAGAATGGAAACGGCACTTTTAAGTTTGACCGTATTTTCGTTTTCAGTCAAATTGTCTTTTGAATGAGAGTGCTAGGGGCACAACTATGATAGCATCAAAAATTGCCTCAGGTAGATTAACAAAAAGACCCTAGGTTGTATTTTGGCGAGAGTTACCCTTTAAAGGGATAGTTCACCCAAAAATAAAAATTATATCATTGTTCTTTCTTCTGTTGAACATAAAGGAAGATATTTTGACCAAATAGCGGTGAACGGTAACAAAGAATTTTTACTTTTTGTGGATTCGCTTACCCGAAACCCTCTTTAAATGGCAGTGATTTAAAGAAAATTACAGTCGTTTGGCAAATAAATAAATGACAGACAGTTATACACGTATTACCAATGACAAGGAATTTATTCATTTATAGTGTTAATTCATTAGCGAATCCACAAACTCATTCTCTCAAATGGCTTGGGTATATGCACACCCCTGGTATATGCTTCAGGACAATTCTCTGCTGAGAAGAGCTCTGCCACCTGAGACAGAACACTTAGCAACCAGCACCAGAACTGAGCAACAAGGGCAGCAGATCGCTCTATGAGGTCAAGCCCTCTTGTGAACCCGCAACAAAAGAAGTGCAGCTGCTACTGTGCACACCTGTGCCCATGTCTCAATAGGCACTTACCATGTTTACCAGTCACAGAATGGGCCCACAGAGAGGTCTGTGTCTGGTCAAAAAGTCCAGAACAATCATAAACTGTGAGTGGTAAGAACTCTCTCTCTCTCTCTCTCTCTCTATCTATCTATCTATATATATACTTTATATACAGAACTATGCAAAAAGGCTTGGATTCAGCATGTACTCCAGATGTGAAGTTTGTGCACAAAAATGTGCTAAATATAAAGAAGCATTACTTTAAGTGTCAGAACAAACAAGGTTAATCCGGTCTTAATCCATATACGTACAGCCCAGTAACAAGCTTTAAAATAGCACTGACCAACGGGTGAGGCGTTTGCAATTTTCCTTTCCGCACACTTTACCTTCACACTTCACATAGCTCATTTTCTGCTTTAGATATGCAATCTGCGCTTAAATTAAAAAAACAAAACAATTCATGAACACTTCAATCCACCAACATTAATTGCATAAATTTATGTTCAGAATGTTTTTTGTGTGAACAAATTTCTTTAAGCAAATCCTTTAACCAAACAGACACTGCATCTGAAATCGAATACTTCCCTGGCCGTTTATTTACATGACAACTGCGTTTTGGTGGCCCGAGAATGCAAACTTTGAAGTAGGTTTCAAAGTGCAAGTAACCCATTAATAACGGGTTAATAACCCATGAGGCCACGGGGGAGGATTTATGAATGGCAGTGAAGTGATGCAGTAGTAGTGCACAGATGCATGTAGTACATCGGTCATAAAAATAAAATATCATCAAAAAGTTGATTTATTTCAAGAATTCAACTTAACAGGTGAAACTAATATAGTATATAGACTCATTACATGCAAAGTGAGATATTTCAAGCCTTTATTTGTTATAACTTTGATGAGTATGGCTTACAGCTTATGAAACCCACAAAATCAAAATCCCAGAAAATTAGAATATTACATGAAATCACACAGTAATTACACAGTGATACCATGGTCATTGAACCAGGTTTTGGTTCTTTTGGCAGTGTGGGCAGGTGCAAATCCTGCTGGAAAATGAAGTCAGCATCTCCATAAAGCTTGTCTGCTGAAGGAAGCATGAAGTGCTCTGAAAATGTCCTGGTAGACGGCTGTGTTGAGTGGACAGCACAGTGGACCAACACCAGCCGATGACATGGCTCCCCAAACCAACACAGACTGTGGAAACTTCACACTGGACTTCAAGCATCTTGGATTGTGTGCCTCTCCATTCTTCCTCCAGACTCTGGGACCTTGGTTTCCAAATGAGATGCAAAATTTGCTCTCATCAGAAAAGAGGACTTTGGTCCACTGTGCTTTATTAAATCCAGAGTCAACGCAGCCGTCTACCAGGACATTTTCAGAGCACTTCATGTTTCCTTCATTTTCCAGCAGGATTTGCACCTGCCCACATTGCCAAAAGAACCTAAACCTGGTTCAATGACTATGGTATTACTGTGTAATTACTGTGTGATTTCTTCTAATTTTCTGGGATTTTGATTTTGTGGGTTTCATAACTTGCAAATCGGGCTTAAAATCCTGTAGTGTGTACTAGGCTTAAGCTGTAAGCCATAATCATCAAAATTATAACAAATAAAGGCTTGAAATATCTCTATTTGCATGTAATGAGTCTATATAATATATTAGTTTCACCTGTTAAGTTGAATTCTTGAAGTAAATCAACTTTTTGATGATATATGACCAGCACCTGTATTCATACTTTATAGCACACTTCTTTAACGGTCGAGAAAGTTGAAATTACAATGTAGTACCTACTCAGACAGTATGTGATTTCGGACGAACCAAGACTCTTATTTTGTACTGTACTTTATTGAAGTATGAGTAGATCATAGCTTTTATAATAAATCTATAGTACTCAATGGCAAATAAGTATTCAACATCTTGCTTTGCCTAATGAAGCACCAATTTATTTGCTGATCAAAAGTGCATTTAGTTCACGTTTAGAGGGTCTCTGAAATAAAGCACAATTATGAATATAAATAATAATTAAAATTAAAAAGAGTAAACACTTACACTGAATATAAGCACAGAAAAAAAAAAAAAAATCACACAAACAAAAGTCTCATATTTATTGGACCAAATACTCAGGGTCCCTCAGGGCCTTTGTCCAGACAAACAACATAAGAGGGGAAAAAATAGAGCTGGATTTTTCCGAATAATCTCCGCTCTGAGGATCAAGGACAAGGGCCTGATCTCATCTTCCACTCGGCTTCCACGCAGCCTTGACAGTCTGCCACAAGACAACACAACCTTGTAAAGCATGACTTGACAAGAAGCAAGAGTACTTCTCAGTGACATTGTCGCGATGACGGCATTGGGAAATAAATAGCTTGTTCGCACAAGGTTATGTAATAAAACCATTGCTTCTGAGAACTGAACAAAACAGAAACTGAGTCAGAGGAACTGTTTGAGTAGGAGAGACGTCATGCAATTCTCCCAGCACCTAGCATTTAAAGGTCTTGTCTATATACTCATCTGTTCAGCCTGGCTAATAATGCTAATGGCAAACTAACTGCCGATCAATAAAAGTGAGAACAATGTGGCAGATGACCTACAACCGCGTGGGCTAGTGTGATAAGCCTGCGAGAAAGCAGCTTGTCTGATTTGATGGTTCTGCAGTTGTGCAGAGGTGTTTATTTTAGTGCATTTCCCCTCTCTGGGATTTTGTAAGGTCAAGCGATGACAGGACAGCTAGCAATTTATCAAGAGCAATGCCCTGAGGCTAACGCTATAGCATAAAGGTGTTGACTTGCTGGGCCAGGGAGGACTGTCAACATTTGCATGAGGAACACGAATGCATCACTCATAGTCATAAAGTTGGAAAAATCTATGGAAAAATGTAATGTATTATAAACAAAACCTGAACAGTGGTTCGTATGTGGTTAAATATTTAGGCCTACATTTAAGATATACTATATTTGAATTGCAAATAAAATGCATTTGGATTTCGCAGTTTTAACATGAACAAACTTAATGTAATGTACACTCACCTAAAGGATTATTAGGAACACCATACTAATACTGTGTTTGACCCCCTTTCGCCTTCAGAACTGCCTTAATTCTACGTGGCATTGATTCAACAAGGTGCTGAAAGCATTCTTTAGAAATGTTGGCCCAAATTGATAGGATAGCATCTTGCAGTTGATGGAGATTTGTGGGATGCACATCCAGGGCACGAAGCTCCCGTTCCACCACATCCCAAAGATGCTCTATTGGGTTGAGATCTGGTGACTGTGGGGGCCATTTTAGTACAGTGAACTCATTGTCATGTTCAAGAAACCAATTTGAAATGATTCGAGCTTTGTGACATGGTGCATTATCCTGCTGGAAGTAGCCATCAGAGGATGGGTACATGGTGGTCATAAAGGGATGGACATGGTCAGAAACAATGCTCAGGTAGGCCGTGGCATTTAAACGATGCCCAATTGGCACTAAGGGGCCTAAAGTGTGCCAAGAAAACATCCCCCACACCATTACACCACCACCACCAGGCTGCACAGTGGTAACAAGGCATGATGGATCCACGTTCTCATTCTGTTTACGCCAAATTCTGACTCTACCATCTGAATGTCTCAATAGAAATCGAGACTCATCAGACCAGGCAACATTTTTCCAGTCTTCAACTGTCCAATTTTGGTGAGCTCGTGCAAATTGTAGCCTTTTTTTCCTATTTGTAATGGAGATGAGTGGTACCCGGTGGGGTCTTCTGCTGTTGTAGCCCATCCGCCTAAAGGTTGTGCGTGTTGTGGCTTCACAAATGCTTTGCTGCATACCTCGGTTGTAACGAGTGGTTATTTCAGTCAAAGTTGCTCTTCTATCAGCTTGAATCAGTCGGCCCATTCTCCTCTGACCTCTAGCATCAACAAGGCATTTTCGCCCACAGGACTGCCGCATACTGGATGTTATTCCCTTTTCACACCATTCTTTGTAAACCCTAGAAATGGTTGTGCGTGAAAATCCCAGTAACTGAGCAGATTGTGAAATACTCAGACCGGCCCGTCTGGCACCAACAACCATGCCACGCTCAAAATTGCTTAAATCACCTTTCTTTCCCATTCTGACATTCAGTTTGGAGTTCAGGAGATTGTCTTGACCAGGACCACACCCCTAAATGCATTGAAGCAACTGCCATGTGATTGGTTGATTAGATAATTGCATTAATGAGAAATTGAACAGGTGTTCCTAATAATCCTTTAGGTGAGTGTATATTTAGGCTACATGAAACATGTATGAAACAGGTAAGAGTGCAGTTTCTGTTTTGTTTGATTGTATTTAAATCATTAAATATTTTTTTTTAAAATTGCATTTATTCAAAAGGCTTAGAATCAGCATAAACCAGTTATTGTGAAAATGTAATTTTGTTCAGTTAAAAAGTATGAACATGGTTAAAATAGGGCTAGTTGTGAAATTAGTTCAACTGGATGATCGACAAATATGCATTATATGCAGTTTATTAGTTTATGTTTAAACTGTGAAATCCACATGGGTGGAAAGTTTATGCAATTAAAATACATAAATCTTAAATCTAGCCCTAAATATTTATTTGAGTAGGACTTTTTTGGCAATTCAACACTGAACAAATTGTTTCACGGCATAAAAGTAAACGAAAACATTCTTAAAATCAAACCCTGACAATATTTATAATGATTTGTTAATAAAAAACAAACAGAATTTTGATTGTTTCATGCTGTAATTCACTATGCAAAAAAACATTATCATACATCTACATTTTATTTTGCCATGTATCATTTTGTTTGTTTACAATGAGGCAATGTCATCCCATCCATGTTGGAATCTGTTTCTTTGTTGGTGTTTTTTTTTTGCCTTTATTTTAAATTGTAAACTGGAGACAGTGAGAGAGGGAGAATGAAATCAGGACATAACCTGATTTGAACCTGCGTCCCATGAGCCAACAGATCTTTCATGTCTTCAGCATGTCCACAGTTCACTGTGTCACAGCTCTGACAAAACACGGTCGAGTTTGATTGGACACACAGCCTTTAAAAACAACAACAACAAGCATTTTCTCCACTATAAGCCTATGTATGTGCTATCACAAATATACATGATTATGCGACCCATTTTTGTTATGAATCACTGCCCTAGATGGTTTAAAGTACTACAGCTGGACTACATCACCAAAAAAAAATGCACATCCAATAATGAGAATTTTACAATGACGCTGAGACATGTTCAAAAGCTTTCAACTGCAAATGAAACTTATCAATATACGTCAAACAGCTGCAATCCTCATTTATTCTAATTAATGATTCAGCAAAGCATGAAGCAGGAGTGAATACATTGCGTTCCATCTTAATTATTTGCTACATTACTGTTCAAAAGTTTCGGGTCGGTAAGATGTTTTAATGTTTTTGAAAGAAATTTAGCATGCTCAACAAGGCTGCACTTATTTGATAAAAAATACTGTAATATTGTGAAATATTATTACAATTAAAAATAACTGTTTTCTGTTTAAATACATTTTTTTAAATGTAATTTATTCCTGTGAGGGAAAAGCTGAATTTTCAGCATGATTACTCCAGTCTTCAGTGTCACATGATCCTTCAGAAATCATTCTAATATGCTGATTTGCTGCTCAAGAAATATTCCTGATCATTATCAATGTTGAAAACAGATGTGCTGCTTAATATTTTTGTGGAAACTGTGATACAGTTTTGATGAATAAGAAACACATTTATATGAAGTAGAATATATTTGTAACATTATACATGTTTTTACTGTCACTTTTGAGTGTTTCAATTCACAGGCCCAGGGTAAAATAAGGGTGGACCCCAATATACACTCATTTAATCCCTTATCACAGGGCCCAGGACGAGGTTTGTGGTTGTCCTGATGACAGCCTGCCTAACCATCACTCATGGAACCTAGAACAGCCAATAGGACATTGTTTAGGGCATCAGGGTCAAACCCAGATAAATCCAAGCAACCTCGGAACCACTGAGTCTGATCCTTAAAAAAGCTGCCTGACCTCTGAACGAGCTTACTGCGGGACTGTTATGCCTGTGCGTTTCCATTCTCAGGAGGCTTACATGGACACAGATAAGTGGATGAGCAGTGAATAGTAAATCTTCAACACCACTGTCACTACAGAGACCTCACTATCCTTTTTCCACCCTGATGATAAATGCCACATATACATCACGCACTGCTGGTCTTCACTAGAGCTGGAGGGTATGATGGTATATGCATGTTTCATGCCTGTATGACACAGATTGTTTATCTTTACAGTACGATGAATGAGAATGGGGTGTCAAAATGCAAAATTGACAACAAGGTCACAATTAAAGTCGGCATGAAAAGAAAATTGCAATAGTCTTTTCTTCCCTATTGTGATGCATTTCTGAGTGAAAGGCTTTTTTTTTTTTTTAAAGAAGAAATGTATGGTGGGACTTGATTTTGTCCATCAAGAATTGATTGGATGGTTGTGGTTTGCTATTGCTGTGATGTCATGTGAGTGACAGGTTGCCCCGCCCTTGCTCCAGTAAACATGTCATCAGAGAAGAGATGTTGCTTCAAGAGGTAGGGGAAGCTATTTTGATCAAAGATTAAATAAAGATGTGCACAATAAATATTTAATCAATTATGATAAATACTGCAATATTCCATTAAAAACAAGAATGTTCGATTTTGATTTCACGGTTTCTTAAAACCAGCTCAAAGGTAATCCATATGAATTGAGTGCATACGTTTTCTGAAGCCATATGATAACTATAAAAGGAACAGACTAAACATGCGCGCCCACACAAAGACATGACAAAACAGGAGTGTCAGAGCTCTGTCACAAAACCAAGAAATACACTAGACAGAAGTGGGGTTTTTTAATCAGAAGCATTTAAAGTGACCCAGTGTGTATGTAAATACCATGTTTTTTTAGTTTCAGCAAAAATAACTATATCTTCGGAAATATTACAATTTACAATATACCATTACAAAAGCTTTTAGCCATTCCACTCACCCTGAATATTTTCCTTACTGTATGATCATGCCATGTGACTGCAACATAAATGATCTATGGGACTAGCTCTTTGATTTTTGAGGGGGTGTAGGTCAAGACCTCATAACTCTGTGGTGGGTGTACATAATAAATCCAGCTGAACATACTGTACCTTCACTTTTCATTCCCATAACTGTCACACAGCTGTGAAAATATATCAACACTGTGCATATAACAGACATATCCATCTTTGAAACGACAATGTTGTCAAAATATTGTCTCTCAGGATCTTCAAAATAAATATGAAAGCACAAGAACTATTTTTTTATATTTGAGTTGTTTCGGTCCAGGCATCTTTTGATTGATTCTGAGTGCACAAAGCGAGTGCCACGATCACACTGTTTTGACACTGCTCTATTGTGCAGTTTCAGTACCAGATATGATAAAGCTTTTGACAGCTATTGCCTGAGCAAAATCTGAGCCATTATAGTCTTTCCCAGGTCAAAACAAACTCGGCTCTGTTCTAAAATATGCGAGCTGCCCCGCTCTCTACTGCCTATAAAAGGAGCTACCTTCGCATGTTGCTATAATTAGATGTTGATAAGTATGACGTGGTCACGTAATAAGCATATAAATATATAGAATACACAAACATTATTAATAGTAAACAATCATTTTTTAATAATATTGAACTCTTAATTATCAATAGAATCACATAAAATATATAATAATCAACAAATGAAAAATTAAAATGAAAATTTACATCTGTATTCTGTAGACATACCAGTGGATTAGCCTTTTCACACTGTGAAATAACTCGGTTTTGGAGCTGCTGGTTGTCATGACTAATTAAAATAAAAATAGATTTTACACTGAATATCTGAATATTTATAAAAGCCTGAGAAACACCAATTAAGTCATCATATACAACAGCAGGACAATTTTTAATGCCACATATTTTTCATATAAGGTTTCTAAGCACATCTGACAATGGTTCCTTACTTAATTCAAGGTAATCTGGACAACTCCCTAATGCCATGTAGCCTAATGTTTGGCTGTGGGGACGCTATAGTTATATGAACAATTAAACTTTTTCCACTATTATATTTATATGGTATTCCAAGGTATTTCAAAGAACACCATGGTAGTATTACTATGGCACATGTCCAAAAAACAATAACATGGTGATCCTTGTTGCAGTACAAATCGTTCTCAAGCAGCAGGCACAGTGACCTGTAGACGCCTAAATACTTGCTGCTGTCTTTGTTCTAAACAGTTCATGAGTGATAATCCGCTCTAAATGATTCAGCGCATTCGTGAGCTGTTCAAATGATTCCGGCTGATTAAGCGATAGCTATATAAATGAAAAGTTGCATGACTGAAAAAAATAGTATCCCTACTACCTCAGCTTCACCAGTGAGATATATGGCTAACTTCACTATCTGAAGTGACAAATTGGGGATATATTCTTTTTGGGTTGATTCTTTCTACAGGTTACACAGAACTATATATGGTTACTTCAGCAGGTGATGATAAGTGATTATCAATTTGTGCATTCATATTACGGAATAGTACTAAATCTGAGTGCATCAAATACCAAAATAAGTCTTATTAGTGTTTATTAAAATGTGCATACATGTCTACAAATCTAAGAGACTCCATGGTAATAAACGTGTTTTCCCAGAAATGACAGGAAAGCAAATAATTATTTTCATCCATATGCTGAGCAAGCATAACTTCGATCAAGCTATAGAAAAAAAAATATTAGTCTAAATAAATTTGATGAATTTCAATAATGTTCTTACATCTGTTTAATTATGGTCTTCAGTACTTTTTACACATTTTTTCAAGCGCTTTAAAGGGGACATTTCATGGAGAGAAGAAGAAAATTTCTAGAGATGCTACTGCCCAACAATTATGAAAACAGCTGAACACTAGTCTGGGAGCCAGCTAAACTAGCTAATAAGACTGGTTTAAGTTTGCATTTTCAGCTGAGTTACTCATAGCAAACATTTCTACAGAAGGAATTAAAGGCCCACTGAAGTGCTTTGAAACGGGCAGCATTATTCAGTGTGTTGACGCAATTTGCACTGAAACAGGAAGACAGGGCGGGACATAACGAGCAGCTCCTCCCCTTTTTTAAATAGCCAATAGAGTTTTGTTTATATCACAGCTCGGCCAGAGCCGTCGAGCTCGGCAAAGCCGCATTTGGCAGCTTTTGAAAGCCACAGTCTAATAGATTCCCCTTTTAGATTTATTATGAAACTCTTACTAAAGCAAAAGAATGAACATAGTCATGCTGAGGATTTGTAATTTATGTTGGTGCCTGGCACCGGTGTTATCCCTTCTACGCATTAGTGCTGTTTCTAGTGCTGAGTCTGTCTAACCATTTCTCCTCCTAATCTCCTCCATATCGCTTTAAAATATATTCTGTGTGGAATTCAAATGGTCCGATTAGTTTTGTGGTCGATCGTGTCTCTGGACTGGACCAGACTGTGTGCGACACTGTCTGAATCGCTCCTTATTTCCTATATAGTGCATTATGTGCCATTCACCATATCGAAAATAGTAAATGTGTGAACAAGTGGCCGATCTCAGCCGCAGCTTCAGTGTCTATTTATAGTGTAGGGGGCGGGACGCTTTAGATTCTAGAGAGCATTTGATTGGACAGAAAATCTGATAAGAAGCTGAAGTGCAGAGTGATGTCATCAAAATCGTTAATCCATATAAGCAGAAGTGAAAGACTGTCAATTTTAAATGCTTATAAGTTATATCTTCTAAATGTGAATTTTGTCATTGTTTTGGAGCACACTACATCATATATAACCTTAAGACTAACAACTTCATACTAAAAGCCAAAAAAACTTAAATCTTAATTTCATGGGGACTTTAAGGAGGATTTAATGCCATTAATGCTTGGAGGAACAGCCATCACACTATACAACTATCAAAGAGCTCCAGCTGTGTCAGATGAAATTGCTCCAAGCATTCCCTTGTCACATATTTTCACACTTTATTCCACCTCAGACCTTTGAAAATATTGTTTTGACTGCAGCATCCCTAAGATTCAAATGCATCAAAATATTCCTATATTGTAGATGATTTAATTTTCAAGGTCTAAATGAAGTCTGATTAAATCAATTCAACTGGTCACATGTTTGAATAATCCAACACCTTCCGACACATCTGTGCATGGTGAACAAAGCCAATTAGCGCTGCATTACAGCGACGTCTCCAGCCATACCCATAGCTATCAAAGCTGTTTACTGCATCACATCACATGTACGGCCAAAAATAACACAAGCCAAGTCACATCCAATCATCTACAGAGGATCAGATACATACTTAGCAGCAGCAAATTGAAGATGAACTATAGGTTAGCTGGACAACAAAGGTTTTTTTAATCTTTGCCTATTAATAGCAGATGCCAGCTGCTTGAGGGCAAAGCCTGTACGTGTGGGCTAGAAGAACAAAGCACAGATTACATGTGATTCATCTTCTCACGTTTCAAATGCAGACCTTGGTTCCCTGCACAGTGCATCCCCAGGGAATGATTTTCCCATTGGCTATCTGCCTCCCCAAACAAAGATCGTGCTCAATGACGCAACATCAATGTGCACCGGACACTGCTGGAATACCAAAGAAAGGCAAAGTGGCATCAATCAGATCTGACATTATCCAAATCTATATTTGGACTGATGATAGGGAACATCAAGCATTCAACTATCATTCCATATTATTTCTAGGCTTTTACAAGCCAGTTGCAACACAATCATTTCATTTGTAAAATTGTAACAATCAAATATATCAGAAATGGCAATGATTTTTGCATCTGTATTTCAAGGATTGATTGCAATGTTGATTGGTGTGATTAGTTGTACTTGCCAAGGCAAGCATCACTATTAGTATGCTTATACATTTAGAGATTTCATTGTACTATTCATGCTACAAACATGAATGGTATCTCAAATTGTGCAGCTTGTTAAAAAAGGCTTGTGTTATTACTTTGATAATCAATCTAACTTCCAATTTTTGACTGGGCAGATGATAAAGTGGGCCAAAAATCTCATTGGAGGGATCTAGAAACAAGAACATTTCAGAGAAGATTGGCTCTTTCGATTTAAATGAGACAGTTAGCAAATCCCCTGGCAAAGACCTAACAACCACTCCAAATACCATAGCAACTGCCTAGCAAACAGTAAACAATTTATTGGCAAACAGAACCGAGACTACAAGCATCATTCACATTTTCTTCATAAAAAGGTTAGAATCTAGTTGTAGCCTACAAAAGAGTGCAGTAGCCTATTATAAAGCATTAGAACAGTCTCACAGGGATATTCCACTGTGAAATGTTTTTTTTTTTGGTAGAACAATTTTCATGCATCTTAGGGGGTTTCTTTGCTATAGCTTCTTTTAACCGGCTTCAACCAACCATTTTGCTGACTCCAAAGTGAGCAATGATTTCTATATGCGGTAACCAACAACAAGACAGGCAGAGCAATAAAGTAAATGGACTTTCTTTCTTTCACAGAACATTTAAGTAAATCTGCATGAAAGAGATTTCACAAAAAGCAGCCTATAACAAAATTAAAAAATCAATCAGGTTAATTTATCTAAAGCTTTATTTTGTAAATCAATATATGGTACACTTAAACGCTTCTAATCATTAAATGTCCACGTTAGCTTTTTAAAAAAAAACAATTCATCAGCTTGAGAGTCAGTTGGCTCTTCGCTGTTGCTTGGCACAGATTTTGATGCTGATATCCCCCATACAGTATAAAAACACCTTTAAAAGATTTATGACAGGCTGTATAGAAAATGGCAAGAAAGGAGAGGGAGGCAAACTAAGACTGATCAATAGAAATGCAGCCATAAGGAACATGCACACATATAACTTGACTTATATTCAATGAAGAGCCCTAAAATTGTTCCATTAGAGGGGAAATATTATCAGATAACCTTGTACCTAAATATGCAATTTTGCTCATTTTTGCTTTGCTATTATGGATGAATATTTATGAGTAGGTGATGATGGCTCCTAAATCCTAAACTTTAAGAGCTTGAAGAAACTTTAACATCCATGGAAACTTTTCATTGCACAAAAGGTTTTTTATAGTGGGAAAAGGCTTCTTTAGATTGTTGAAATGTCCTTCACACTAAGAAAAAAAATGGTTATTTTGAGAACGGTACACTGAAAGGTTTTTTGGGGAAGCCAACATGGTTCTTCTATGGCATTACTACAAAAACTCCCTTTTGAAGTCATTATTTTTAAGAGAATAGGTTATTTTTAGTGAATCAACACAACCATGTCCGACTCTCAACCTATATGACTATTATGAGCTGGTTCTTTCTAATAAATCAAAAGAAAACAGTGCAACAAATGACTTCAACAAATTATTCCCATGAGCCGGTCCCTTTTAGTGAATCAAAAACAACACAACTAGTAAAGTCTGAAATCAAACACATAACCTTCCACTCACAACTACCTTTGAAATTAAGAGTTTTGCCAGTATTTTATACAAATAAATGAATGCAGTGTGTTACCACATGGTTTGTTTGTTTAGTATTCATCAAATATAGTTAAGGCCAGTTAATGGACTACATTTATGCCGTCTGTAATATTTTCTTTTTTTACAAATATGTATTCCTTAGGCCTACAACAAGAATCATTATGGCACGCTCCATTAAATTCCTAGATATTTATTTATTAGTAAGAGATGCTGATTTCTAGAGCCATGAGCAACGATTTTTGGAGAAACGAGCGACAGCAAATCGCTGTCAGAATGTGAGTGGGGCTTAACACAGGCATCATTAGGTTTATTAAACTCTCACTGTTGCATTTAGCCAAACACGAAATGTAAAATTTAAGACATGTCTTTCAAAACAGCATTGACAGTATTTTATAACACTTCTCAGAATACCTACAGTCTAGGCTTATGACACAAATAGTTTGCCATGCATGAAGACACTGTGCTTTGATAAATAATTCACATCTGTGAGGGTTCCAGTGCACGATCGATAAGAGCTCCATGTGAATGTGATCCCTATATTCTCCCGTCACAGACAATTTATCCAGCGCAAACACAGGCACAGGGTTTATTTGACAGAAAGTGAGAGTTGTAAAGCTTCATAACATGCAACAATCTGTTTTATTTACTTGACATATGGTATGTACAGCTCAGAGCAGACGATAAAATAAGCTGTTGTCTTGGTGCAAGACATTTTGAAGATCAAACTCAAAGCCAGGATATCTTGGTCCCTAGATTGTTGCGGTGTATTTTTAGGTCCAATGTAATGATGCGCTCAAATCCGGCGATTTAAGATAACAAATAACAGATAAGAGTGTGACCCCTGGCACTTTATAACCCTCCGGTGCCAGATTTTTATACAACAAGCCCTGCTATATAGAGCCTAAGATTAGGCCTTATCACTAGAACACTGTGTGGTTTTAACTCCTTAGGAACACCACATGATGTACCCCATATGGTGAGATGAATAAAAGCCCACATGTTAGCAATGTGCACCTCTGCAAAATACCACTGATCCATCAATGTCCCCTGTAGAATACACCCATGCAGTCACAAAAAGAGGTAATACAAAAAAAATCATGTTATATGTAAATTATTAATTTGGCAGAGAGCAAAACATATAATTTTAATGGTAAAAGAAAATACTGTAAAAATGCTATGGTAAAAAACTGTTATGGTTAACAGTAAGTTTCCTTATAGTGAAAAACTGAAATAAATCTAATGGGTTATTTCATGTAATTTTGCTATACCAAATGATTTTCAAAGATTTTCTACCTGTTCTGTTTCTTGATTACATTCCTCTGGTATTTAAGCCCTGAGTTTCCATTGTCCAGTATTGTTTATGTCAACGTCAATATTATAATGGTTGTTTTACATTATTCTCCAGCGATCTCCTGTGTTTTAGTTTGTGGATAATGATAAAGACTATTTTGTTTTGTATTTTGTAATAATAAAGACAATTTACTATTTTGAATCTCCTTTGTTGTACACCTTTATACAGTGACAAACCGTTACAAATACATTATAATGTTCTTTTTTATCATAATTTAATTTTTATATGAAACCAACATGAACCTTACCTATGAAATAACAGTTTAATGATATGGTCAAAATAGAGAGATCACAGATTTTATTTATTAATTTATTTTTCATGTATTATTTTACGTATTTTGGTGCCACCATTACTCAATTCTTTAAAATAAAATAAAATAAAATAAAACAAATAAAATAAAATAAAATAAAATAAAATAAAATAAAATAAAATAAAATAAAATAAAATATTAAATTAAATTAAATTAAATGAACAGTTTTGGTTGGTTCATCCTTTTGGCCACTAGTTGAACACAAAAAATAAATAAATAAATAAACCTGTTATGATCACAAATTTCTGTGCATTTCACTATTTTAAGATGCCACTAGCAGAATCTAGTTGAATTGCAAAAAATAATGATTGTTTTCAAACAATCTGCCATTGGTCGAATAAATTAGATAGGGTCCAAAAAGACTACAAGAAAAAATATTATAAGTTGTTTCAGTATTACATATGTCTATTATACAGTAAATGCCATGTAACTGTGTGGTATTGTAAGTTGAACTGGGTAAAAAGTCACTTTTAAGTAATAACGATCTGTGATTGTTTGTGTTGCATGGGGCAATGTTTTCTATTGTTTGTTCACAGGAGAATATTTATGTAATACATGGACCAATTGGTGGAATGAATGGAGCGTTGAGCTCTCTTGGGATCTCGCCAGTGAAACACTTGAACAGAAGCTGTCATGCCTTTCACTAGAGCCTTGATGATACTCTGAAGGAGGCTGAAACAGAATGAATATCAGCTGTTCAAAGAGAAAATAGAGGCTGCGCTTCTTCAAAGCCAAATTTTGATCTGTTGCATACTGTCAGTTTAAATATTTTTAAATGCCTGCTCTAAAAGACTATGGGTTACAAATAAGCACCTGAAGCTCCCAATGCTTTTTCGTAATAATATGTTTAAATTGATTTGAATTTGTTTAATAATCCTCCTCAAACTCCTGAGGTAAATGTAAAAGAGAAGAAAAAATGTAAAGGTGAAGTGTGTAATTTTGATTGTTTTCAAACATTTTTTCCTGGGGGCCTGCAATTGGTCAATAAACAGACAGACCCGCCTTCAAACTCACACCATTGGTTGAGCTTTTGTTGGCGTGGCTGGAAGGAAACAGAGCAAATGTTTTGAAAAACTTCTTGAGGGAATCAACCTATGATTGGCTTAAAGGTGAACTAAGTAACTTTTTTACCTTAACCGAACAGCTTCGGAGTCATTGGAATAGTTATATGACTTTTTTCGGGTTGAATGGTGGTCGTCTCGCACCCCCCAAGCGTCTGTGAGCCGAAAAACCACCCTTGCAACTTTGGGCCGGCGGAAGCTCAGCGTCAGGAAGTATCGCGTGATATCAGGTCTCGCGATGTAACAAATTGCTTTACGGCAAAAAAATCTGCTAAAATGCTGTCATTATTGCGCTCCCTCACGCTGTTCGAACCCGAATGAAGAAGACGTTTTAAAGAATGTCCCATCTGCTTTGATGTCGTTGATCTACTAGCCTCTGGTATCTGGGAGTCGCCAATGAGTTTTTACAACAGTGTTGTCAAATATCTATTCCGAAGCTGTGGGGGGAGCTCTAGAGAGAAACCTGCGAGCAAAAAGCGAGAATACAGCGAAGAAATTCCCGAAACTGCATAGCCCTGCTTTAAAAATGCTTTCAGTTATTCAGGTTTAACATGCAGACACATCTATAAGATTATTTTAATATACATAAATAAAAACATTGAAGCTGCATTTTACTGTTTCATCATTCTCTTACAGTACTATGATTTTCAAGATATTTCCCATTCAAAAATGCTTTAGATATGATCAATAGAACAACATGTCACTGTCACAATCCTTTCGTATAATTTTAATTATTTCTGGCTTGTGGCATTTTGTCAAAACTATAACTTTACATGTTAAAATAGCCTAAAGAAATAAAACAAGAAGTCTGGGCATCAAATCTGCTTTTCTTCCCTAATTGCCGGTCTTCTGACATGTGTGAAAGCAGACGAGCAAGTGTGAACGTGAAGAAAATAAACTGTACCAAACGATACTGTCAAGTCCCGTGAGCACAATTAACTTCATGAGCAGGCAGACACCGCTGCAAAGTTTATGTTATCATCAACAAGGCCAATTAAAAATAGATTCTCCATGGGCGGCACCCAGCAGGAGATAATCAACTGTACCATGGCACGACATACACACACACACGTTGACCGAAACACATTCTGACGTCGAGATTGATTGATGTGGAAGGGCGGCTTTATCATGAGATTTGATGTATGCTTTTCATAGACACGTCTATCTTTTTTTCTGTATAATTCGGACAAACCTGCCCAAGCAATTAGAAATCATCCACTATTTGGATCCAGAAAACAGAAGATGACCTGTATAAGAATTAAGGCTGTTATATTATTAAGCGTGCTGCAATAAAATGACAGCCTTTGCACCAGATCCTGCCCTCTATCAGTAAATCTTGTGAGGGTTATTGAGCTGTTTTGGGGAAAGATAGGACTTATCAATGTAATTTCATGTGTGATTTAACCCTGCTGGAGGCTCATCTATTGTCACAGTCCAGCAATATGACAATCTTTTGTTTTCAAGAACACCATAGCATACAAAAAAAGAGACAGCACCCATAGCAACGAACAAAGGGCCCTTATACCAGAATGTAAATGCAAAACTCGTTATAGTGGAAAGGACACGGTGCCCGTTTGAGTAAATGCTTCTAGATGAGAAGATAATGAAACTGCTGTGTCTCCTAGGCAACTTTAACCACCTTTAACTTAGCAACTAAATTATCACAAATGTCACAATATCGGATCTGCGCATTCTCTCCATGCAGGGCTTTTAAAGAGGAAAATTAATTAATTCAATTTAGATTAAGAACAGAAATAAAAAAATAAAAAATGTTCATGATAGAAGAATTAATTGTGGTCTATTTGTGTTTTGAAATAACAACTTTTAGAAGGAAGGTGCTACTTAGCCCAGACACTAACTTTGCATTGGCTTTTTGTTATGCATTTATTTACAAAATCATTGTAGATTAATCATTTACATTCAAATTAATATATTACAACTGTAATAATCCTGCTGGAAAATCCAGTTTAAGCTGTTTTGAAACATGCTTCTAGCTGGTCATTATAGCTTGACCAGCAATCATGTTCTAAAAAACAATGTGACTGGACTTACTTAACCTGCATGACCAGCTGACTGCATGATCCAATATGATCAGCATGGACCAGCAACTAAGCATCTCAGATCAGTTAGAAACCAGCTATAATATAATACATTTTACTTCTGTTTTACCAGACTACATCAAATCCTATAATATATTATAGTTCTATTTTAGCATAACCTTTTATTCTTTCATCATGAAAACCTTTCATAAGCGCATTAATTAAATTGCATTCGTTAAATTAATAGATCTAAGAATTTTTTTTTTTTAAATAGTCAATTCCTGTGTGTCAGACGCGTACAGGGTATATTGCATGGTTACAGTGAATATGAACTGGCAGATGACACTCGAATAGGAACAATAGATTTTCCCAACGACAGCTGAGATTATTTAACTACTATCAATACACATTCATAACACGTGGTTCATTCATTTACGTACTGTCCTGTCGTTTAGGCGGCATGTAAATAAACGGATAGTTGTAATGCATCAGTGAGCATCTGTATAGACCAGCGCACATAAAGAACTTCAAAGCGCGCAGTGATGCTCTCCACATACAATTCTGGCTCATCTCTAACCCTCTCTGTCTGTCTTATGACAGTCCTGCAACAGCGCGTTTACTCACTCCGAATACGAAGCGACTCCTCGAAGCAGAGTTATCCGGGAGAACACTCCGAATCAGTACCAACAGAGGCTATCCGCGAGGGGAACTCCGCATATTGAGACCATCTTCGTCGTGATTCTCCTTCTCTGACACTGAGTCCAGCGCGAGCGAGCGCAACTACCCCGCGCGCTGCTGACATCACACGAGAGCGCGCATAGCCAAACACTGCCTGTCAGACAGAGAAAAGTATGTTTTTTTGTCTATTCATAGTGTGTATATGAACTGGCAGATTACACTCGAATGATATAGAATAGAATAGAATAGAATAGAATAGAATAGAATAGAATAGAATAGAATAGAATATAGGCCTATAATATTTTTTGCCACACTTATAGGCTATTTAAAATGTGAATGGGAATAATTACATGCATATTTAAAAGCCTATTTTTGATAATAATAATAATAATAAAAACTATATATTATAGAATGCAGCATAGAATGATTTTTGAAGGATCATGTGACACTGAAGACTGGAGCAATGGCTAATGAAGATTCAGCTTTGCATCACAGAAATAAATTATATTTTAAAGTATGTTCAAATATAAAACCTTTATTTTAAATTGTAATAATATTGTACAATATTACTGTTTTTTTTTTTGTTTTTTTTTGAACAAATAAATGCAGGCTTGATGAGTATAAGAGACTTCTTTCAAAAACAATAAAAAGAGTAATGTTTCTTTACAGTAATGTGAAGTGAAACTTCTCTCAATGGCAAAAGTGTCCCAATTTACCTGAATTCACCCTATATAATATAATATAATATAATATAATATAATATAATATAATATAATATAATATAATATAATATAATATAATATAATATAATATTTTTAACAGACACTAACTCAGTGACCTATCTGCTCTGTCTCTACTACCTTAAACACCTTATGCAACCACAATCATCCCCTTTAACAAACAAGACGGTAACCCTCTGAACTGGCTGAGGATAATCACCTCTGTATCCTGCTCCACATGGCAGCGACTTCATCCCATTTGTCAATTCCAAAAATAAAATGAACTCTGGTGGCCCAAAGGCATGTGTTTAATTATGAAGTGATAGAGGATGTCTGTAGACCAAAAGAGTATTGATCTAAAAGACTGACAAAAAAAGATTATTTTCTGAAAAATTCATGAAGAGGTGATTAACTGTGAAAAAGTCAACCCAGCTCTCTTGAGAAAAGGCAGATGGTGGAGGAACTAGAGGGAGAAATTACAGTTACTAATCTAAATTTGACTATTAAAGCAATATGACTACATCACATGTCTGATTGCTTTGCATAATCCTGATTGGTTTGGTTTGCATGGTATGGTAATTTTACCTATTGTCAGACAAACAACAGGATAAAACGCAACCAAAGCTTTTTAACCCAAAGTTGTTCAAACAAATGACCAGATGCACAGATCAAAACTAGTATTAATTGGAATTTATTTAGAAGAACTAAGTAACTGATGCTGTTCAATTTTTTACTCCCCACACATGTTGCATGGGGCCAACATGGAACCTGTGGACAAACCCACTTACAATCCATATTTCAGCCCATGCAGTAACCTTTTAGAAAGCTGGGTCTTGCGCATGTTGCCCAGTTGGGGCCCACCTGTTGGCAAGTGCAATCCTGCATGAAATCCGTGTGGGCAATTGGCATGGGACCATTATGGAACCCACGAACAATCCCATAGAGCCAATTTTTCAGCCCATTTCAAACCCAAATGGGCCTCACATACAAATGTTGGCTGGGTTAAAGCTGGGACCGAGATGGGTCTTGCACATTTTGCCCAGTTGGGACCCACATAGTGGCAAGAGCAATTTAGCATGAAATCCATGTGGTCAATTGGCATGGGGCCATTATGGAATATGTGGCCAATCCTAAACAGGGCCCAGTTTTTCAGCCCATTTCATATCCATATGGGCCCCACATACATGTGGTGGCTGGGTCAGTTTAAAATAGGCCTATCACTTTTGGGTTCTGATGTGATGGTGACATATACAGTGGCTAGATTAGAATGTCCTTAATCTTCTCTGAGATCCATTAATATAATTAGTAACATCTACTTGGAATACAGACAAGGAGACTTTGAAGGCATGACAACGTTGTACTTAATGAATGTAAGCTTTAAAATGGAAAAGATCAGATTCCAGAAGTACACATTTGCCACTTGTCACTTTTCCTGGGATGGGGAAATGACTGACCAAGTGTATTACAGAACGGTGGCCCTTTCATAAGACATTCTGGGCCAATTACAGCTCTTATGTGAATCACTTCTGCTTCATCCCACAAATAAGCCGATTGAAGTCATTTTTAAATTGGCTGCATGAAAAAGGAAAATATGTTTAATCCTTACAAATAACTACTAAAGAGACAAGATTATGTTGACTTAATGTTGAGAAACATGATCTCGGTGAAAGAATTTTACTGCCATTTAAAATGATGTGCTGTTCTAATAATAGTGCATGCAAATCCGATATTCACATCATGACCAATAACATTTCCCTGATCACATTTCTCAGAACACAGATATTCTAGACCTCCATTTTATTTAATAATTTGCCTCAGCGCCAATTACCATACTTAGCAACAGACTGACTTCCATGACTGTACAGCTGTTTCCATGAACTGACACCAGGCTTACTTGGTTTCTATTTCATTACTGAATTTCTTTTCATGAATTAATGATGTAGGCCTAGATGTTTGATTTCACCATAAGAACATTAATGAGGAAATGTGACCAAGCGTGCATGGCTGTATCGCACAATTTCTGATCACCTTGCTTTTATATTATTAAGTTATTAACTCTTTGGTTCACTCTCACGGAGTTCGCGTGTCAGTCAATTTCTTTCTTTTTTTTTTTCTTTTTTTTTCTTTTTTTTTAGGGGATTTTGTGGTACTAAATTATATTTATGCCATAGTTATAATCCATTTATTCACTTTTTGAGCATGGACCTGAAAGTTAAATTTTCTAACTTAAACTGTCATAAATATTGAATGCTTTGGAGCACAGACTTAAATTTGATCTCTTTTTAAAGACGACACTTGGCAGATTATTGCTGATGTGAAATACGTTAAAAAAATTAACTTGAAAAAAGTTATAAAATGTTACATCTTGTTATGAAAAATGCACAAAAATTCCAATTAAAATTTTTACATGAAATATATATTTTCCAAAACACGTTTTACTATAAAACTGCGAGAAAATCAAAGCTTAAAATCTAAACAAGCCGTGTTCCAAATTTGAGATTGATATCTCAAAAAAATAAGCTCAATAAGCTTTCAGTAAGAATTTGTTTGTGCGCAATACCAAACGTTTCCAATAGATGAAATTCGTCCCCCATTCGTTTCCAATGCAGGCATCCAAGAGTGACTATTTTTATTTATTTTTTCAGGACCATTTAACCTTTTCGAATCATTATCATGTCCATGATTTTGTGTGTGTGTGTGTGTGTGTGTTCACACAACAAGTGCCAAAACCTTTACCAAGTTTAGTAGTCTACCATTCATATAAAGTAAAAAAATTCTAAAAAAACAAACAAACTTTGGTCAAAAATTACCCAACAGCACCAGAGGGTTATGAACAGATGTTACAATATATATATATATATATATATATATATATATATATATATATATATATATATATATATATATATATATATATATATATATATATATATATATATATTTACTGTTTAAGAATGTAGATTTATTTTTTGAATTAGCACTGTTTTGGAAAGTGATTGTTCTTTAATCAACTTTCAAATTAAGCAAGAAACAATAATGAATGCTGTGAAAAACAGGCTGGAAGTTTCCATTCTTAAAGGGACATAAACAAGGTTTGATCTCTGTGTGAAGGGAGCTGTTCATTTTGTAGTCCATAAACCCAGAAAAAAGTTCTCTATTTCATAGGGTTTTGAATAGAGTAGGCTATAGCTTTATGAATAAAATTAGGTCTGCAGTTAACATTTTTTTAAGAGATAATGAAATGGGCTTTCATTCATTTTTTGTTTACGTCTGTCTGTCTGTCTGTCTGTCTGTCTGTCTGTCTATCTATCTATCTATCTATCTATCTATCTATCTATCTATCTATCTATCTATCTATCTATCTATCTATCTATCTATCTATCTATCTATCTATCTATCTATCTATCTATCTATCCCTCATTTTGGGACTTATTAAATATATATATTTAAAACAAACAAACAACAACAAAAAAATTCCAGCAACCTCCTATTAATTTCCCCCCCATTATTTTGTCAGCGTGAAAGGCCGACGTTTTATTTTGAAACGTTCAATGTGAAACTGACCTGTAGTTTCCGGCTTCATCAGACAGCGGAGCAACATTGTAAACACACCGCGTCCATTTTCAAACCAGTCCGGAGAAACGTCGCACATCACCGCTGAACATGGGGGCCGTACTCGGGCTTTGTTCCATGGCCAGTTGGGTGAGTTTACATATTAATATACTGCTGGAATCTAAATATAATCGTATGGATGTGCGAAGAAAAATAACAGACGTTATCGGGTTTTCAGCGAGTTGCGAGCTGATGACATCCGCATCAGCAAAGAGACACAAGAGAAAATGGTGTCTGGGCCTTTCGCGATTCCCTAAATTCATAAAACCCACTGCATCTGTAGAATAATTACCAATAATGACACATAACTTCACATTAATTAATTTTAATATGTTTTAAGCGCGATTTAAATCAGTTGTTTCTGCTTTACGAAATGTAACGTTACAATGTCATATTGGGTGGTTCCCTTGTTGTGATGAAGCAGAATTTTTTTTGTGTTGTTATGTTTTGCTTTTTGCGTGATTTTGGATCACCGAACGTATATATTTCTATTATTCTCGTATTTGCAGGCAAATAATTGTAGATGAAAATGTTTGCTCTTGTGATCATGACAGCTGCTCGTTTGATATGAATTTTTGATTTTGACACATGTCCCCAACACGTGTGATTTGGGGGTTTAAATGGGACTACAACACACTTACAGATGATCTGCCATCATAACATGAGGTTTTCTAAGAAGGTCACATGTTTGTTAGGATTTCAGGTGTTGCGACATCAAAACACCGATCAAATGGCAGCTCATGACATGAGATAGAGAGAGAGTGGAAAACATTAGATTCTGAAGCTATGTTGCACTATTTACTATTCAGTAACATTTCATAATAGCTTGATGAGACACATATGTATGTAGGTATCTGTTATGTATGTATGAATTATAATTCAAAGTTTTGGGTCAGAGATTAGATTTAAGATAAGATAAAAAATATATAAAAATAATAATATAACAAACATTAATTAATACTTTTATTCAGCAATGCAGTAAAAGGTGGCAGTAAAGATTTTTACAGTGTTACAAAAAAACCTAGGCTATTTTAAATAAATGCTACTCTTGAACTTTCTATTCATCAAACCATCCTGAAAAATATATATATTACGTTTCTACAAAAATATTAAGCAGCACAACTGCTTTTAACATTGAAAACAATAATAAATGTTTCTTGAGCAGCAAATCAGCATATTAGAAAGATTTCTGAAGGATCATGTGACACTGAAGACTGTAATGATGCTGAAAATTCAGCTTTACCATCACAGGAATAAAATATTTATATAAAAATGCACTTATTTTAAATTATAATAATATTTTACAGCATTGCATTGTATTATTGTATTTTTGACTTAAAGCTACACTGTGTAGGATTTTCTCCCATCTAGCGGTGAAATTGTTTATGACTACCAACTGAATATTACTTTCTAGCCCCTCCCATTCCGAGTGCGTTTTAACTTCTACGGTGGCCGTATTAATTCAAATCTGCCGGCAGTCGCGAGTAATCTCCCCCTCGCATTCGTCACAGTGCCACTGAGTGTCAAAACGCGAAAGGCGAAGCTTGAATTTCCAGGTATGTCCCTCTTTGGCTAATGTATTTTCAAGATGGAGGCGCAACATGGCTGCCACCATTCGAGCTGCTTGGTCGTATGTATTCTAAATGGCAGATTCTACGCTTACGAGAATAGGCTACTTGATTAGTTGGTACAAGTAATTACACATTAATGAGCACATATATTTTTGAAAGAAGTGTTTTTTGCTAAGAATCAACTTAAAAAATTACACACTGTAGCTTTAATAAATGCAGCCTTGGTGAGCATAAGAGACTTCTTGCAAAAACATTACAAAAACATTAAAAAGTCTTAATGTTCTTAATCTTAACTACTCCAAACTTTAGTAGTGTAAACTTTTTTTTTTTTTTTTTATCCAGACGTTTATTTTAGGAAGGATTTAAAGTTTGAACTAATCACATCTAAACCCTCTGTGTTTGTTATGTAAAGCCAGACAAATTTAGGCACAAGCTTTGTCTGGTTTGTACCCTGTGTACAAGTGAGGGATGAGGCCTCTTTCATTAGTCTATTTTTTTAAGCACTGATATGAGTCACTTTGAAGTCACCATGTTTATGCGTCACCCATCTAGGGGTGGGAGATATTGACAAAAATGATGAATTCGATATCGATATTCAGACGATATTTTTGCCATCCTTCAAAGAAATGTGTGCAAACTGGCAAAGAAGGTCCAGTTGGTCTTTTGACTTGCTGCATTTGACATATTATTATAGGCTATAGAAAAAAAAACAATAAAGGAGCTAACTAAACAGAATCCGAGGTAGCCCCTATTTTTTCCACTTACAAAATAAAAAAAATTAAAAAACGGAACTAGGCACCTCTTGCAACAGTGATTATTAAATCAAACAACAATATTGTTGATGATAAATTCAAAGTAAAAAAAAAAAATATTTTCAAAACGCTATAAATCCATCCATTTCCCCCCCAAAAAGCTATAAATCCATCATTCGCGAGCGCTCTGAGAGCGGCACTAAAAGACTTTCAAACTTTCACAGAGACCTCAAAACAGAAAGCACAAAGCCTTTCTTTAAAACGAATTTAGTTTTGTATTAATTGTATCTTAATTTGAATATTTTTTTCATTAACCAATTTCCTGGATTTAATACATAAAATGTAAATATAGGCTAGCACAACACAAGGTGCTTGAACTGGAGATTATATCATCATGAACCGGACCGTAGCCTAGGCTACTCGCCTCACAGGCCTAAAAAATTTGAAATATATTTACAGAAAGCTGGTTCTAAACAAAACCATCCAAAACAAAATAAAACTATGTAGCCTAATAAATGTGCATTTCTCCGGTGCGTTCACTAGCCTACTGCGAAGATCGCGAGTCAATAGCCTATCGTCAACTTCATCTTTGCAGCCGACACAGAAATGAATAAACAATTAAAATGTTTTATTGCAATATTTTATATATTCATAATCATTACTTTTGCTGGTTCTTTGAGGCAGCTTTTTAGGTTTATGGCGTTTAGGAAAGGAGCTCTTCACGTACAAACACCGTTTCACCAAGGCACAGCGGCCCTTCAGCACATAAGAACAAAAAGAGAAAAAGCACGGACTTGGGCTACTAATTACGAAACTTTGATGTGGTTGAATAGGTGAAACAGTCACAAATTCCTCTGCAACTCAAACCTTCTCAGTACGAGTTATGAAGGAAGAGAACAGCATTACAGTTTTCAGCGCGTCCTCCTCTGATTGCTGTGTTGTGACTGAAAAAGTGCGTGCAGGAGCACATGCGCAAAATGTAGGTTTGTAAAATGTCCTTTTGTAAAATGACATATAATAAAATAAAAATAATTCATATATCATTTTACAAAACGGTTTTGCGCATGTGCTTCTGCGCGCACTATTTCGAATTTACGTATGAATGTGCGTTTTTGACGACACGGGACCATGGGCTGGGCCACTCGGAGGTTGCTTCCAGGAATAGTACTGCCCTACAGTATTAAAAATCGCTACATATAATTGTTTAGAAGGTTATAGTGTGCGTTATTTGTTTTCTCTTTAACTTCTTTCAGCTCTTTTCATGTTTGGGGGGGTCGGATTGTACAAATTATGAAATATTCGATATCCCAATTTTGCATATCGTCCAGACAACAATTTGGATATTATCGTCTAAACGATATATCGCCCACCTCTACACCCATCCCTGCTCATTTTGCAGAATGAAGCTGTTTATAGCTAGGGATGATTTATCGACATCATCATATTGCTTATCGGCTATTGTGACTTTTGTCTCTTATTATATTTTTAATTGTATGCGTCAAAAGAAATATCTATCCATCTTTATACATTATATTATTGCAATGCCTACATTAATTTGCTGCTAGATCTGGATTGGGAGTGTGTGTTTGAAGTTGGCAAAACATCTAAAATGGCTTACATCACCTTTAATGTGTGTTTGTCTCCTGTGTAGATTCCTTGCCTTTGTGGCAGTGCTCCTTGCCTGCTGTGCGGATGCTGCCCAGGTGGAAACAACTCCACTGTCACTCGCTTGATCTATGCCTTCTTCATGCTGATGGGTGTGGGCATTGCTTGCATCATGCTCATGCCAGGCATGGAAGGGCATCTGAAGAAGGTGATACTGAGTGCTTCTTTTATTCTAAACAAGTTTCAATTTGTTGTACCTTATTTGATGTTCAGGGTTGCGACTGAAGCATTCTGGTCATTTGTATGTTTTTTTTTTTTTAATGTCACTGTAGATTCCAGGCTTTTGTGAAGGAGGAATGGGGACGTCCATCCCAGGGGTCGAAGGTCACGTGAACTGCGATGTGCTGGTTGGGTATAAGGCCGTGTATCGCGTGTGCTTTGGAATGGCCATGTTCTTCCTGCTCTTCTCTCTCATCATGGTGAAGGTCAAGAGCAGCCAGGACCCAAGAGCCGCTGTGCATAACGGGTTAGTGTGACCTAGTGGTTGAAGTCTTGACCTGTAACTGAAAGGTTGAACGTTTGAAACCAAGAACTGTGTTCTTGAAGAAGACGGGCATTCAAAACATGCAAACTGATTTCAGAAATGTTAATCCTTCTAAATATTTTGATCTTCTGCAGGTTTTGGTTCTTCAAGTTTGCTGCGGCCACTGCTATCACAGTCGGAGCTTTCTTTATTCCTGAGGGCCCTTTTACAACTGGTAAAGTCTTACTTTATCATCTTAAATATCAAATATACTTGCAATTACATAAATACAATGTATTTGACTTTATACGTCCACTCAACATTGTCAGTAGTGACCTAATTAAACACTAAATGCTAAACGTGTGATATAGTTGTACATTAAATATACATATACATTTTACAATCTGCAGTGGGCTTTTTCGTAAAGCTCACTTAACAGTGGGACTAGGCAGACTCAAGTTGTTCCCTGAATTTATTTGTGAGGTTCTAATGATGATCTTCTGCTGGGCTTCTTCCAGTCTGGTTTTACCTAGGCATGGCTGGAGCATTCTGTTTTATCCTCATCCAGCTGGTGCTCTTGATCGACTTCGCTCACTCTTGGAACGAGTCCTGGGTGGAGAAAATGGAGGAGGGAAACTCTCGCTGCTGGTATGCAGGTATGTATTATGAGAACTTGATTTGTTTTGCCGCCCCCTTTTTTTCCATTAAGCAGCGGTGTAGCTTGACAAAAAAAGTATCAAATCAAATGTTTGGGGTTGTTGAGGTTGTTTTTGAAAGAATGCTCACCTAGGCTGCATTTATTTGTTTAAAATACAGTTAAACAGTTATATTTTGAAATATCATTACAATTTAAAAACTATTTAAATCAGGAATCTATTATTCCTGTGATGGCAAATCTGAATAACTCCAGTCTTGTGTCACATGATCCTTCAGAAATCATTCTAATATGCTGATTTGCTGCTCAAGAAACAGTTCTTATTATTATCAATGTTGAAAACAGTTGTGCTGCTTAATGTTTGTGATACATTTTTATCATGATTTTTTTTTTTTTTTTGATGAATAGAAAGCACAAAAGAGCATCTTTACTGTCACTTCAGATCAATTTAATGTATCCTTGCTGAATACAAGTAATCATTTCCTTTTTTTTTTAAAGTTACTGTCCCCAAACTTTTACATGGTAGTGTATCCTTTACCTAAATATAAGATATTGCCCCTTTTATGTTTAGATATTTCTTGCGATGCTGGTGTATATGCAATCATAAAGAAGATTGATTGCATTCTAACACATTTGTTCTACCGTCCATAGCTCTTCTGTCTGCCACAGCCATCAACTACGCTCTGTCCCTGATGTCTCTGGTCTTGTTCTATGTGTATTACACTCACTCTGATGGCTGCACTGAGAACAAAGTCTTCATCAGCATCAACATGCTGCTGTGCGTTGGTTCATCTGTCTTGTCCATCTTGCCTAAAATCCAGGTAATGAATACAACACATCAGAGGGAGTTTGTGTGACTGGTGTTGGAACTGTGATAATCTCCTAAGATTTAAAGGAATAGCTCACCCAAAAATGAAAATTTGCTGTTAATTTACCATCCAAGATTTAGATGACTTTTTATCCTTTAGTAGAAATGTAAATAAGTTTTTTAGCTGAAACCGTGGTCCTTAGTGATTCATGAAATGCAGACATGCTTCAGGTGAGCATCAAATTTAATTAAATTTCTTTATTAAATTTCTTCATTCTTTCTTTCCTCTCCTCCAGGAGTCCCAGCCCAGGTCTGGTCTCTTGCAGTCCTCTATTGTTACCCTGTACACCATGTATCTGACCTGGTCTGCTATGACCAATGAACCTGGTAAGCATTGTGAAAGATTTGTCTAAAAGAAGATATTCTGTTGTTCATAAAATCGGTCTAAAATATTGATTTTCCCAAAGAACGCAGATGCAACCCCAGCTTGCTTGGCATTATTGGCCTCAACAGCACCAGCCCTGCTGGTCAGGACCGTGTTGTTCAATGGTGGGATGCCCAGGGCATTGTCGGGCTGATCTTGTTCCTGATGTGTGTGCTGTACTCCAGGTAAGAAAGCTTGACATTTGTTAAAAGATATGTCGTATTTTTGATGCTATTTTTCAACACTGCAATCAAATTTCCTTTTATTTCCTCAGCATCCGCAACTCCAGCAATGCTCAGGTGAACAAACTGACCCTCACCAGCGACGAGTCTGCTCTGATCGAGGATGGTCCCGCTCCAGAGAACTTTGAAGTGAGCGATGGCTCCAACCGTGCCGTTGACAACGAGAAGGATGGAGTCACCTACAGCTATTCTTTCTTCCATTTCATGCTCTTCTTGGCTTCCCTGTACATCATGATGACACTGACCAACTGGTACAGGTACGTGCCTATGTGATGATGGTTTTTCATCACTTTCATTTCACAATATATTGGTGACAATTTGGTATCTGTAAATGATCTGTCTGGGTTTGATTAGGCCAATATTAGAAGTAGATCAAGCGCTTATTTAAAAAAACAGGTTTTCTGACAGGATTCCTATTGTATATTATAATGTTTTTGTCTAATTTCGCATGTACAATTCTGTAAATAAAAATATAGGTGTAGTGAATTATAATATTGAATGTTAAAAGACTGACATTACTGTAATTAACATTTTTACCCCCAATATCTACTGACAACCTTGAATAATAAATAATGGATTACGAACTGAAATTATTTACCATAATGTATTTAAAAAATGTTGCCATCATTAAACTGTATTTTTTAATATTTTAACTATTATTAATTTTATATATATTAATATTTATTGTCTATAACCATTTTCATAATGACTGTATAATTATATAATTTTATTTATATTATACTCAAATATACACTACCGTTCAAAAAAAAATCCTGGATAAAATTGATAAAAATAATAAGAAATGTTTCTGGTCCCAGATGTTTGAACAGTAGTGTTTGTATATTTTTAACTGCATTTTTATTTTATTTTTTAAAACTAAAATGAATAACTTGAATGAAAGCTGTTCTATTAATAAAACCATTTGGAAATGCCATAACAGTAATGGTCAGTTATTGCTATCTGCCATTTTGGTGTGTCACTATCTATATTGAAATGGTTATGGTTGGCAAAGTTTACAGAACTAGATGTACCGCATGGCGGTACAAAATATGACCGCCGCTCAGGCCTGCACTGGCTTTCCACAAAAATAAATGACGTGGAGCAATTTGGCTGTATTGCGTGTTTATGTATATACCTAAAAAAAAGTAGTAGTATGTGCATGTCTGTCTGTGTGTGTGTTTGTGTATGTGTGTGTCTGTGTGTGTCTGTGCGTGTATGTATGCGTGCGTACATGTGTGTGCGCGTGTGTGTCTGTGCATGTGGATTTGTATGTGTGTGTCTGTGTGTGTGGATGTCAGTGTGTGTGCATGCTTGCGTTTGTTTGTATTCCTGCATGTGTGTGTGTGACAGTATCATCTTAAACCAGCAACCCTTCGCTCAACACCACCATCTACAGGCCGATGAGTGTACAGTCACTAAATGTGCACATAAATGAATTTATTTTATACCCCCCCATGGATGAAATTCTACGAAACTTAGCATACCCCCAGAGGATGTCAAGTTAATCATACACATGAAATATGGTGCAGTTCTGAACATCTCAACTGAAGATAGGGGCGATTAAAGCAGAATAATATTGCATTTTCATTTTTTATGGGAAGGGGCGCAAATCACAAATGAGTGATTATGGGCTAGGTTGATGTGGGCCCTTAAGACCAACATACCATAAAAATTTCTTCATCCTCGGTGCCACGGTTCAGGTAGTTATTTAGGAAAAACTGAATTTTTTGGGTTTCGGGGGGCCCAGCGCGGGGGGGAGTGGCCCCCGGGGACCAAACGAAATTTTTCCGTAAAAGTCTAGTGGGGCTACATGCCCACCAAATTTCATGTTCCCCGGTGTTTCGGTGTCCCTGGTATCGTTGACGACAAATTCAGTAGATGACGAAAAAAAAAAAAACTTTGACAATCCCTATATGACCGCTTTCGCTAGCTATGCTAGCGGCGGTCATAATTATCTCTGATTTTAATAAACTCTGATTTCCCCCCCCCTGTCAATTTTCTAGCCCTGACTCCACCTATGAGACCATGACCAGCAAGTGGCCCTCTGTGTGGGTGAAGATCACCTCTAGCTGGATCTGCATCTCTCTGTACGTGTGGACCCTGGTGGCTCCACTGGTCCTCACCAACCGTGACTTCGACTGAGAGGATGGAAATAAAAGCTTGCGATTAGAATCCGCCATTACTTTTTGTGAATATCCACATGTATAGGGATAGGAGGGTGTAAATGTAAATACTATGAGTGCTTGGTTCATTCAGCTAACCCTACATGAGTTTTTTTTTTTAATCTAGCATGCTTTTATGTAGGTGTTTATTTGTTTCATGTAAGAGAGACAAAAAAAAAAAAAAAGAACACGGCTTGGGTTGCCTGTGATGTGATGTTAATATTTGCTTTAAGAATGTGTGTTCTTCAATACTAAGGATAATGTAACCTTGTTAAATAATCTCTGTATGGTTTAAAAAATAAATCAAATGTATCTTAAGTTATTTGTGGAGAGTAGTGAAAACGCAGGTAATGTTTTCCCATAAGTCATGAAATTCATAGTTTCCTATAGAACGCACACCGTAGGCTATACAGTGTTGAATTAGCATTTGAAAAAATCTACAGGTAATTGCAGATTTTGTCATACTTTTCGCTTCTCCATTATTTGCACCATGAACATATGACTGTAATATTGACTGTAACAGTGCTAACCCTTTGCAACTTGCACATGTTAGTTGTTTGGCGCAATACTCATTTTATGCTTGTAGCCAATGTGTGTGTTGAACAATGTTTTGCACTGAATTTATCTTTGCTGATAAAACTTTAATAGATGACTTTATCCTCCATTGTATTAGGCATAATGGTAATTTCAATGATGCCAGTACTTGCATACCCCGCTTTTTTTGGATGTCAGTGTTGTTTTCCTTTTGACGTGCATTGTAATAACTCAATTTCGTCTTATTAAAGGTTTAAACCCCAATTATGTCCTGAGTGGAGTTTGAAAATTGCTAACTAAGGAGCTATGAATGTATTTCCTGAGGTAATTTAGTGTTTACGGCTTTCCGCGATTATATGAGATAATGCATTTCGGTAAGTTGTACATTATCTTTCAGCCAAGCCTTCTGATGTTCATTCATGTTTATTTTGTGCTATAGCTAGTAGTGAATTTAAAAATGATCATTTCAAGAGCGCTCTGTGATGTTGCCTCGCTGGAACTGAGGCGCCAACGCCATTCAAAATCGATATTTTCAACTCCGCTCATTCTGAAAAAAACAAAAACACCAGGATTGACCTTTGAGTTCCTTTAATGCTACTGCAAAGCTAATAATGAAAAAGCTCACGGTAACAAGAAATCACTGTATATTGCCCAACATTATGGGACTAACCATAAGTCTTCACGTCTATTTATAGTGACATTAGGATATCAGGCAGGCACTTCTATAACATATACAAAGGATAGCTATGACATTTTTTGAACTGCTCAATAACAACACAGGAAAACACGTGCTTGACAAAACAGCTGCAATGTAAACCAGCAACATAGATGCAGCCCAAACTCCTGATGTAGTGTGGAAAGGACGCTAGCAAGTGAACAGTATCTGTACTATCTAGTAGTGAACAGTAAAAAAAAGAAATCAGTGAAATTAAGGAATGACAAACTCATGGATGGTACCAAAAACAAGTATTCTGGCAAATAAATATCATTTTGATGAATATTTACAAAAAGGTCCGGTCCCTGTTTTCTATGCTAATTCGCTTTCAGATATCAAGCTGTGGCGTGTCGACACATGACAGGTCAGAGTTCAGTTCGCACAGGTAAAACAGCGTGGCCTCGCTCGCCTCTGCCTCTGTGAGGGGCTCCAGACGGATCAGAGAGCTGCGAGGCTTCTCCGTCTCCAGGGCCTCGTCCAACAGATCTGTGGGTTCTTCGGGGCTTTGGGGCAGTAGAGGCAGGCTTAGGTTTTCAACTGCGGAATCCGATGGGGCCTGAGGGGTGCATCCATCCAGGAAGGCCAGCAGAGGGCAGGTCGTGTACTGGATCAGCTGCTTATCTGAATTAAGAAACCGACATGCTTGTAAATGCAGCACAGCGATGGCACACAAATGATTTACAGAGAATTATGCAACAATTACCTATGTCTTCAGGCTCAGACTTCCCTTTGTTGGCTTTGATGATGTTCTCTTTTGTTCCAGTTTCCTGTTAAAGGTAAAACAAAAATTAAAAAAAGCTTTATCAAAAATATGACAACACAGGATAAAATTCAACAGGTCATCATGAAATGTTAAATTATAGCAGCTGAATGACGTGTCACTGAAAATTATTAAACATTTTCAACCCCTCAAAAAAGTACACAAGGCACAGAGAGATTACGGAATCTCCAAACATACCTCTAAGATATCTGTGTCAATGCTGAACTGTTTTCCACACAGCATGGCCTGGAAGTCTTCCAGACTACAGTCAATACTGTCCAGATAGTCCATCAACTCTACTCTGTAGTGATTTAATTGACAATGAAATATTAAATATTTTAATATATTAAATATTTAAAGCAGAAGTACCTGTCAAAAAGATAATACAATATGAAATATTAATTAAATATGCTTAAAGCAGAAGTACCTGTCAAAAATATAATACAATATGAAATATTAATTAAATATGCTTAAAGCAGAAGTACCTGTCAAAATAATACATAAATGAGAGAGAGAGAGCTTGATTTTTTGTTGTTGTTGTTGTTGAACCAATTATTTGGTAGTTTATTTTTAAAGGAATCCCATTTCTACCACATAAGGGGGAAAAAATATTGTTAAAAAAATTATAAATAGACAAAGTCAAAATTATAAGATACTAAGACAATGTGAGGAAAAGGTTAAAATTGAGGTAAAAAGTCAAAATTATAATTATGAGATTAAGTCACAAATGTTAATTATGACTCCCAAAAGCATTATTTTTTTCTGATGTGGCAGAAATAGCTAATTAGAAGCTCTTCCTAATTTTGTTTTGGAGGTCTCCTACAATAGGTTTACATGCATCCAAGGTCAAAATATTATTTTCTCATAATATACATTGCACATCACCTCAAAAAAAAAAAAAAAACGGTTTGTTCGAAGATGAAGTTTCACTAAACCTCTCCTTTCTGCAAGCCTACTCTACTCTGATTGGTCAGATAGCCCAGTCTGTTGTGATTGGTCTAATGCAGCGGTCAGCAAACTTATGGCACACGGAGAGATAATCAATGAAGCAAATGTTTTGTCGGATCTGCATGCCAGCGCAGGTTAAAATCTCACACTTCTTACATTGTTACATAGGTATGTAACAGGAAATTAATAGATCAGAGATTAATAGATAATAGCTCAGAATAGATTCTTTCTTTTAGGAGACATTATCTTTTACATTCACAAGCAGCTATATTTCACACTACATGAAAGGTAACATTTAAAAAAGCATAATAGGGGCACTTTAAATCTTAGCTTCCCTTATATTTTATATGCGCAACTTACTTGCCAAGAAGGTTGATGTTTTGTGAAATGGCGCCGTTTTCACTGAGAATGGAGTCCATCAGCTTTACTGGATCCTCTAAACTTAGACCTGAAGGTTTGTTCAGTTGCAGAGCGATATTAGTCTGTGAAAGGTCAGGGCTGCTTTTGGGTTCTGTTTCTTGCTGAGTGGTTGAATTTGTTACAGTGCCGTTTGTGCTGTCGTTTTTTACAGTCGGGCTGCTTTCCTGCGCGACTTCCATGATTTCAGCATCCCTGAAGGAAATTGAGAAGAACACTCATTTCTAATTTCCCTCCTGCAAAAGACTAGAGGTTTAAATCAACTCCTAAATACTTACCCTTGGTCAACCGGTACAGATAGGCCATCTGTAACTTCTGGATCTTCGTCTGTGACGTCACAGATGATGACGTCATCAGAAATGTCGGAATTGTTCTGTAGTCCATTGAGTCCATTCACTGCGGACTAACAAAGGCAAGGGATAAGTCTCTAATAAACAGATCTTCCAAGTTTCAATATTAATGAGGAATATCGTGTTTATATAAATAAATCGGTCCCCCACCAACGTGAATTTAACTGACGGTGACTCTCACAATTTAAGGTTCATATCCAGGGGCAGGACACTTTCACACAAAGTGAACCCTGCCTTAAATCTCATCAAGAGAGAGAAACGCAAAATAATGAATAGCAACATTACGGTAACAAAATAGCTGACAACAGCACGTTTCTTTCGAGCAAGAAGAGACATAAAATGAATGGAACCAAATCACTCCCGGATGCTTCTACACATACTTTGCTGTGGTCCATGGATTCCTCAAAGAATTGGTGGATGAATTTTGACTTCTTTCCATTACTGTTCAGTGCAAGCGGCCTGTAATCAAGACAGCAAGTAAGGTGCATATTAATAATAAGGTATGGAGTCTATTAACATGTTTTATCCAAAACTAAAATTACATAAAAAATAAAATAAAAAAAACATTCTTTCTCTCTCAAAATTACTAAAAGAATCCTTAAGGAATTGGAACCGGGAAAATTCTAATTCTTACAATTCTCATCTTTAATAGCAAAGATACTTGGTCAAAAATAGCAAAGGTCAACATCATGACTTTTAAATACACTACTGTTCAAACGTTTGGGGTTTGTAGGATTTTTAAATGTATTTGAAAGAAGTCCCTTACGTTCATCATGGCTGCATTTATTTGAACAAAAGCACAGTACAATTATAAAATACCATTATAATTTAAAATAAATGCTTTCTATTTGAATACATTTTAAAATGTAATTTATTCCTATGATGGAAAAGCTGATTATTTAGTATCATTACTTTAGTATCATTGTTTTTTTGTTTGTTGGTAAAAAACAAACAGGATTTTCCAGGATACTTGCATCCTTACTGAATAAAAGTATTAATTTCTCTCTCTCACAAAAAAAAACACGACCCCAGACTTTTGAACAGTGGTTGTGTACTTTTGTTAGATGTAGGCATACTTCTTGGTCTTACCTTTTGCGTTTCAAATTTAACAAACGATTGTTCTGAGCCAATGTGAAGATGAACTGCACCAGCTGGAAGGAGCAATGCAAAAAGTGGCATTAGAATTCAAGCCTGTACATTAGTTTCACACTGTTACATGTGAATGTCAATGGGGCCCATATGGGTTACCCATACTCTTCAAAAGACCTTCTTTTGTGTTCAGCAGAAGAAAGACATTCATACAGGGTTGGAACAACTTGAGGTTGAGTAAATGACGACAGAAATATCCCTTTTAGATCATTTTACATACCCTTTTAAACTGATGTAATATAATAAGATTCTAAATTATGTAAGGCATAGAAAAGACTAAATGATTGAACACATTCTATGCTTTCATTTTATGTTATTCCCTAGATCATTTATTTGGTGTATTTCATTTGATGCTGCAATGGCTGTAACAGTGAGTATACGGTGAAAACCCTCTGTGTATGCGATGTCTTGTTCTGCAATAAAAAGTCAAACGACGACTAATGTTTTTGTTTTTTTTACTATGGGAAAAATGACATGGACAGAGTCATATTTTATTCATATTAAGTATTTTCATGTTACATGGCAAATTTAACATCCATTAATGCAGATTGTCTGAAAGGAAACCCAATATTATCCACTTGATGACTAAAGTTAAGCTTTGCTTTGAAACATTGCAAGAACATTTAAGGACTTTTTAATTGGACATCTACAATTACTTAAATCCCTCATTTTAATTTAAATATACATGCATGTCCTCTTATTTATTTGTGAATTATTATTGGTTATTTCATGACTGACCACATTTCATGTTTTTATAACATTAAAAAGTCCTAACGTACAAATATATTTATTGTAATATTAAAAATGTTATGACATGCTTATCAAAATAAAACTGAAATGAAAAACTTATGTCGACCTTTATTCTTGTACATACAGGTGCTGAATTAAGCAGTACATAAAATATTGAATGAAAAGCCTTTATGTTGCTACATGTAAACGTCTAAAACGTGTTTATTTGACAAATACATCTAATCAACTGTTAAAGACAACAAACACGGTGAGAAAAGAGCACGACTTCAGTGCTCCATTTTCAACTCCTCCCTCGACTTCAAGCGGCAAATCTCGCCGATCGGCGAGTTCTTTTGAGATCTGCCAAACGCCTCGTCGTGAACGTAGACAAAAGTATGCAGCTGACGTCATCCTCGAACTGTATTTGTGGAAGATATACAAATACTGGGTGTACTCCATTCGAGTGGCGCTAGTATTCCACTATGCTGACGGAAGTAAGAATGCGCCGCTTCGTGTCAAAACGGAAGTTGCGTGACGTCATGTGAATAGGGCCTATTGCACTGGTTGCAAAACTGTAGCGCACAGGAAGAACGTACCTCCTTTATGACCTGCTGTTGCTGTGCATGTTTCTGTCTGAGGTCTGACAGCTCCGTCCAAAGAGCCTCATTCTCTCTGAGGGAAAGAGAACAGAAAAGTTTTTGCAGTTGCCAAGACATTCCGAGTGTTTTTTAGGGATGTGTGAGACTAGCCGAACAGTTTAGATACGACTAGACTAAACAATACTGATGCTATTTTTTTTTCCTTTTGCACATTTAATGTTTTTCTTTATATATTTTTACAAAGGCTACGCATATACTAACGTCATGTTAATGTCACATCCTGAAATTAATATATTTTGAAAAGACATGTATATCTGCAGAGGAAAACAAAATCATAGACTAGTCGGTTGCAAAATTTCTGTTTAAATGGTAAAGAAATTAGTCATTGCAGGGCATTATTAAGCACAACTAGTGAATAATCAGTCCATTCCCTTAACTTCTGGATAAATGCACACAGATAAATTTAGCTAATACAGGATCATTTAAAGCACAAGCATAGATTATGATTCTAAAAGCGTATTTCTTAACCTTTTCAGGGTGGCAAGTCTAGCATCCATGGTTTCTTGCTGCTCATGTACATTCTGAACACTTGTCAGAATTTTAGAAAGATCGTCTTGTCTTATTTTGCTCTCTTCAGGCCGTGCATTGGACACCTATATCAAGAATTACAACAATCAACTTAATCTTAAATAATCTTTAAACAGCAAAACCAAATTTGCTAATTAGTTTCAGGTCTTCTATGCATAAAAAACAACAACTGATTTTTGTATTTCTTAATTTTCAACATGAAGATGTCTTGCCTTTCTTTTGATGTTCTCTAGCAGGTCATCTTGACCATGTTTGAAGTATGGATGCTGGAATTCAACTGGTCCATCCCGCTCTTGCTTCACTATGCCTGCATCAATGTGCATCACTTTCCGAAAACCATCTGTTTGCAAGGGAAATGAACAAAGAGACGAAGAAAGGAACGTTGACTTCAGATTACAGACGAACAATGAGGAAGGAGGAGAATTTGTGGAGAAACCACTTACACATGTTGAGCTGTCGGACAAAACTGGCCATGTTGTTGTGCTTAAAAAACTTTGGGAGAATCTCTTTTGCAAACCTTTGTTCATCCAGTACAAGGAAACTGTTCCCTTCCTATAAAGAGAAATAAAGAACCTTGTTAAATAAAGAAAACAGACTTCACAAAGAAATAAAAAAATAATTAGATTAGCATAACATAACATATATATATCAATAATATATATATATATATATATATATATATATATAAATGCCCTATAGGATTAATTTAATAGCAAGAAACAATGGAAATCGTCTAAAGAACTAACGTTGCATATACATTTATGCATTTGGCAGACGCTTTTTTCCAAAACGACTTACATTGCATTTCAAGGTATATTTTACATTCTTATCAGTTCTCAGTTCAGAACTAAAGAACTGTGATTCAGCTTATTGATCAATAAGTGAAAAAAATGAAAACAATTAAGTTATTGGTACAAATCCAAACATTTATATCACAGACAGCACTCTATCATATGTATGATCTGACACACATCCATCATAATAAACAACTGATCACACAGGACCCGGATAACAAACAACTGTGTCACTGAAAGCTAACGTTAAGCTAAAATGCTAACATGTAACGTTAGGTCTTTCGCTTTTATTTACCTGGCTCCAGCAAATAAATTCATTTGTATCCGAATCCTCGACGAGGGTCCAAAGCTTGGTGAGAAATGCTGGGACGTTGGAGTTATGTTTCATATTTGCTGGAATGAAAACGAAACGTTGCAAAGCATAAATAATAAGAATCAGTTAGATTTTTTTTCCTTGGGTTAGACAAAACACGAGTAACAGTGAAAAATAGCGACGCAACTACACAACTTCCTGTTGGATTTCAGAGCGCTGATTGGTCCGTTGCGGGCTTACGTAAGTTTACTCACGTGTATGGGCATCTGTGTGTTGGTGTTAGCCAATGAAAACGCTCCGCTGGGAGGAGAGCGTACTGATTGGTTACGTTTTTACCCAAGATAAATAAAACGACGCCAGCGCTCAAAATGAACTGCGTAGTTCTTCCAGTGTTCCTTGTGTTTTTTATGGCTGTGTGTTGCAAAATCACTATATTAATTCTCAGGAAACATTAAACAAAAGCACAATTGTTATAAAACTTAAATTAGAATATTAATAAAATAAAACCACATTAGCATAAATTTGGTAGATCCAACTGGCCTTTTTTTTGTCCACACTTGTCGGAGTCTACGTGGAACGTGAAATGGAAAATCCGGAGGGAATCTAGTGCGGAGTGATTACGGAACGCAGTGAGGGAAATCAGTTTTGCTCCGTTCCACTCGTTTACGTGATTCCATAACGCATTTTAGCATGTGGTTTGCTTTCCTGATGATGATGGATGCTGAAAGTTTGATGTCTTGGCTTGTTTTGGAACTAATTTCGTTGACGGAGAAGAAACGTACGAACTAACTGTCCATTATTTGTTTAAAATGTAAGTTATTTTTTATTATTTACTTTTTTTTGCACTCTTGTATTAAAAAGATACAATTCCATGAACACATTTACATGCCTCATGGCAACAGCTGAATCACACCTGTGCAGACATGCATGCAGATATTCACTTTTGCTTGTGTGATATTGCTTAATGTTACTTTTACATTTTTGTTGCAGAAATCATGTTTTTTAATTATTTATAATTGTCAATTCTTTAATAAATAGGCTGTTTGTGTTATAACTTAATGCCAGGTGTCAACAGTGCCCCACAAAAGATCAATGTAGTGTATCAATAAAATGTATCTTATGTAAAATGTAAGACACTAGCCAATTTCAAATGTGCATTCATTAATTTTGCTTGATTGAGAAGTTTTATATGAACAAGTAAATGTTTAAAATCACGTTCACTCATATGACATGACAAGACCAGTCATATTTGTAGCATAAAAGTTTATTTTAGATGGAGTGGGTTTCCACATGAGGGCGGCCATGTTGAGATCACATGACCAGCTGAACTCCCTGATTCTTGCTTGTGCAGTAAATTATTTTAAGGTATTTCAACAATGGCTTCTATAAAACGAAATTATTTTTGCAAGATAATGAATCCCTGGAGCTAGTTAAGCCCACGTGTCATATTGACCAGCAAAAAAAAAAAAAAAACGACATGCACCCAGAGAAATGTCTATTGGAGCAAAAGTGTGACAACTAACCCCGGTCTCTTATTTTAACAGCATATCCAGTTCGACATACTGCAGTTTCAGAACATACAGTTTGCACAAGGGCAGCATGTGAGTATTATTAAACTTATAAACTTATCATTTTTAAGATGTCACTTTTAGGTTATTACAGTAAACCATTTGGGATTGGTTTACATTTTGCCATTATAAAGCCACTGTTATGTTAACAATGTAAGGGCGTAATTGCCAGCAACATGTTTAACAGTGGACAGTGGAGTAGATGGAAAAGTATTTTGAATGACTATTAGGGAATTGAGGATAAAATAACCTGTATGATGCATTGTATAAAAGAGTCTGTTGGCACATATTCATGCCTAATTAGAGTCCAGTGCCATATTCTAACACTAGAGGTCAGCATTACACAGCATTGTGTGTACTGATATCAATCTGGTCTGAAAAGTGCAGAAACAGATTGATTATCTGGTGTCATTACATGTGTTGAGGACATTCAGATTGTTCAAGATTGTACATTAAATTACAAATGCATGCTAAATATGAAGTAATATAATGCAAGACGTTGTAATTAAGGAGTAAAAAGGGCAGCGTTCTTCAACAAACATAAGCTCCTGTGGGCAAAAACATGTCAAGATTAAACTGTTGTCCTTCTCAGAGCCCTTTAGTCGGTTCTGAAGAGGATTTTATCTATGCAGCTGCAAAAAAGAGCCTTCAAATGCTGCCCTCCAAAGCCCAGCTCTCACTCTCCCACACGTACACACATGTGATAGTAATTTCAGCATTAGCTGATGTTATAAATAACTGAATATTGTGCTTTTTAAATGCTTAGCACTTGATTTAATTTGTTAAGCCAGCTGCAAAACAAATTGCCTTCTGAGAGAAATAAAAGGCTGTATTTAATTAACCAGACCTGATGTTGGACAGAGAGTAACTGTAAGTGGATTTACAACACTATGGGACGAACATTAAGGTGAGTGTAACAGAGAATGAACTTGACAAGCCTGACTAATGAGAGCAGACAGTAATATCACATCAAACGATTACATCAAAGAGTCTTTCCTAATAGCAATAATTACAACATTCTTTGATTCTTGGTAAGAGAGATTATGGAGACGACAAGAATCAGTGCAAATTATAGTTAGACAGGTGATAGGAAAGTCACTACTGCATAGTATAGAAAATTGCAATATAACACCTGAACTCTTTCTTTCTTTCTTTCTTTCTTTCTTTCTGAACAGATAATGGCCTTATCTGAAGTGTTTGAAAGGACTTTAGGTAGTACATTGTTATTATCATAACAAAGGAAAGGTAAATATTTGGATAAATGGATTTTGGAATTAATCTGATATGAAGTATGACCAATTCTAGATAATAACTGTTTAGCAGCTCTACTGTAGATTGGTGAGATTTACGTTAATACTGAAACTATATATTTATGTCACCAAACAGATTAGCAAAAATAATTACGTAACATTTTAAATGCTAATTATTATCGGGGGGTTTTTGGGACTAATGTAATTCCATCTGCAAGCTCCATTTTGGTTGAGCCATTGTTGTTATGTCAGGATACTCAAACAGAGCTAAGTTTTGAAAGTGCCACAACATTTTACTTATAATTGTATTTGAATATATAGCTGTGATAGGTGCAAATATTATAGCAAAATGAAACCTTTAAAGTGCCCCTATTATGCTATTATTTTGGAGGTCCCCTGCAACAGGTTTACATGCATCCGAGGTAAAAAAACACTTTAATTTTCTCACTGCATGTCACCTCATGTCTCAAAGAGTCTGAAATGGTTAGTTCGAAGATTCAGTCTCTCTAAACCCCTCCTTTCCATGAACCTACTCTTCTCTGGTTTGTGCATTGTGATATGATGGCGTCGGTTTTATTGCATCAATTCCAGCGCGAGTCCTCATGTCATCCTTTTGAAGTGCATGCAAAGTGGGTTCACAGTGCTGAAAACAGTGACAACATAAACCAAACTCTTCCAGGCCGCATCTACAACGGTTTGAGGGCGGGTCAAAGTAGACGTTGTTCGTGGGCTGGATGGAAAAGCCAAGATTTAAAAAATGCACACAAAAAACTTAAGCGCTCAACTGAGTCGGATAAATTTATCCGATAAGAAAACATGCGCATAAACTACGATGGAAACACATTTACCGAATAAATTCCTCAATGACCTCTAAAAAGACACGTGACTTTGCGATGGGACAGCATAACTGGACCAACCAGTGGCCCGATCTCATTGCACAGCATCCGAAATGCTGTTTTTGTTCATTCTGAAATACCTAAGCAAAGTGTATATATACACTCACCTAAAGGATTATTAGGAACACCTGTTCAATTTCTCATTAATGCAATTATCTAATCAACCAATCACATGGCAGTTGCTTCAATGCATTTAGGGGTGTGGTCCTGGTCAAGACAATCTCCTGAACTCCAAACTGAATGTCAGAATGGGAAAGAAAGGTGATTTAAGCAATTTTGAGCGTGGCATGGTTGTTGGTGCCAGACGGGCCGGTCTGAGTATTTCACAATCTGCTCAGTTACTGGGATTTTCACACACAACCATTTCTAGGGTTTACAAAGAATGGTGTGAAAAGGGAAAAACATCCAGTATGCGGCAGTCCTGTGGGCGAAAATGCCTTGTTGATGCTAGAGGTCAGAGGAGAATGGGCCGACTGATTCAAGCTGATAGAAGAGCAACTTTGACTGAAATAACCACTCGTTACAACCGAGGTATGCAGCAAAGCATTTGTGAAGCCACAACACGCACAACCTTGAGGCGGATGGGC
This sequence comes from Abramis brama, assembly GCF_963993115.1. Lineage (NCBI taxonomy): Eukaryota > Metazoa > Chordata > Actinopteri > Cypriniformes > Leuciscidae > Abramis > Abramis brama. Next base: position 27,874,743 of record NC_139980.1, read on the forward strand.
TACAACAGCAGAAGACCCCACCGGGTACCACTTATCTCCACTACAAATAGGAAAAAGAGGCTACAATTTGCACGAGCTCACCAAAATTGGACAGTTGAAGACTGGAAAAATGTTGCCTGGTCTGATGAGTCTCGATTTCTGTTGTGACATTCAGATGGTAGAGTCAGAATTTGGCGTAAACAGAATGAGAACATGGATCCATCATGCCTTGTTACCACTGTGCAGGCTGGTGGTGGTGGTGTAATGGTGTGGGGGATGTTTTCTTGGCACACTTTAGGCCCCTTAGTGCCAATTGGGCATCGTTTAAATGCCACGGCCTACCTGAGCATTGTTTCTGACCATGTCCATCCCTTTATGACCACCATGTACCCATCCTCTGATGGCTACTTCCAGCAGGATAATGCACCATGTCACAAAGCTCGAATCATTTCAAATTGGTTTCTTGAACATGACAATGAGTTCACTGTACTAAAATGGCCCCCACAGTCACCAGATCTCAACCCAATAGAGCATCTTTGGGATGTGGTGGAACGGGAGCTTCGTGCCCTGGATGTGCATCCCACAAATCTCCATCAACTGCAAGATGCTATCCTATCAATATGGGCCAACATTTCTAAAGAATGCTTTCAGCACCTTGTTGAATCAATGCCACGTAGAATTAAGGCAGTTCTGAAGGTGAAAGGGGGTCAAACACAGTATTAGTATGGTGTTCCTAATAATCCTTTAGGTGAGTGTGTGTGTGTATATATATATATATATATATATATATATATATATATATATATATAGTGGCTTCTCCTACTGCATCAACTTCCATTTTTTTTAAATATATATATATCACCACCGCGATTTTGTTACTTCGACTGACTGGATAGAAACGGTGCTTTATTCGCAAATGTTTTATGCGATATTCCAATTTTGAGCATATGGTAAATTTGCAACTTTGGATGGAAACATAGCTAATGACTATGACCATAGGCTGGCATTATGCAAGCGTGTTACGTTGTTTTGTAGTGATGTAACAGGAAGTGAGACTAGAATTGCTGACCACTCGTTTCAGCAATTCAGAATTGATTATTTCTTTTAGGAGACAATAACTTTATTTGTCATGCACTTTGATCTTTAAAACTTTGCAAACCTTTTACATTCACAAGCAGCTATATTACACGCAGCTATATTACACACAGCATGTTATATGTAATGTATTAAAAAAAGCATAATAGGGGTGCTTTAAAAAGTGGAAAGGGGATATGATGTTAGATATTTTTGTTGTGTGCAAACACATGCCATGCACAATTGCAAAATGATGCCGAATTGCTCGACGTAAGGTTCATGGCATGCTCATAATGTAAACAAACAAACAATCATAAACAAAAAACAGATGTCGGAGTCATCCGAGGTGGACTGACACACTGTATCATTGAACCCGTTTGCTTGGACAGGCTTGATGTCTTCAGGTAGGTACTGGATGTGAAGCAGTACACTCACTTTCCCTTGCCCTTGCCCTCTCTTTTTGCCTTTTTTTTTTTCTCTTTTCTTTTTTCCAACAGAGTTGGACCAAAAAGCCTGGAAGGAATTGATATTTTCCATTGGATGTAGAACTTGGACCTCTGTTTTATAGTTGTTGTTCCCTCTCATTATTTGATTAATCCTGAAGTCTAAGAGAACCGAAATGAAACAAAGAAAAATATATAAGTGCTGAGCTCAGCAGATTTATTTTTTACCTAATGAATAGATAAGTTTGGATTGTGCCACGCAGAGCTGCCAAGGAGACCATTTTTATTGCTGTTCGAAACATCTTTGATTAAGCGAAGCTGAATGGTTTTGCCTCTCTTTATTAATTGGTGCAGTATTTCCATATTCCACCACACAAATTTAAATCAAATGATCTCATCATACAACTATTTCCTGTTTTAGAGCCAATGTTTTAAACTGCAACAATAAAACACACCTTACCAGTTGGATGTCAGGGAGAAAAACTTTTTTCTTTACTTTGAGGAAGTTCTTTTTAAAGAGAACATAAAAACCATTTTGTTTCTTTCAGCCCGGTGAGACTTGGAAATGGTTATAGACGATATGCTAGCCAGGGGCAATAAAAGGTATGTTTTCACATTTAGCCTCAGCATCAAGGAGTCGCCACGTATGACCTCACGGAACTCAGAATCGAAGGTTAAATTAGGTGAAGAAATTGTTTTTCTCTATTTTTCTAATAAGGGAGGTTTTAATGTTTGAATGACAAGTATTTTCATTATCGCACACCACTCTGCTATGTGTAAATGTTGAATGAATTAAAAATGAAATGATACAAAGGAAAAACTCAATAATATGCACTTTCTTAATGGTGTAAAAATGGAATATGGAAATTAAATATATTGACTTTGAATGGTACTTTTTGTAACGTCTATTCAAATCATCATGTCTTTATCTTTATTCATGGTATTCTGTCTGCAAATATTGGTTATGATGTTAGCCTTTTTCCAATGCACCCAGCTCTTCTGCCACCTCATTAACGCATTAGTCACTATCAAAGAGGGGGAGACGTTCACATCTGGCCTTTGTTTCTTCACTTTTGTAGGCCTATTACATAACCTGAAGCATTTCAGGCCTTTGTTTGAAATCCCTGAGCTTTTACAATTTGTACGCCTGACAATCCTGGTTTCCATTTAAATAACTTCACTTTTCTCAAAATGTCTTTCCCGATTCACCTCCATGATAATGAAGCAATGAAGCAATTTAGTCAGCATGTATTCTGTTTTCACTCCATCGGGGGTTTGCATCATAGCATGCCAAGTGTCATAAAAGTAAAGAGATAAATAATGCAGCCAAGCTCTCTGAACCACCTGGCATGTACATTTATATGCTTCAGTATTAACATTTTTTTGTGCTTTATTGCTCAAAAAACAATTAGCTCTGTGTCATTAGGCCATGGGGATGTGATTGGCCGTATTCTGCAGTTTCACATGACCCAGGTGGAATTCCATTGTGAGCATGAAGATATTGCTACAGTACAGGTATTACAGTGCTAGTCGTTCAGATAAACAAATCTTTTGTTCCATAACCTAGTTAGCTGCCTAAAGGCAAAGCATTTTGATGTATCATGCGTTTACTCCTGACATGAAAGCAGTTCCAAAAAAAAGACTTAGTTTTGTTGCATTCTTAAATACCTTGTTTCAGGCAAATTCTAAAGCAGCATTACATGCGTCCTTGTGGAGAAGGCAATCCCATAATGCATTGCGACAAGCTACCTATGTAGAGCATTTCAAATGGATCCTTTTCTCATTTATGGGGTTCGGAAACGTAAGTCGTCGCAGTTGGGTAAACTTTTATAGTGATTAAAAAGAAATTACAACAAATATCATTTTTGGGGTTTCCATTTGCCCCAATAGTAAAAAAAAAAAAAAAAAATCCATGATAGCATTTCTATGACTTTCCAAAAGATTTTAGAGGTTCCACAGTGTTTAGGATGCTGCCTTAGAAGGTAGCAGTCTACATAGGCAGCAAGTTAGCTCACTATAGGCTTAAATGTTGGACAGATGCTCCATACACTTGAGGGTGCGAAATACCCTCAAGAGAGCAAGTTATGAGGCTTTACCTTGCCAGGTGTTTCTCATTTGGGTTATAGTGAAGAAACGTGAATCCCTCCTCATTGAGAGACCTGGTACAAAGAGTGGATTCAGAGGGAGGTATTTGATGATGCCAGGTTTAAGACTCCTGTTGAGTCTCATATGCATATTCAGCACTTCCCCATAAACACAGAGGCAGTAAATACAGAGGAACACCCAACTGTGTACAAGTTGTAACCACTAAAATATCCCTGGCAGACCGCAAACCAGGAGGTTCGACGAGCTGTGTGTGCTGAGAATGACTTTACATGTGAATTACAATTTAAAATGATCTGCCTGAGAGTGTGGGATTTCTGAGGTTTCAAAGTTCTCATACCTGTCAGAAAATTCATTTAATAATACGGATTGTATGTAATAGGATAGTTCATTGACCCCTGCACTGCAAAAAGTTATATTAGTATTCTTAATCTTCTTAAATCAACTACATTTAATTGAGAAGCAAAATTACTTAAGATATTAAGTCTTGTTTCTAAAAAAAAAAAGGTGTTTGTATTGGCATATAAATATTGGCAGTTTTTTCTTGTTTAAAGCAAAAACTCATGTCATTTTTATAACATTTTCTAAAATAAGCATATATCTTAAGTCATATTGCTTCTCAAGTAAATGTCTTGATTTAAGAATGTTTTAGTCGGGGTTGTTCAAACTTGGTCCTAGAGGGCCACTGTCCTGCAGAGTTTAGCTCCAGCTCGCCTCAACACACACTCTCCCCAAAGCACTTCCCCTCGGGGGAATCCCTGCCACCATTCTGAAGCTTCATCAAGTGGGCGAGGAAAGTTTATATGGACAGACCCTCGACCCCTCACTTTTGACAGAGGGAGCGAGTCTACTCAATAGGTACACTTCAGGCAGATCCATAGACCACAATGCAACATGATTGTGACGTCACAGCAGGTCGCGCCTAATGCATCCTCAGCCCAGACAACTCCAGTGTATGATATTGTAGTTATATTGATATTTAACCGCATTTAATAATTGTAGCTACCTTAAGCAAACTTTTTTTTTACACAGTTATAGTTTAGTGTATTATAATTTTCGTTTGTGTATTTTTTTAGCGAGGGATGGAAATGCAAAATTGGACTTAAACGTTGACCCTTGATTAGCTGGTTCAGGTTTAATAGGGATTGGAGCTAAACTTTGCAGGACAATGGCCCTCCAGGAGAAGAATTGGACACCTCTGGTTTGGATTTGGTGTGGAAAACAAGACAAAAAAATGTTTTTTAGTGTATAGTAAACAATTAAAAATACAATATGAAATAATACGAAATATTTTTTTTAAATGTGCAATTACAATTAAATGATCATTGGAGAAAGATAGTTTTTCCTTGGTTTTTCCAGACGGGGCTAAATGGGCCGTACTAACCAGCCATCTTACTGCAAAATAGAAGTAAGGATAGTCTTATAGTTTACAATATTATTGTATTATATAGTATCGACTATATTGCAAGTGTCTAGTGCAATAATATTGATAAGTCTGCTCTAATGATCACATCCATGTTGCCTTATTTTTAATTTACTTCGACACCAAAAACAAATTGCTTGGCTGTTGTTAATCTTACAGTTACATTGCATGATATTGTTGCTAAAATGAACTAACAACAGTTCCACCGAGAATGGAATTCAACAATCTGTGGCCTAAAATGGAAATAAACTAAACAGCTGCCTGTTTGATCTGCACATTACATTTTTGGATATATAATTTCAACTCTCCACTCTCTGGTAAATTGTTGTGCACATGTGTACAGTCACGTCGCTAACATCTTAACCATCCCTTATCATATCCAGCATAAAGAACTACACACGTTTTTCAAGCTTTTGAAGGTTTTATGCTTTTTGTTCAGGAATGAGTTGTTAAGCTCCAGCCACTTGATCTGGGCAAGTCTGGTCCTCCACCCACTGTCTGGATTTACTTTCTAAGCAAAGCTGTTTTTAATACAGGCTATTTGACATCCAACTCTATCCCCCGTGGTCCACGACTTGTTTTGGCATATGATACGGAGTGTGACCATTTTAGAGGCATCAACTTGGGTGTCCTCTAGGTTTAGAAGAAATACAGCCACTGCTGAACATGAAGGTATAAAACCTGCCAGTTTTTACCACCAGATCTTTGGGTTTGTTAACCCATTCAGACACAGTATCTATTCAAGTGAACATACTTTTCTTTGGTGGGCATTTTATGTTTTTGTCATTTGGTGCCACCCATATCATTATTAGTCGGATGCTGCTAAATATGCTAAACGTTCTGTTGTTAAAAAAAAAAAAAAAAAAACTTCCTCTTTACTTTTGAAAGTATTTTATGCTCCACAAGGATGCTCCCCAAGTTGTGATGCTAATTATTTTTGTGAAAACCGTGATCATTTTTTTTCAGGATACTTTGATGAACGGAAAGTTCAAAAGATCAGTATTTGTTTTAAATATAAATCTTTTAACGTTGTAAATATCTTTACTTTTTATCAATTTCATCAGTCATTGTTGAATATAGTATACATTTCTTTATTTAAATCTTGCCTAGACAATTGTTAGGCTAGTTCGTATGGCCCATGCTGGTAGATACTGTAGCTGTGTATTGTTGTAGATGCTGTATCATTTGGCAGCAAAATGCATATTTCTACATGAACGGCTATTCAAAAGTTACTGTGCATTCTGACATTTTTTGTTTGTTGCAAGCAATATCACAAGTTGTTTCATTATATTATAGTAGTTTTTTTTTTTTTTTATAGGGCTCAGGTTTGTCACTAGTGAAGGCATTGGGGATGTGCATGTTTTTTATGGTGCAATTACAGTCAGTGTTTTCATGATATCATTTTCAGCTGGTCTTCTCATGGCATTTATAGCTCAGGTGATTGCTTCAAAACAACCACAGAACTGAGTGCCCATAAGCAATATTGGCAGATTTCAAGTCGCATATCAGGTACCATTGAGAAGAATAGGATAGTTTTCCAGATATTACAGGCATGTTTAGTGACATTTTATCATAGTATTCTATTATAGAGTTACATTTCTTATGCAAATGTATACTGTATCCTACTCAAAAGCTTGGTGTGATTACAAATCAGATGGAGATGCATCTGAGTCATGCTTTTGTTCTGTACAGAGTACAATAGAACGTTTGAAAGAACGTCATCAGAAGTGTTTCAATGTTGTACAATCGGACACAAATTAGACAAAAGCCATTAACAAATGAATTATTTTTTTTAAAGATGCTGATGATGTTTCAAATAATGTTGGCATTGTGAGTTTATCTTTATTTTCTCACAGTTGTTCAGTTATGTTGGTTCTGAGCAGGTGAGCATGCACAAATATTGGCTTTGGATATGTCAATAATAATGTTCGTTGTCCGTTCATTATCTGCCTTGTAGCCACCTGCTATCATCTCTGAAAAAGTGTGACAGACGGATACAGCTGAAGACGTTCTGTATGGCTTCTTTGTGTGATTACAGATACACTGACAGAGGCCTTTTCATAATCTAGCCTTGAGCTCATTAGTTTTTCTTCTAATGCGATAAATAACTGCTGAAACCCTTTGTTTGTTTGAAATAGTGGACTAAAGTTTAGAGGCCTAAAGACAACTTTTTAATTCAGTACATCCTCTTATTGCCTAAATTAAACATTTCTCACCCTTAATGGAATAAAACAGAAAGAAAGTTTAGTAGTTAATGTCTCTTTTCACATGAGATTATTAGTAAACTATGACTTATATTTTAAATTATTTTCCTCTTTCAATCTGTTATATGTCTTCAAAAGACTTGTATAGGAAATATAGTGTGTAGACTACTTTTATGCTGCTTTTTGTCTTTTTTTTCGGCTTGAAACCCCATGATGACCCATCACCTTCATGGCATGGAAAAGAGTGGTGTCAACATTCTGCTAAACGTCTCCTTTTCTATTTCAAGTAAGTCATATTTGGAACAGCATGAGGGTGAAGTAAATGAAAACAGAAACTACTATAAGTTGCTTATTTCTTTACAATCAAAAAAGAGGAATGGGCATGAAATACTGATTTTCACAGAATTTTTTTATTTATCTATGTACAAAGTGTAATCTCGCGCTCGATCGGCCCAAAACCGGCATCCGGTCTTTACGTGTTACTGTCCTTTTCTCGGGGCAAAGTATTTTTTGATTAAATGCAATACATTTGAATATGTATTCTCTCGTTATTTCATCTGACTCCATAAATGAAAAGGTTTTAATGATATCTGTGCATCAAAAATAATGCCAAAGTCGGTTAGAATAATCAAATGTAACAATTTATTATGTCAGGTAAATGTATCATGCCAATTTCATAATCAATTCAAAGATAATCGATACAAAACATCAAATGCTCTGGAATAGAGAGAAGATGCAAACCCAACATTAAGATATACATGAGGCTGAGAGGTCTCACTCTCAGCCTCACAGGCTAATCTGAAGTACAGAAAGGCCCCGAATCCCCTGCTGCATTTCATTATATAGTCAGGACCTCTTTCACTTGGAAACATCTTTTAACAATGGAAATTTGCATTCAGAAGTTACACCTTTTGGGGAGGTAGGAGACCATTTGTCTAGAGACCACCTTCCTTTGTGTGTCAGTTATCCCTAAACTCTTAAAAACCTTATTACCTTTTGTTTTACTTATTTGGAAATGAGACATTTGTACCAGTTGCAATGAGACATTTCAAATGATACTAAATATGTATAATACTCGATGTTAATCATTCATATATTCTTGGGCGAGTCCTTGGTGATCTTCGCATTGGGGGAGAAGGAGAGGGGGATGAGGGAAAGAGATGTAGATGTCTCAATAGTGCACGAGGAGGAGTTCAAATGTTATTTTCCAGAGAGGTCCTTTGTCCTCTCAGGGTCTGGTCGTTCTTCAACCAGACTGTCCGGCATCTCCTAATTTCTCAATTCCTACAAAAGAGGCTGCAGAGCCATGAATCTAGCACAGCTATGTAGATATAACAATTATATAGTTTAACATCATTATACAAAAATGTCTGACCGAGGAATGCAATGGAATGATGCATTTAACCAATCAGAATCAAGTATTACGGAGAGCTGTGTAATAAAAGTAACTTAGTAATGCTAGAAATTACCACATCTGCCTCATTGCAAAGGAACAATTGGCAATACATCTTATAATGTTTGTAGCGTCACATCAGCATGTCCTCTGTAATTCACAGGTGTTCTTATCCACATACTGTAGCTACTCCCTGTGTTATCAGCTTATCCTGAGTGTCTCTCTTGGAAGCGTGACCTCGATCCCTGGTGCACTTGGGTTTAAGCAGTGTTTGCTCTAATCTCCCAACGTTCTTTCCCATGTTCCTCTCTTGTGGAGATATTTAAGCATTCAACACACTTAAAGCAACACTAAGGAACATTTTTACCTTAAAATAATGTTTCCAAAATCGTATCAGTGGTTCATCAAGTCGTAACACTCTGAAAGGCACTTCTGGATTCACTTTGCAGTTTAACCACACTATGCAAGTTTGCCAAACCGGGTCACATTTCTGTAGTTCGAATGAGACATAAGAAAACTACAAATTTGACTTGCTTTACGTCAAGCGTTACAATAGTCATTATTTAGTTTTCCTTCGTTTCTGATGTCGCAATACATCATACTTTCATGAAATCCTTGTCAGTGGACATCATTCATTCCAAAGCCGGTGCTAGATAAACAGCGAGCGTGCGTGCGACGAAATTATTTATGACAGTGGTAATGGACAATTCTGCTGCCAACCTGTAGGGCGACCGAAGAGGAAAAGTTCCTTAGTGTTGCTTTAGCCTCCAGCTCACATCATGCTGAAGTGGAGGTTATGAGTCAATAGCCATGATTCACCCTGACTTGATGACTTGTTTTTGTCCTTTTGGAAAAATGAAAAAAAAAAAAAAAAAAAAACTTGACAATTATCTGGTATTTGTCAGAAAAGCCTGTTGTTGTCAAACATTGCTTTTTTAACCGAAAAGGAAATTGGGCTCAAATTCAAAAATATGTGCTTTGGAGCCAACCACTTGTACAAATCACAGGGTGTCAAGTATTTCAAAGCATGTGGCAGTGAGTGTTTACTGCCACAGTTGTGTACTGAAACTGTACTAGTCTCATTCATTCTCCTTCTTTACTGTCTCACATTATTATCTTTATCAGTGCTAAATTAGAAACAGTATGATATGTTTGATCGGTTATAAAGATGTTGAATCAATGACTTGCTATGATAAATCTAAGAACTAGTCGCACTCAGCAGATGTTTGGTCATTTGCAGCTTATTCTGGACAATAACTGGACACTTAAACAGGAGTACCAACAATAGTTTTTACATGGTGTTTGGGGGTATGAATTTGTTTCAGCTCTCTGGAATACTTGACTCTGATTGTCAATCTCGGCTAGATCTAGATCTATCTAATCCAGTTAGATATTTTAGTATACTGAAAAATATTTAGGCCCAAATTTAAGAACTGCATATAAATTTACCATCCATTTGGATTACACAGTTTTAACATGAGCTTAATGTATGCATATTTCTTAGTCATGCATAAATGAAACGGTAAAGGTTTTTTCACTCAAAAACAAAAAAACAAACATGGCATAGTTTATTATTAACTATGCATCTACTGTATTTGTTTTTATTTAAATTATCATATTTTTTAAAATGCATTAATTCAAGTAGCTTAGTATCAGCATAAATATGTTCATTATAAAAACAATTATATTTATCAGTTTAAATGTACGAACATAGTGTAGCAAAAATATGGACAAGCAGTTGTGGAACAAGCAATGTTCTATTATTTGTATGATATTGAGACAAATTAGATTTATTGATGATAAATATATAAATCTGGTTGTTGTGCATTTAAAACACATTTAGTTTATTAATACTATTACATAAATCTTATGTATGACTGACAAATATTCGTTTATGTAAAAAAAAAGATTCAAATACTAGCTTTAAGATAGTATTCATTCATACATCAGGCAATAGACTAAAGAACACTGGAAGTTAATTACATGGTCGGAGAGGTTTTCCTGGATTAAATTAATGCATCTAAGAAACAGGAAGTAAGCGCTATACATTTGTCACATGCACAAAAGGCTTTTTATATTCCCTCTCAAAGTCTTTTTATCTATGTGGGGAAATTAAATAATTCATGATGAGCTCAGTGTGAACACTGGCTTCCATCAGTCCCACTGCATTTTTACTTTGTTGGTTGTATCAAAAGTGCAGTGTTTGCCAGATGGCAAAAATAAACCATGTCAAGTGTGATTTCACATAAATGGCTTTAATTCCGTGCCATCTGAACTCAAGCTTGTGTTAATAACAACCACCTTTGTGAACTTTTTGACGCTTGGAAATGTCATTGATGCACTTTAAATAATTGTGATTTGTTCTATAAACATCATTAAAAGGGGTCAAGGATAATCAAAATCTTTTGAGCCGTTGGCGTGTAGATATGATGTAGTTTACTTTGAGCTCATTTCAGCAGTTGTATAGTCCCTATGTGACTTTACAACAATGGGACACTTTTTTCCAATCACTGCATTGGCTACAAATAAAACCAACACTTATTGCCTGTCTTTTGTTTATGGCTTTTGATTAGTAATGAGAAGACCACCCTTATTCATTTCAATTTCATTTGGCGAAATTGCTTTTCGCTTGTAGCACATTGCTCTGACGTTTCTGCAGGCCGGGTAAAGGGTGTAAAATAAAAGCAAGAGCATCTTAACTGTATAACTGTAATAATAGCATTTTGGTGAAACAGATTTGGCAAACGCTCCAGTGCATATTTGTGTTTGTGCTCTAGACATTGTTAAAGGTTTCTATTTACAACATGTTTTTGCAGCATCTGTCTGTTGATCTCTTGAACACAGTGGCCTCAGAGGTGTTTAAAGTCTCCCTGTGGTGAAAATCAAGTTTTTAATGTTGTTTATATGTCTATGTGGTGTTTCTAATATGCTTTAAGACAAACCACGTGCAAATTCTCAAGTCAACACCATTGCTGAGTATTTTCTCCTTAAATCTGCAGTGAAAAAAAAAAGAGAGAAGCCAGGTTATCCCCATATATTTTTATGTTGATATATGAAAAATCGGGTACATGTAGCAATATAGCGGGTGAATTATGTATATGATGCATATTACGATGTTATGATTAACCATATACGCCTTTCTATAACTATAAGTTGTTCTATTGTTAGAAGGCAGCTGTCTGACTCTGAGATGCGAACGGGAACATGGTTTGTGTAACATTAGCAACACATTATTAGCTGTTTGATAACATAGTCAAGCAAAAAGCCAATCATATTAATTACCGTTATGTGTCCGACGTTGTAGGGAGCGATACATTAAGCGCATTACCGTTCTAATACATCGACTTGTATACAAGCCTTTATGAGTGAGTGGAGGCGGGGCTCATTTGCATATTAATGGGTCCGCGTATACTAATTGAAGCAAGGTTGTAGATGCATTCAAGCTATTTTAAGGCATTAATAATTTTTTTTCACAGGGAAAAACGTTTAAATGTGTATAATTGTGGTGATCAAAGATGAGTTTTAAGGGATAGCATTTTAAGTTAGAAACTTTAAGTTAGTCAGAATCCACTCATCACTCAAAATGTATGTTTAAAATGCATGTATGTACGCTAAAGAATCCTTATAACAAATAATCATTATAACAAAGTATAGGCAGTGTAAATAAGAGATTTTTAAAAATATATAATTTTCATATTAAATCATTTTGTAATTATTATTTGTAAAAGTAATGACTTGTAATCTTGTAAATCTTTCACTGTACATCGCTATTCTTGTTGGTGGAGCTCAAGAGCTGTTGCTTGCACATTAAATCTGCACTTTACTAGAGCACCCTTACTAATTTCAGAAGATTTGATTCTGGAACCGTTGCTATGGGGTTGCTAGAGGGTTTTGGGTGTTTGCCTACTGTTCACTTCTCTATGAATTTATTAAAATTATACTGTTCAAAAGTTTTGAGTCGGTAAGATTTTTTAAATGTTTTTGAAAGAAGTATAAGTCAAGACTGTGTGTATTTTTATCTAAAATACAGTAAAAATGCAATATTGTGAAATATTACAAAATAATAATAATATTAGTTTTTTAAATATATATTTACCGTAAATATATATTTTTTTCTGAATTTCTGAATTTCATTCTAATATGCTGATTTACTGCTCAAGAAACATTTCTTATTATTATCAATGTTAAAAACATGTCAGTTTATGCTGCTTAATAATTTTGTGGAAACTTGTGATTTTTTTTCAGGATACTTTGATAAATAGAAAGTTGAAAATAACAGCATTTGATTTAAATATAGATATTTTTGTAACATGTAAGATTCTTTACTGTCACTTTTTTGCATCCATCCTGAATAAAAGTATTAATTTCTTTAAAAAACAAAAAAAAACGTAATGACCCCAAACTTTTGAAGGGTAACGTAGTTATGAGCAACATATATAATGTAACAATGTATTTGAATAAAATAAAAAAAATATATTGAAATGGCCATGGATTGCTTTTTGTTACACTGGTTGCTGTAATATAAGTTGCCTAAAGTGTTCAACACGCAGGGTTCAGAAGTCCACACAACATGTATCTCTTAAAGAAAATTGACACTGATCCTTATGGCTTTCGTGTATATCAACCATATGATCCCAGAGGAATTTTAATAGCTCATCCACTGTGTTCCCGTCACCACATTTGAGACAGTTCCAGTGCAACGTGGTTATTCCTCCAAATGGGATTCTCAAAGAGGAAAAGAAAACGTGTAAAAAAAGGAAGTGCTTGGATCTTAAAACTACAAGTAATTGCATGTTCCTGGCAAAAAGTAGCACTATGTGCCTGTTTAGTTTTGTGTGTGGTTTGCTTGTTTTATACCAACCAGCCGATATGCCTTTAACTTGTGTGCACTTATCGAATTGTAAACGCTGGCAAGCAAGCCTGTATATTCATGTGGCAAGACTGGGGAGAGCAAACATGAGACTACAAGCTCCAGATTTCTGTTGCTGGACGTGATAATGTTTTGACATATAGACACTTCAACCAAACTGTAAACCGTGTTTATGTGAGGACAGATAGTGTCAGGAGGCTTTGTCTGTCTGTCTGTCTGTCTGTCTGTCTGTCTGTCTATCTATTGGTGCATTCCATTTGTTCTCCAATGTGAGAAACTGTCCTCAAACTCAGTGGTCCACACAGTACTAGCTAACCTCTATTTGTGAGCACTTATCTGTCTGTCGTTCTTTGTAACGTTCTATCGATCGTTCTGTGTCTATCTATCTATCTATCTATCTATCTATCTATCTATCTATCTATCTATCTATCTATCTATCTATCTATCTATCTATCTATCTATCTATCTATCTATCTATCTATCTATCTATCTATCTATCTATCTATCTATCTATATCTATCTGTCTATCTATCTGTCTCTTTTGTTCCGTCTGTCTGTCTATTTGTCTGTCTGTCTTTTGATCTATCTATCTGTCTGTCTGTCTGTCTGTCTGTCTGTCTGTCTGTCTGTCTGTCTGTCATGTCTTTTTTATGTTGTCTTCAACAATTATTAGTTTAGCTTTGCTTCATAAGCTGAATGTGAGGATGGTGCTGATCTTTTGGTCTCCGTCTTAATAACGGGTTCCTCTTCGCCAAATCTCCCTGATATGAGCCTTGACTTTCAAAGGGATTTCTTTATTAGTAGTCGAGCAGCAGCATAATCACCAGCTCCCAGGGAAAACCACTGAGTTAAATAATCAACTGTAAACAGCCAGGGAATGTTAATTATGCACTGTCTGCATCCTTAGAGGACAAAACATATTTAACTTGCAATTTTGAACGGCGGAGAAACCCCACACATGGTTGTGTGGGACCACACTAAATTCCACGTTTTCATTGCATTCAATGACATGTCTACACTAAAGTGATGTTTTGGACAATGGCATAAGACGCTGGCCTTCCTCACTGTTGTGCCTTTTGACAAAGGTGTAATTTTAGAGAGTGAATTGTCTCCTTATGCAATTTAGATCCTTTGAGATTATAATCAAGGTAGTTTTGCTTAAATACAGTCACAGCTTTGACCATATTCGTCTCTAAAGGTCCATGTTTTTACCACTCTCTCACATCGCTTGAATTAACCGAACTGCTGACAAAAGCGATATTTCTTGTGCGCAGAACCAAGACAAAACATGTCTCAAATGAATGAAAAATAAAACAGCGCTGTTAGAAGATTGTCACTCAGAGACACAGACATCTGGCTCCTCTGTAGTGTTTGGAGGTCTCTTAAAACATCACCCTGTGATAGCCAGAGGGACAAATGTGACTTAAACCAGCATTTAGGGTTGAAGACAGTTTGTGTTAATATTCGTTTGATAAACATCAATATGGGAAATATCATCTGCTCTTAAATTAAAATTAGCTGTTACTGGAAAGTCACTTGTTGTGTAAGGCTAACTTTTTGATCTCATATGAGAACAGTTAAGTGAGATCTGGTTCAAAGCAAAATGTCACAGTGGACATTGTCACGTGTTTTCCATTTGTCACACGTTATTTGGTGTCCTTTTGTTAGTTTGTGATGTCCATGTCAAGAATGTCCTGAAGCAACTCCCAGATGCGGACAAAAATGAGGAGCTTCCAGCAGAGGTCCTTCTTTTATCAGTTTTATTGTGACAGGCAGAGCCGCCTTAACCTAATGTTAGGCCCTGGGGCTGAGAGGTTTTGTAGGCCCCCCATCCCCTCGATTTATAGAGTCTCATTTTAAAAAAGTGTAATATCTAGGAAATCTACATCACAGAATGCATTAATTTCTTTCGAGACCTACAACAGTGAGTTTTTTAATATTGTTTTCAATTTTAATATTGTTATTAACATATCACTGAGCACATAAACACAAGACACTTTATTTAACAACCACACACAGCAACTAAATTTCAACTTTATAAAATGAGAAGCGATTTTCGCGAGCGACAACCAATAGGAAAGAAGCCTTTCAGTGGAGCTCAGCTCCCGTCACCGTCTCGAGTGCAGGAGACAGAAGAGTTCGAGGGCGATTTCACTGTTTTATATGTTACTAATCACAAACATGGATATAATAAAATGATGCATGGAAAAGAAACTGTCGACAGTCTCAGTGAGTTTATGCTGGATTTAGTGCGTAAATCATTTTGTTTACAAATTAGACGCTTTGCAGTTGTTATATACGTTAAAGATTTTATTTTGGATGTGTTCATTGTGATTATATTGGCTGGGTTTGTAAAAGTTTATAAAATTGAAAGGATCATTGCTTGGTGCATTTGGAAACAAAGCTTGTCTATTTCTAAATGTAATCGCGTGCATCGCTGCTGATTTACGTTGAAAAAAACTTAGATTAAACACACTCGCAACAGACACACCCCAAAGCGGAGACGGAGACGTTACAGCGTTGCCAGCGGCACTGAGCGGACTTTTGCCGCTGTAGTGGACACGCACCGTCCGCCTCATTCGCGCCGCGGGACCTCTAGACGCGCGTAAACGCGTCTTTACATTGACTTAACATTGAAATCACTCGCGCCAGACGCTCTATTCGCGTTTGGTGTGAACGCACCATAACAATAACATTATAGCGACAGCAACGTCCACAAGCGACTAGCGACATACAGCGACAAAATCTGACAAGTTAAAACAATATGACCTTTTCAGCTCATCATGAACCTGAACATGGGAGGCCCCTGAACTTGGGAGGCCCCTGGGCTTCAGCCCAGGTAAGCCCGTGCATTAATGCGGCCTTGGTGACAGGTTACCATGTGTTGGGACAAGCTGCCCCAGTGCTTTATTGTGGACTTCGGCACATCGCTTTTATATCACATAAGAGGGCACAAACACATGTTCTACCCATCTGCCCTTCATAAGATCTTTGTGAAAAAGAAAAAGACAGCAAAACAATACCAAAAACAGCAGAAATTGAAATTATTTAGAAACCAGGAACACAAAATGAGTACAACCAGCCACTGAAAAGTGAAAAATAAGGTAACTCTTCTCTTTTGTTTCTTTGTGTTGCTTTTTAGATTGCATATTTTTCTTTCTTCTGTAGATATTTTTGACATCTTTTTTATTTGATAATTTTAACATGTTATTTTAAGGTGATGTAGTTACATGCTGTTGCATGTACTTACTATAGTAATAACAGGTAATTAGGCATAATTAAGTAACTAACCCTAAACATAACTCTATAGTACATGTAGTTAGTTAATTTTACTCAGTACTTATTTGAGGAAATACAATGTTACTATGTCACCTTAAAATAAAGTGTAACCTTTTATATTTGATCATTTAACAAATATTTTTCCTAACACTTTTTTTTTTCTCTGCCGGTTGGCAGAAAATGATGTCAGATAAGTCTTCTCACTGAAGGTCGATCTGCCCTGGCTTTCTAATGTCTGACCTCAAGCTCTGTTCCAGTGGTTATTTTTAAGTAGTAGGTGAAAGAATTGCAAGTTTTATGTTGTCTGGAATGAATCCATATTTTATTCGGTACAAGGGCACAATTGTGGGAACATTGCGTAAAAAGAGGTTTTTACATACAAGATGTTATTATACCGAGTAACTTGCAATATGACAAGTCTATTGTATTATATTTGTAATAAAAAAGGAATTTTTGCTAGGGGGCCCACTGAATCCTCTTTTATTCATAAATGATTTCCTGAACACTCAAGTCAATTATGTTGCATGACAAAACAACAGTATTATTCTCTTTAACCATGACAGGAAAACTCATCAATGTATGATCTATTCTAATGTTCTTTCTATGTTTTCCAGGTTTCCAGGTTCTACAAAAATTTTGAGCCGATGGGTACCTGTTTTTTAATTTCCTGTCGAGGACCATGCTGTGATTCCTCACAAATTCAATAAGAGCAAAATAACCCTGTGTGATAAACATCAAAGCTGCCACATTCAAAAAGGAAGGACCATATGATGAAAAAAGAGGGTAGGTTTGCATGCCTCAACAACAACGAGAAGAGCATTTTTTGTAGTATGTATTATTGACTTCCACTACTGAGTAATGTTGCACTGATGACAACTGCAATTGCAATTGATGTTTTTATATACTCTCAGCTGCCACTTTATTAGATACACATGTACAACCCCTCGTTAATGCAAATATCTAATCAGCCAATCACATGGCAGCAACTCAATGCATGTAGACATGGTCAAGTTCAAACTGAGCATCAGATTGGGGAAGAAAAGTGATTTAAGTGACTTTGAATGAGGCATGGTTGTTGGTGACAGACTGGCTGGTCTGAATAACTGCTGATATACCAGGATTTTCATGAACAACAATCTCTAGGGTTTACAGAGAATGGTCATAAAAAGAGAAA
Source organism: Abramis brama (assembly GCF_963993115.1). Lineage (NCBI taxonomy): Eukaryota > Metazoa > Chordata > Actinopteri > Cypriniformes > Leuciscidae > Abramis > Abramis brama. Next base: position 27,892,685 of record NC_139980.1, read on the forward strand.
ATATCCAGTGAGTGGCTTTTCTGTGGGTGAAAATGCCTTGTTGATGCCTGAGGTCAGAGGAGAATGGCCAGACTGGTTCAAGCTGTTAGAAAGGCAACAGTAACTCAAATAACCACTCGTTACAACCAAGGTCTGCAGAAGAGCATCTCTGAACGCACACACAACACGTCAAATCTTGAAGCAGAAGAGCTACAGCAGCAGAAGACACACCGCTCCTGTCAGATGAGAACAGCAAACTGAGGCTATAATTCACACGGGCTCACCAAAATTGGACGATAGAATATTGGAAAAACATTGCCTGGTCTGATGTGTCTCGATTTCTGCTGTAACATTCAGACGGTAGGGTCAGAATTTGGCATAAAAAATTAAAGCATGGATCCATCCTGCCTTGTATCAATAGTTCAGGCTGCTGGTGGTGTAATGGTGTGAGGGATATTTTCTTAACACACTTGAGCATCTTTATCTGTCTAAACGCCACAGCCTATCTGAGTATTGTTGCAGACCATGTCCATCCCTTTATGGCCACAGTGTTCACATCTTCTGATGGCTACTTCCAGCAAGATAACACGCCACGTCACAAAGCTCAAATCACCTCAAACTGGTTTCTTGAACAGTTCACTATAATCAAATGGCCTCTACAGTCACCAGATCTCAATCCAATAGAGCACCTTTGGGATGTGCTGGAGGAGCGGGAGATTCACATCATGCATGTGCAGCTGTCAAATCTGCAGCTGTCAAATCTGCAGCAACTGCGTGATGTCATCATGTCAGTATGGAGCACCAGCACCTTGTTCAATCTATGTCACGAAGAATTAAGGCAGTTCTGAAGGCAAAAGGGTCCAACCAAGGCTGCAATTATTTGATCAAAAAATCTGTAAAAACAATAATATTGTGAAATATTACAACAATATTTAATATATTTTACAATGCAATGTATTCATGTGATGATAAAGCTGAATTTTCAGCAGCCATTATAACCGTCTTTAGAGTCATATGATCCTTCAGAAATCATATGTTTGTTGCCCAAGACTTGTTGCCCACTGAAGCTAAGCAGGGTTGAGCCTGGTTAGTACCTGGATGGGAGACCTCCTGGGAAAACTAGGTTGCTGCTGGAAGAGGTGTTAGTGAGGCCAGTATGGGGCGCTCACCCTGTGGTCTTTGTGGGACCTAACGCCCCAGTATAGGGATATATAGGGACAGTAGTGTCCCCAACACTGTACTGTCAAAGAGCACCGTCCTTCGGATGAGACGTTAAACCGAGGTCCTGACTCTGATTGATATATATATATATATATATATATATAATAATTGGCTTCATCACTCTGTCTCCTCTCCACCAATAAGCTGGTGTGTGGTGGGCGTTCTGGCGCAATATGGCTGCCGTCGCATCATCCAGGTGGATGCTGCACATTGGTGGTGGTTGAGGAGATTCCCCCTTCCATGTAAAAGCGATTTGAGTGCCGAGAAAAGCGCTATAAATGTAATGAATTATTATTATTATTATTATATGTTGATTAATACAAATATATATATTATTCCATACTTTTGACCAGTATGTAACCTAATATATTAGTGTCTAGATGTGTTGTTTATCCATCCAATGTGATATTACATTTGTGAACAGATCTGACGGGGTCTTTACTTTCTGTCATTGTTTTCCAGAGCCCCTGGCATGATTTCAACTTCATTAGAGTGCCTTTTTGTCTCAGGTTATATAACAGCATCAGTAAATAATGTTTGGACATTTCTAGAACCTTGTGTTCCACATGTTTAATTCATGAAAAAGTTTCTTACTGGTAGATTTTTTTGCAGAGGACAAAGCTGTTGCTAAGCTCAGGCCTTCACCCACACAGAAATGTGCTAACTGTTCTCCGGCCCTCCACTGGAGACTCTCTCAACATGCAAGAGCATACCTCTGGTCTGTCCAGCTTTATAACACTGTTTTGGCCTGTTGCTAGAAAACCGTCATTATGTGTTGTGAGGACTAAAGCCTCTGTGGACCATGGATAAAGAAGCAGAAAATGGGAGCTGGATCCAAACTCTGTGAGGAGAAGGCATGTTTTGACCCCTCTCTTCGATCAAGGTTGTCCGAATTGGCACAAATGGATCAAAGTGTAATTTAAACAAAAAGAGCATTCTCAGGATTCTCCTTCCTATCCCAGGCAAGCACACTGTGTTTTGCACAGTGCCATATGGTGTTTATTGTTAGCATGCTCAAGCATATGATGCTAGCAAGGTTAGCTAGCCTACACCATGTCCTGACTTTCTGATTTGGGGGTGTGTTGATTTGAGATTCATTACAAAACCTGAGAGGCATTGATCACATTAAGTTGTATTTGTGAATTCTGATGGCACAGTTTAGTTTGCATGCATTTAACTGATAAATACATTAAATATTACTCATTTTAGCTGGCTTATGCTGACAGGCTTGCATAACACAACACTACAACATAAACTACACTTCCCATAATTCTCTTTGGTGGCATAAGAATGATAAAATAGACAAGCAAGCAATCAAAAATGCGGCAGTTGTCCAGTATCATATTAACAGTAGCATTTGTCTCATAAGAATCAGTCCAAACTGTAATATAATAAATAAACTATACTGGTCAAAAGTTTGGGGTCAGCAAGATTTTTTTTAAAATAAATTAATAGTTTTATTCAGCAAGGATGCATTAAACTGATCAAAAGTGACAGTAAAAAAGAATTCCTGAAAAATGCCAGAGTTTCAACAAAAAAAAAAAGTATTAAGCAAAACAACTGTTTTCAACATTGATAATAATAATCATCAGAAATGTTTCTCGAACATCAAATCAGCATATTACAGTAGAATGATTTCTGAAGGATTAGTGACACTGAATACTGGAGTCAGCTTTGCCAACACAGGCATAAATTACATTTTAAAATATATTAAAATTGAAAACAGTTCTTTTAAATTGTAATAATATTTCCCTATATTACTGTTTTTGCTTTATTTTTGATCATATAAATGCAGGCTTGGTGAGTATGAGATTTCATTAAAAAAAAGTACCAACCTGCAAACTTTTGAACAGTAGTGTATTTGCTTTTTATTTTGTAGCAAGGGATAACTGAATAACAAAACCGTGATCTCGTTTGATCATTTGTGAATATTTCACCTTTTTTTCCTTTGCATTTTTCGCATACTAATGACACCATTGTCAAAATGATCCATATTCACATGGATCAGCGAATACGACAAAAAACACTGTATTCTGCTGTCAGGCCAGTAGTTGGCAATGTAACTTGTAAAGAAACACTATGCGCCTATAGATGCACACCTAATAAATGCTCATGACATCAACGTTTTTACAAATTAGCGTTTTTTGTAGTTTACACGGAGACGATAATCGTATAATTTTCAAAAAAGTTTTCAAAAGTTTGCGTTTTCAGGCCCCCAAATAGCCGCTGTTGTGTAAATGAATGGCCAAAACACGTAACGTGGCCCATGAGACAAATGTTAATTCCTGGTGTAAATAGAGCTGTAACTGGCCTTTTCTCAAGCTTCATCTGCTGAACCTAATGTGGATCATCATGAGTCATGTGGGAAATATCTTACCTGATGAATTGAGATTTTTGAGCACTGAAGCAAAACCACAGGAGTAGTGTTAAACATCTCCCAGGGCATTAAATCCAACCAATAGTTAAAGTAATGTGGGTGATGCATGTCTAATTAAGGACTTCATTGTGCTTTGAGGCATATACAAATGTCTAAAATAACTAAATGATGATAATATCAGACACGTGTGTATTCATTCTGTAATCAAGTATAAACCTCTGCAGCACACAGAACACAAATCAAGTAATGATGTTACTTGAAGAAGACAGTTGGTTACTTCATAAAATAATCTTGATTAGGATAGAATGTGCATGATAAACATAAGGCTAAACCAAAACAATATCAAACTTTAATTTAAAGTAAACGTCGCTAAACTGATTACTGCTCCTCTATTAATACTGAATAATGTAGACGTTGAGTTATTGTTTGGCTGTTTTACATCAGTTTAAAGACAGTGACCTCTTTGGTATTCCGTTTTTTTGCGGTGTTCAGATCCGATAAGATCAGATTGCTGGGCTACATTGTGTTTATTATGTTTTGTCATGTGAAAAGATCTTTAACAACAGAACATGGTGAACTTGAAGGAGTAAAGGGTACATGAACAGCTTCACACCCTTGGTCTGACAACAGAAGATGTCTTTAAGGAGCTTTTTGAAGTTATTTGTTCTTGTCTTGCGCATTTGTGAAGCAAGATATCCAGTTACTTTGGTCAAAATCTGACAACAACAATTCCTGTGAAGTCAGGCCAAGGGTCTCTGAATTTCCCAATAGTTGGCAATAACACCTTAGCTTACTTTGGCAGTGGCGGGTGGAATGTCTTGCCATAGGGATAAAGATGATTACATGATATGAATAGGTATATGTACACTAACATTCAAAAGTTGGGGGTCGGTAAGCTTAAAAAAAAAAAAAAAGTTTTTGTAGGAAGTCTCTTATGTTCTCCAAGGCTGAATTTATATGATACAATTACAGCAAAAATGGTAATATTGTGAATTATTATTAAAATGAAAATGTCAGGTATTCTTTTGATGGCAAAGCTGAATTTTCAGCATGATTACTTCAGTTTTCAGTGTCACATGAAGATTTTCTGCTCATGAGACATTTCTGATTATTATCAAAGTTGACAGTTGTGCTGCTTAATATTTTTGTGGAAACTTTTTTTTCCGGGATACTTTGTATTTACTGTCACTTTTGATTAATTTAATGCATCCTTTCTGAATAAAAGTACTACATTCTTTCTTTCAAAAAAAGTCTTACTGACGAACTCCAAACTTTTGAACAGTATTACATTTTGTTCAGTTGAGAATTCGAAGTTCATTTCCACCTCAAGAGTAAAAGTAATTTTTTTATTGCGATTTTAAATCTCCCAATTGCAACTTTGTTTCTCACAATTGTGACTATTTCTTGTAATTCTGACTTTATTTCTCCTAATTGCAACTTCATAATTCACAAAAGCGACTTTTTCTTGCACTTGCTGCTTTTAAAGGTTTTGCTTTCATAGAAATCAGATATGAGATGTACCAGTACGATTCCCAGTCCAGAATAGATTGTAAACGTTTGTTTTTAATGGTATAGATACGTTTTTTTTTTTTTTTTTACCTCAATGATCAGCTATTGCGGCTTCGATTCATAATCTGTAACGGAATGTGTAAGTGCGTATAACTAACTGTTTCTTTCATCTGCTTTTAAAATAGTTTTTTTAGCCTACTGAGATGATGGACAATGATGATGCGTAATAGCATTAGTTGTGTGAGTTCAGCAAATTGCTTCCAGAGCAATATTCAGCAAAGACCCACAGAAAAACTGGAACAGAAAACAACAGATGTGGTTAAGGCCTGGTAGAGTTGTTGTCTAATATACGTCTGAATGCTTAGGTGGTCTATCTTATTCAGTAATGGGAGCTTAAGATTAGGAAATTCCACTTAAATGCAGCAAGAAACGGCAGCAAAGTGCCTCCCGCAGAGTGATGCTGTCGACTCTTGGGAAAAGGAAAGTTTATCTTTTTTTTATTGAGGCTATCATTGGAATTGTATCAGGCCACACAAAAAGAGCACTTAATGCCTTTGTGCAGGCCCTAGCAAACATAAGGCATTTATTAATATGGATTCCAAATGATTAACAGGGCAGTACTGAAGAAGGCAGTCTGGGTTTAGTTGGGAGCTGGAGGAGGGAACGGGCATCAATCAGTTTCTCTGAAAACAGACGTTTCCCTTCTCCCCCCGAAGGCTCTGTGGCAGGTGGTTCACATTTTATACAGCATATAATTGAATAATAATAATAACAACACAAATTCAGTATGAAATGGAAAATTCATCCTGGGAACACAAGTTTCCAACATGATTCCATCCTTGACTGAACCTCATGACACCATGTACGTCAGGTGAGAGTTGGAATGAAAACGCTCATGGGTGATAAATCCCAACACTGTTTTATAGCTGACATGGAATTTTGCTCTTTATAGGACAGCACTGTAATGTAAATGTAATGAAAGTGTTCCTATCTTATCATTTTCCTTTTTTAATCCTTTTTCACATTTTGGGGTAAACTTGGCATTTTAGAAGTTGGCCTATTGTTACTTTGATTAGAGGGAAGTATTGTGCTTATTGTAATGAACTTTAAAGATTTTCTGAGCATGCACGTGTTAAATGTAGAGTTAACAAAAACTGGACTGGAGCATAGAGGAAAGGGAATGGATTGAAAAAATTAACTGCCAACCAATGTATTTCTTTTTTAGACCTAGTTTAAACCCCTGGCAACAGTGGATTTGTATGGAATTCCAAAGTTGACAGAATAATAATAAATAAATAAATACATAGAAGAAATGTAAAAAAAGAAGAAAGAAATACATAAATAAATATACAAAGAATATACACACACACACACACATACACACATATATATATATATCTATATATATATCTATACATATATACATTTATTTATGTATTTATTTACTATTTTGTCAGCTTTGGAATTCCATACATTTGGGGCATTTGAATATAGAATCTGATTGGTTGTGAAATATGGTGTGATATTTTTTTCTGGGAATGTTGTTGTTGGTAGTTGTCAAAACTACGTTTAATGGAAGTCTAAGAATAGCACAGTTTTACGAATTCCCATCATATGCACAAAATTCATATGAAATTATGTATTGTTCAGAGTGCAAATGTGTGTTTTTTGGCCTTACATAAAATAAGCAAGGTCCCAATAAAAGAACCTGGTGTTCTCTTGTAAAATTGTGAATAGCTCAATAATTAATCATTGAATCAATTTTATTATGCCCACTACATTTTACAGCTCAGAGTCTGGATGTATTTGCAGTTACTGGAATCAAAGTTTTATTACAGAGCCAACATACTGTTCCGGTTGTTTCAAAGAAATGCCTTGGTACCTTGTAGGCATTATACAACAACATATTAACAGCAATAGTGAGACAATTAAAGCCCATGTGTTCAATATTTTCAGGCTAACAATTTTTTTATTTTTTTTTATGTTCTTTTAATGATCTGCTGTCAGATTTTTTTACACTGCAACAAAACATTTTTTTCTTAACTAGTGTCTTTTCCAGTAATAATATCATATTTTGATCAATACATTTAAGCAAAATTGCGTTAGTTAGCTTTATACAAGCACATATTATTTGCCAATGTGAAAATAATACACTTCTATCAAAATTACTGAAAGTTCATAAATTTGGATTATGTTAATGTTTTTGAAAGTTTCTTATGCTCGCCAAGGCTGTATGACTATTTTCTATTTTAATGAAATGTAATTTATTCTTGCATTTTCAGCATCATTACAGTCTTCAGTCGCATGATCCTTCAGAAATCATTATAATATGCAGATTTTCTGCTCTTACACATTTCTTATTATATTATCACATTTGAAAACAGTTGTGCTGCTTAATATTTTTGTGGAAACTGTGGTACGTATTTTGAGCATTCTTTGATGAATAGAACGTTTAAAAGAACAGTATTTATTTGAAATTATAAATTACTATACTTTCACTTTGTATGACTTTATTGCATCCTTGCTGAATAAAATATTGATTACTGTATAGTAAAGAACAGTACTGTACCTTTTCATATAACAAGTCTTCAATCCAGATACAATTTTGCTTTCCAATATAAGGGGTCAGGTTTTGGCTCATTAGAATAACCTGTTAGCTCCTATGGATATAATGTATTCATATACAGTATTTTGTTAATATTAATGTAAAGGCTAATTGCTATACTGTGTGTGCTTTCGTGGCGTTGTCATGACATTATTTTCTTGCGGCTCCAGAGTGATTAGTCACACAGCCCTCATAGCTCAGGTGATTTGTTCAAAAACCCACAACGATTGGAAAGCAACTGTCTTTAGATGAATGGGAATGCCATCAGATTGCTTTCTCTAGGTATTGCAGACCGCCTTGCAGGCTTACTCAATTAAAAAAGTCACTTGTGTATTGGTGGACTATGTTACATGAGTTGAAGCTTGCACAGTGCTTAATCATCTTATGAATTAGCATCACATATTTCTGAAGTTCGCTTCTTTCATTTTTAGAACAACAAAGCTCAGAACTCACTTTTCACTTTGATTTAAATAAGCGTTTAATTTGAGAGGCCCTCTGTGGTTTGGCCGCCTACTGCTGTTTGTGCAGCGTAGTGGAGATGCTTTACGACGATAAAGCACGAGAGAAGCTTTAGTGCACTGCATCACCAAATGACTGGTGTTCTGGAGTCAGCCAAGAAATACTATAAAATCGATGTGGTCACCGGTGAAGTTGTGCGGCAGAGAGCTGAGGCTTTGGCTCTTTGCAAAGAGGCAGGCATAAAGAAAAAATTACTGAGTGATTCAATGTGGCACAGTCACCATGTAAAAGCTACGTGTCAACCCCGGTGACCTCTGTAAAACTGTACTCCATGTGCCACTCATATCCGACCTCAACACACAGTGAGAAAAACGCTGCAGGCTATTTAGCGGGTGGTCTCTCGCTCTCGGCCCATTGGTGTGAGAGGGAAGCTCATATATCAAAGAGTTGGTTTGAACCAAGCGTGCCGCACAAGCCCTGAAAAGTGAAGCCAAAACGTCTCGATCGCCCCCCGGTGACTGGTCCTAGTATAGGTCATAAACCCCGCCTCCCCGTGTTATTCAACGGGACGTGAGACCAACTAAACAATTAAATTACACTTCAAATATCTTTTTTCCAAAGGTGGTTTCTTTCATTTGCTGTCGTTCTTATCACGCTGATGTTAGTTCAAGTGTCTGTTTCAAAAATAAGTTGGTTTTTAGTTAGTTACGTGATGCGGTGGTGTAACGTCATGATTGACAGCTGTGATTGACAGGTTCTCTGAGCGAAGTAGTCACTGAAGCACCAACGGACATTTTTTTCTGGATCTTCGGAGGACTGATGAGATTGTATTTACTTTATTTTAACAAGCCTCTTGTCGTACTGCAATCAATTTTTAAAAAAGTGTGCAGAATCCTCTCTCCCTGAGTGCATTCATGCGAGAGTGAGGGCGGAGCGTTGATTTCGCGGCTTTACTTCCTGCTCACTACTGCGCAGGTCTGGTCCCGAAATCGCTACTGCGCAGACTCAAGTTCCAATATGTCAGCGCCATATCGGGACTCTGGCGGCTTCAGTTCTCATCAATGGAAGAGAGCGAAGGGGCGTCGTCCATCTTTTTTTTACAGTCTATGGTTTGAACAGGTAACATCCAGTTACACTGCAAAAAAAAGTATTTTTAGTCTGTTGTTATTTTGTTTCCGGTGGAAATTTCTAAATATATTTCAAACATGGTCAGTTTACTTGTGAATCAAAATTTCTGTAAAATAATTTCAAAACAATTATATTAAAGCTGCAGTCCGCAGTTTTTCCTCTTTGTCGCCATCTCTGTTCGAAATCTGCAATTGCAGTTATTATCGCGGAATTATCAACTTTACATGCGTTGTGCCTCGGCATAGCACAGCGCGGATGAATCCAATGTTTTGAGGAGAATGTATGGCTGTCAATCACCGCGCTGGTGGTGTGGATACTGTCATTCGCAATCACAGATTCTACTTTTTGGAAGAATGACCAATTTTCACCGGAAAATGTTGTCTGAACAACTAAGTAACATCCACTTTTGTTCTGAACAACTAAGGGGAAAAAAGCAGATTAAATCTAACGATCGCTTATCATATCATGTCAAACCGTGTAAATTAAACTTAGTTCTCAAATTGTTAATGTTAACAACATCAGCATTGCGTGACTACATTTAATGCCCTTCCGATATTTATCCTTGTATTCGCATGGGCTGGTTGCAGTGTCTTTTTTTCTCCAAAGTCTGCAGTCTTTCGCAATTTACAACGGGCGAATCTCCAGTTGTCACTGGCGATTGTCATTTGAACCTTTCTGGATCCGCCATCAAATTGATAAGTTTAATTATATCAAGTGCTGTGAGAAAAGGGTATAAATCTCCACCTCCAACATCCTCACACGCAACATAGCCTACTAGCCGAGACTCCTTCTTTATGTGTACAGATGTGACGTAATGACGCAAAGACATGCTCGAATTTCCCGCGGAAATCCACCAGTACCACTGGAATTAAAAAACATTATTACAAGCTTACCGTTTAGAATCGAGCTAAGGCAAGCAGATAGTTTTGAACACTGGCTGGTTATGTACTTGCTCAAAAAGATATTTTGGATAATTTTTAACCCAAAAAAGCTACGGACTGCAGCTTTAAGTTTTTTGGGTTTTTTTGTTTTTCGTACCGCATCAACATTTATTTATTTATTTTTAAAGTATTTCATTTTTGAAATTTTGCTTAATTTGTGTTTGTTTGCTTATGCTTGAAAAAAAAGAAGCACTTTGTTGATGGGATAAGAATGATAGTAAGATTGTTTTCTATTAAAACAATTCCTAAAATCTTAATTTTGCTTAATTATATATACAGCATAATTCAGTGCTGTCAAATTGATTAAGGTATATTTATTTTTTATAAGGTTTTATAAGGACTCGGTGGGGTTGCTGTGTTCCATTTGTGAACCTGACCCTTGACTAGAAATAGCTTTGAGAGATGCAATAAAAAAGGCTCCCTTTCAGCCATATGAATTTCATTCAAATAACAACAAAAACCTGAAACACAAGGAGAAAATAAGCCCTGAGTTTTCCCATGACAGAGGATAAAACATTTTCTGCCACACATGCACACAGTTATGCTAATTTTAAAAAGAAAAAGCTGTTTTTTTGTTGTTGTTTTTTTCAAATTTATTTTTAGGTATTGATGGGCCATGATGGGCCTATTTTAAAAAAGACATGCGTGAAAGCTGTTGACTCTTCTGTCAGACAGCTTTAAGTGCCTGAGAAAAGTGTGTGGTCCTAATTCAGTAGTATATATAAAGCCTGTGGTAAACATAACTTGATGATACTTAACTCGATACATAACTTGATGTTTTGTTCACTGCACACACTCACAACCCAAGCTGTCTTGTCTAGTTACGTATTAAAAACGTATGTTTCCAAAAATGAACATAACTGCTTCAAAATTAGCGTTTTAGCTATGGGTGTGTAGTTTACGTTGTAGAACAAAACGTCAAAGTATAGTCAAGTTATGTTTACCGCAGTCTTTATTTTACACATAAATTGTAAAATCCCTTTACAAATCTCATAGGATCCAGCGGTGAATTAGACTTCTGGGTTCTTACATCATACCTGCACCATTCCATGTCAGTGCAATTATTCTAACAGTTATTTTTTATCAAGTTAGTAAAATAGAAGTCTCTCATCTCAGAAAAATGAACTTTCCTGTCCTATCAGACATTTTACTGTGCTCGTAGCGCACACTCTTCAATTACAAATGCGCAAATGCGGAGGTGCCCGTTGTAGCCTATATATTACTTCACTATAGAGCAGAATTCTTCACTTCACAAATAAATTACGAGCATGCAACTTAGTAGTTACATTGTAAAAGTAATGATATTACCAAAAAATACCAATCAATTAAGTAAGTTTGTGTGTTAGCAAGAATTTGCATGCAGGTATGATGCTCATATTCTTCAGGATCAGTGTCCATAATATGTTTCATTAACAGTTTTATTTACAAACTAGTTTGGGAGTGCTATTTAATACCCTTACCTTATAGCCTACTGTTTAGTCAGTATTAGTCATATTATTACAATTTGTGTGTGTGTGTCAACCATTTTTGCGAAATAAATTTGCTTGGTTTTTATCATTTTTTAGGAATTAGGTCAAATTTAAAAAATGAAATGAAAAATTGGGTCATGGACTCGCGGCTTAATGACCATCGAAAAATTTGTGGGTCCCATGGTCAATCCAGTTGAGAACCACTGCTTTGGACCATGATAGGATTGAGTGATTCAGGTATGAATTCTTCTCACACATGTGTACTATTACAAGATTTACATAAATCTGGTTTGGGACCAATAACTGGGATCACAAGGAACAAGATTGCTATTTTTAGAAAAAGGATATATTTAATCATCGTAATATTAAATAAAATGCGCATTACCTCTTGTGACTAACCACGAGGTTGATTTCCAGAGGTATGTGTCTGCGGGTTGAAAAATGTTAAGCAGTCTCACATGGTTCAGAAGATAAATGGAGGGCATGAAGGTCTCTGGAAAGTGTGAACTGTGATAAATTAGTATTGGATCTTAACTGCCAGTTAGGTGGCATGGCAGCATTCTTGCTTAATTTCTTTTCGTCAAGAGCTTCTGGGGCTTAAAGCATGTGTCATTTTTTTTAATGCAGTGCCGTTCAAAAGTTAGGGGTCAGTATGTTTTTTGAGTGTTTTTTTTTTTTTTTTTTGAAAAAGAAGTCTCTTATACTCACCAGTACAATTATAATTTATTTAAAAATGTTTTTCTAATTTAAAAATATAATGAATTGCTGGAATAATTGCTGGAATCATTACTCCAGTCTTCAGTGTCACATGATCCTTCAGAAATCATTCTAGAATGCTGATTTAGTGCTTAAGAAACATTTATTATCAATGTTGAAAACTGTTTTATGGCATAATATTTTTGTGGAAACTGTGAAATATATATATATATTTTTTTTTTTCAGCATGTACAGTACAGGTCAAAAGTTTGGAAACATTGTTTTTTTTATATTTATGAAAGAAGTCTCTAATGCTTATCAAGGCTGCGTTTATTTGATCAAAATTACAGAAAAAAAAACAGTAATACTGTGAAATATTATTACAACTTAAAATAATTGTTTTCTATTTGAATATACTTTAAAAAATAATTTATTCCTGTGATGCAAAGCTGAATTTTCAGCATCATTACTCCAGTCTTCAGTGTCACATGTGACATCCAGTCTATCACATGATCCTTTAGAAATCATTCTAATAATCTGATTTATTATGAGTGTTGGAAACAGTTCTGCTGCCTAATGTATTTGATGAATAAAAGGTTAAAAAGAACTGCATTTATTCAAAATAAAAAAAAATTCTAATAATATAAATCTTCTTTGCTATCACTTTTTATCAATTTAACACATCCTTGCTGAATAAAAGTATTGATTTATTTCAAAAAAAGAAAGAAAAAAAATTACTGACCCCAAATTACTGACCAGTAGTGTATATTGTTGTTACAAAAGATTTCTATTTCTAAAACATTTGTTTTTTTGTTTTTTTTTTTTTTTACTTTTTATTCATCAAAGTATCCTAAAAAAGTATCACAGGTTATGAAAAAAATATTAAGCAGCAGAACTGTTTCCAACTTTGATAATGAATCATCATATTATAATGATTTCTAAAGGATCATGTGATAGACTGGAGTAATGATCCTGAAAATTCAGCTTTGCATCACAGAAATAAATGATAATTTGAAGTATAATAAATTGAAAACCAATTATTTTAAATTGTAATAATATATCACAATATTAAAAAAAAATTTTTTTGATCAACTAAATGCAGGCTTGATGAGCAGAAGAAACTTCTTTCAAAAACATTAAAAATAGTAATGTTTCCAAACTTTTGACCTGTACTGTATTTAAAATAGAAAGTCTTTAGACCAGGGGTGGGCAAACTTTTTGGCTCAAGGGCCACACTGGGTTTTAAAATTTGACAGAGGGCCGGCCCAGTAGCAGATTATGAAACACGATCTCATGAAAGTGCGTATCTATACCACGAATTTTATTTCTCGTGCCATTTATATGCCAAAAATGTTTTTTTGCGTGCATATGCTACGCACTGTAAACCCCTTGGTTAGGATTAGGGGTGTGGAGTGCGTACCTATTACACGCCATAAAGTGCGTATCATATGCACGCGAAAACTGCGTATCATAAGCACTACAAATACAATTCGTGGTTATTCGCACTTTCATGAGATCGGGCTGAGCACACATTCACGTTGTGGCAACGTCTGGGCGAAATTCAACAACTGAGAGACGACATTCTGACAATGCATTTTTTATGCTATCCCTCATTTAGCATGTTATGTTGTTTTGAGGTTAATTTTTAATTAGTCAGATGTTAGATAATTATAGCCTATACTTTTTAAATATTGTTTATATTTAATGGGCCTAACAGTAAATTAGAAACAAAACACCTGCACTTAGAAGAGTAAAAATGACAGAAGGTTACGTTAATTCAACTTTATTAAAACTGCATATTGCAATCAATTTGCACTTCCAAAAGTCATACATTTGTGGAAAAAAACGAAATAAACGAATATACAAATTTATTTTAAGAATAATAAAATAAAACATAAAAAAGCAAAGGCAGATCAGAACATTTAATGAACAAAACCGGGTTCTGTACATGGAAGACAGGGGAGCGTAACGTTAGTCGAAAGCCGGGCGATAAAGGTCGGTAAACGGAATCAGTCAGGATACATCCACAAATCCAGAGGAGCAAAGAAATAGCAGACAAATCAAAGGAAAAACTAAACAGGTGTGCAAGCGGTTACCAAACATTTTTTTTTCTGTGAGTTTCCAAAAAAGGAAAAAACATTAACGTGCAACAAGTCTGTGCGCTTAAGTCGCTGTCTGTTTGGTTTCTATGGTGACACGTCATTGCTTGTTACGTGACACACCGCAGCCACAACAGCGCTGAATGAATGATGATCTGCTTTCATGTCATTTTTCCTTTTTTACATTTGTTAGCTATGGTATGAAATATCTGATATTCCGATTGTCAAATATATGCAACGCAATATATATATAACGCAAAGTATTGCAAGAAAAAGGCAAAATGAATGCGATCTTAAGACAATTTTTTAAATACTCGACGGGCCGGATTAAACAGCCTAACGGGCTGTATGTGGCCCGCGGGCCGTAGTTTGCCCACCCCTGCTTTAGACACTTTTGACTTTTTTTTTTTTTATGTTGCGGTTCAGGGCTTCCGTAGTAAGCAAACAGTTTTGGTCAGCATTGACATCCACTATATAGACCAAAAAATTAAATAGAAGTCAATGAGACCTGAAACAGTTTGGTTACCAACATTCTTATTTTGTGCTCAGCAGGGAAAAAGTAATACAGTTGTGGATAGCTATGAGGGTGAGTATTAGTAATGTTGACAAAATTTTCATTTTTGGGCAGAGAAGGTACAGTACACTACTATAACATTCATACAGGTTTTGAACAACGAGTAATGATAACAGAATTTTGAATGAACTAAGTAAGGCTTTTGTAGTTGAATCCACTCTGTGGCAGTATCAAAACTTTGCTTTGTTCAAGCATCTCAACCAGCCTGACAAAGCAACATTGACTCAACCACTGGTGTGAGTTACTGGAAAGCCTGACAGCTTTCCCAGTATTTGATAAGGTGTTTATCTGATTGTTTGCGATGTAATTTCTATGCAGTTGCGAAGGTGTTTGAACTTTGAAGTGGTTTCTATAGGTTCACACAGAACGCGTTTTTGCTGTTAAAAATGCAAGACGCAGTTAACGCAATGAGTGCAGCGGTTAA
The DNA here is from genome assembly GCF_963993115.1 of Abramis brama. NCBI lineage: Eukaryota > Metazoa > Chordata > Actinopteri > Cypriniformes > Leuciscidae > Abramis > Abramis brama. The sequence continues at coordinate 27,908,166 of NC_139980.1, forward strand.
AGATGTCCGTCTAGCACATGTTTACATTGAAAAGCAATGGAAAAGGAGCGCCGTGGAATGGAAAAACGCGTTTTGCTGTGAATAAGGCTGTTGCTTACTACCCCAAGTCAAGAGCTAATCCTCAAATCTTTCAAATGTTTTGATCCACTATATTGCCAAATTGTCCAGTATTGGGACACTCCTCCAGATCATTGAATTCAGGTGATCCAATCACTTCCATGCCCACAGTTGTATAAAATAAAGCACCTAGGCATGCAGACTGCTTCTACAAACATTAATGATAGAATGGGTCGCTCTCAGGAGCTCAGTGAATTCAAGCGTGGTACCGTGATAGGTTGCCAAGTGCAATGCAAAGCGTCAGATGCAGTGGTGTAAAGCATGCCACAACTGGACTCTAGAGCAGTGGATATCTGTTCTCTGGACTGACGTATCACGCTTCTCTGTCTGGCAATCTGATGGACGAGTCTGGGTTTGGCGGTTGCCAGGAGAACGGTACTTACCTGACTGCATTTTGCCAAGTGTAATGTTTGGTGGAGGGGGGATTATGATGTGGGGTTGTTTTTCACGGGTTGGGCTTGGCCCCTTAGTTGCAGTGAAAGGAACTCTTAATGCTTCAGCATACCAAGACATTTTTGGCAATTTCATGCTCCCAACTTTGTGGGAACAGTTGGCGATGGCTTCTTCCTGTTTCAACATGATTGCACACCAGTGCACAAAGCGAGGCCCATAAAGACATGGACGAGCGAGTTTGGTGTGGAGGAACTTGACTGGCCTGCACAGAGTCCTGACCTCAACCTGATTGAACACCTTTGGGATGAATTAGAGAGAAGACTGCGAGCCAGGCCTTCTCGTCCAACATCAGTGCCTGACCTCACAAATGCGCTTCTAGAAAAATGGTAAAAAATTCCCATAAACACACTCCTAAACCTTGTGGAAAGCCTTCCCAGAAGAGTTGAAGCTGTTACGGCTGCAAAGGGTGGGCCAATTCAATATTAAACCCTACGGATTAAGAATGGGATGTCATTAAAGTTCATGTGCATGTAAAGGCAGACGTCTCAAAACCTTTGGCAATATAGTGTATATGGTTATGGGATTTTTTGATGGTTGTATTGCCTGCCAGAATGATTCAACAGATCTCAATAAGCTTTGTGGTTTTAGCATAGCATATATAAAAAGATACAGTATGAACAATAATATGCCATAGCAGTCTTCCAAACATACTTCCCAAACAATCATACTGCCCCTTTCATGCCCCATTTTTTATCGTCAGGTCAAACAGGTAGTCTTGCCCTAAACTCATGCCATTGGTTGGATTGCTGGATGTTGGATTCCTCAAACAAACAGAGATGTTGAAAGTGTTTACACTTTGTGAGCAGTCAGTCATCCTATGAATGGTTCATTTGTAGTTGTCTCTCCATATTAAGCTGCAATTGGAGAATTATTTTAACATTTAAAAAAAAATAGACAATTCACCTTTAAGTACTGAATGGACACTGACAGACCTTTGGAAGTCATGCATATGCTTCTAAACATTACAGTTGTGGTTTTTAAATATTGTGTAAGCCAATATGATTCAGATTAGATCCAACGTGGCAGTTCATAGACAAAGTATCAGAGAGGCAGGGTTGGTCTAACTTTGAGACTTGCACAGTGAAGCGAGAGGGAGAGAGAGAATGCTAGTTTTTTGTAAATGGACTTCAGCAGCACTGTAGAAAGGGAGAAGAAAGTAATTATTGTCAGTCCAGGCATGTTTTGTTTCCTTCTCACATCCATTTCAATAAATGTCCCTGTCCCATCCAGCCGAAAGAACCTTAGCAACAGCAGGAGAGCTGGTTCAGACATTGGCTCCGCGCATACAAATGACCGTAGTGCTTCTTTTCGGACAAGTTCAGGGACAGTTTGTGAATTCCTCAATGTTCTGATATCAAGGCTAATGTTTGTCCCCCACACAAGTATCCGAGGACAGTCTTGTTTTCAAGTTCTCTGTGGTTCTGGACTCTGATGGTAATTCCTCCCAGACAGCTGAGCCTGTGGACCATCTGTCCTTGTTCCACGTCTCCTTTAATCAGATAATTTGGACTGTGTGGCGTGTTCTTCCTTTTTAAAATGAGTGCACAAACACAGGCCTTGCTGTATCTCGCATCATGGTTTCACTCACCACGCCGCCTTGCACGATGGTTTATTCTTAGTAGGGGGATTCAACCCAAGACACCACTCATTAATTTTAGAGCACGTCCCTTTGCCAATTACATGAGGTTTAGTAAGTGGATAAGTAGATAATGAACCGGTCTTTAATGCCTTGTCTTTCCTCAGAACTCTCTGCCTTCTGCGAATGTGCATATGCCAAGTTTTCAGCATTTTTAGAAAACAGTTTTTTTAGGGGGGGGGGGGTGTTGTATTGGAAACAGATTCCTTTTGTCCTCCCAAATTAAGGGGAGAGTAAAATAAAATCTACAATTCAACACAAAAATTGAGACATGCACCAGTGCTCTGATTGTATATATTCTCAGTGGTGCAAATTCAAACATATTCCATTGCATTGGCAGATTATATTCCAGACTTGAAATAATTTTGGGTAAAACTAGTTTACATTTTGTGTTTTGTTTAAACTATTTATCAGTTCTTCTGGATTAGTTCGTTAAAAGAATCGTTCACCCAAAAATTCAAATTCTGACTTTATTTACTAACCTTCTATGCCGTTCCAAACCCACATTTCTTTCTTTTTTCCATGAAACATAATAAGAGAAATTCTGAGGTAAGTTTGATATTTTCCGTGCTGTCAACTCAAGTCACCTTTATTTATATAGCGCTTTATACAATACAGATCATTTGAAAGCTGCTTCACAGTAATAGAAAAATAACAGAATCTTTGCAAACTTCATCAAATATGAGACAAATTCATATTCTGCTGTAAAACAGCTCTAAAAAGACAATAGCATAATTCAGCTCAAGTCAGTTTAGTGTTGATTCAGTTCAGTTCAATAACTGTGTAAAGTTATAATTAAGAGATTAGTGATATAAGATATAAGCAGCACTACAGAAGGCAGTGGTGTCATGTTGAATTACGGTAACTTAGTTCAGTAACAGTGTCAATGTTGCAAAATTCATCAATTATGAAACAAAGTCGGATCCAGCTAGAGGAGCTCTACAGAAGACAATAGTGTCATCATCCAGCTCAATTCAGTTCAAGTTTTGCTCTCATCCCATAGTGTCAGTGCAGTGAAATTGATAATATTACTGAAAATTATATAGAATAAATGAATAACGCCCAGTTTCACAGACAAGGCTTAAGCTAGTCCTGGACTAAAATGCATGTTTGAGCTGTTTTAACTGAAATCAACTTGCACTGACATTTCTTAAAATATGTCAGTGCCGTTGTTTGGTCTCAAGATGCACATCAGTAATGTTTTTTTTCTAAGGCACGTTTATAAAAGCTACTTAAATGTCCTAATTGAACTAAGGCCTAATACTGGCTTAGTCTGTGAAACCTGGCCTAGGTGTCTTTTGCTTGAAAGCCTCAGTCCCCATTCTTTGCACAGTGACTGCATGGAAATAAGCTACAAGTGTTCTTCAATACTACTCAACAACTACTCATTTTGGGTTCCATGAAAGAATGAAAATCTTACAGGTTTGGAACATCATGAGGGTAAGTAAATAATGCCTCTTTTTGTAATCTGTTTGTTTCTATACACCTCTCAGCCCTTGATGCACGAATGAATGCATTCCTCTGCTGTTCACTTCTCCATGGCACATAACTGCACATCACATCAAGGGCCAAGCATCTCTCACCCTCACGCTAAGCATAGCTGGGCTAAGTTTAGATCCAGTTTATATGTAAATCAAGCCTGAATGAAAATCCACTTTTTTTGTGGTCTCACCTTCAAAGTTTGGCTTTTAGTGAGAGTAAAGTCCTGGTAAAAGTTAAAGAAAAGGGGAGGGAATGCACTTTGCAACCCCTCTAGGCTGCTAAATATTCTGGGACACTGGGCAAAACTCAGCTCCGAATAAATTTTCGGAGTGTGTTTTCTCTCGCCTTTTAAAAGAAGTGGTCTTGGAGGTATTGAAATACCTCGCATTGTCATGTGTTGTACAGATGTTGGGTGAAGCAGACAGAACTCAGAGCCTAGAGAAGGGATTGAAGCTGACATGTATTTATCCCATCTACCTTTTTTCAAGCATTCGAATAATAACAGATATCCGTAAGAGTTTTTTGTCTGAACTGATGTCCATCTGTAATCGCTTTCAACAACATATTATTGGCTTTCAATGATGATGTGGGCCGAATTAGTTTGTGTTAGCACCGTTTACAATTTCTCACACGCACCTTTGCTTTGTTCCATTTCTTTTCTGTGTGCTTTCAATGATGTGCGTAGGTTCCGAGCCGTAAACCTCGAAAAAGTTCAAAACAATGAGGATAAGATGCTTTCCGCCAGGACATGGACTTGCGCAGAGAGCACTGAAAATAGAACGCTTCGCTATGGTCGACTGGGCGCAGCCAGTACAAGATGCAGTTCACCAGAGAGCCAACAGGGACAAATCAACACCAGAGCCGAGGTGCAATGTTCTGTAAAGGCCAATCGTCTTGTTTATTTCCTAGCCCGTGTTTTGCACAGACAGATATGTAAATGTTTACACGTGCAGAAGACTGTAGGGCTTGGGGAGACGAGTGAGCCGAGCCCTTCAACTCTGACCTCGGGTGGGTCACCTCCCATTTGGATGGTACTGTATGAACTCGGAGCCCTTTCTGCCTGGTTTCAAGCACAGATGTTCCTGAGACATCGCCTGAGAGCGATAGATCAGGTCCATTTGTCATTTTCTTAATCATTATGTTACGCCCATAGAGTTCGTCCCTGAGGAAGCATCACCATGGAACACACACAAACAGAGACTGCAGCCCAATCCCGAATGTGGTGACAAGCTAGACGGCCTTTTTTTGCGGAGCTCCAGACTAGAGGTGTTGCATATTCCGCATGCCTGAACGCTCACAGGATTACCAATGGGGCAAATAATGGGTTTTGGCTTCGCGACGACAGGCTATTTGAATAGCGATGTCGTGCATCAGTCTTTTTCAAACAACTCTGTGCTCCCAGCGTTAATGTTTACGGATCGCTCGCTGGTGTTTTCCTCCCGGCTACAGACTTTTTAATGAAAACTCTGCTTCTGGCCCTGTGCTAGTGTGTATGATTAAACATCTGTCCCTTTGAAACGCATGTCTGCGAGACGAATTATTCGATACTGGAGGTCGAGGAAGGAGGGGAGCGGAATCTAGCACGGCTGGATGTAAACACTCAGCTCAAATGCCCGGCCGTCCTTCTCAGGCGATAATTATTCCACTGATAGATTGATCGAGTGATGTGTTGTTTGTTAAGAGCACAGGTCGGAACTGCGTGACGTGAGTTGGAGTGGGAATGACAGATTGTTGGATCGCTGTGCTGTCCTGTGTCCACAACATGTGTTTTTTAACTGCTTTTGGGGTGGTCAGGGTTCGCATCGCACGGCAGCGCGATTCAGATCATGTGTGAGGGAAATCGGTTACATCCAAACAGATGCGGGGAGAGAAACATGATTCTTAAATAAAATTTAGAAAGAAAAAAAAAAAACGTTCTACAGTATGTAAATTTCCTATATAAATTAGATTCCACTTTGTTCACAAAAGCGCAATTTGGCCACCACAATTAAAGAGATAGTTCACCCAAAATGTTTAATTCTGTCATAATTTACTCACCCTGAAGTTGTTCCAAACCTGTATGAATTTCTTTCTTCTGCTGAACACAAAAGAAGAACATGTATACAAGAGAATATGGGTAAACAAACAGGTGAAAAAAATCAGGTGCAAACATGCTTCCGTTATACAGTGTTTAGTGATGTAAATTTAGTTTTTCTTTGTTCGCAAAAGCAGTATTTGGCTGCCACAATTAAGTTCAAGTGAGCTTTATTGTCATCCCCATTGACTTCCATAGTATGGGTGAAAAAAATACTATGGAAGTCAGTGGGGCCTTGTTTGGTTACTGACATTCTTCAAAATATCTCCTTTTGTGTTCAACAGAACAGGGTTTGGAACTTTAGGTTGAGTATATGATGACAGAATTTTAATTTTTGGGTGAACTATCCCTTTAATGATTACAATACAGATGCTGTATTTATATTTGGTAAAAAAAAAAAAAAAAAAAATATTTGTAAATTCGTTTTTGCTTTCTTCGTGAAAGCAGTACTTGGCTGCCACAATTAAGTTCAAGTGAGCTTTATTGTCATTCCACTACATGTAGAGACATACAAGGGAATGAAAAAGTGCCTCACTGGACCGCGGCGCTACATATAATCATAGATATATAAACATATAAAACATAAAGAAATATATAAACATATAACCTACATATACATCTACAGTGAACGTGATTTGATCAAGTACAACATGTTCCTGGGTCAACATCTTTGTTGATCCTGGAACAACATTCAAAACAACCAATCAGATTTGAGGGACAAGTTTACAGTTTATGTCAAGTTTAGGCTTACAACTAGGGTTAGGTGCTTCTACATCAGTGTTATTCACCTATCATTTCCCTCTGATTTTAGGGATAAATTAGGGTAGGGTTAGGTTTAGGGGTAGGGATAGGATTAGGACTAAATTATCAGACAGAAATGTTGTTCCAGGATCAGCAAAATGTCCAGGAACATGGCAAGAAACAGTGCAAACAGAGACAGTGCACGATGAGAGAAAAGTAATTAAGTGTCTAGTGCACAACAGGGAGAGATGAGAGTATTACCGAAGCTGGATGGTTTGTAAGGCCCACTCATATGAGTATATGAGTAGCCTACTCGCTGAACATAAAAATTTTATTTTTTTTTAAATGAACAGTCCTTAGGGGACAATAGCAGCAAGAGGTTAAAGGAACAAGCCGACTTTTTGGGACTTTATAGCTTATTCACTGTATCCCACAGAGTGAGATAAGTCCATACATACCTTTTTCATCTCCGCCCAAGTAGTAGTGCTTCGCCTTCTGAGAATATAGTTCCCAGTATGTATATCGTTAGAAGATGGCTGTGTCTCATGTGACCTTGTTATTTGTACACGCTGTGACTATACAAATCACAATATGTAAATAGGAAAATGTTGGTGTTATTTTGTCACTTATTGGGAGCAGTATGCTAGCTGGAGCCATTTACCTCCAGTCTTTGTGCTAAGCTAGGCTAGCGGTTGGTGCATCAGACAGAGTTACGGCATGCACGGAGATGAAAAAGGTATGTATGGATTTATCTAACTGAATGAGCTAAAGTCCCAAAAAGTCGGCATGTTCCTTTAAGTGTGTGGTAGGGTGGGTGTTGAAATATAACAATTACACTACAGATTACACACTGCATTTAAATTTGGTAAAAAGTATGTAAATCAGGCAGATTTTCTATGTAAATATGTAAATTTCTCTCTGTTTATGAATGCAGCATTTGGTTGCCACAATTAACCGTTACATTAAATATGCACTTTGTTGATATTTGGTGAAAAAGTGCAAACTTCTGTACATAAATTAGGCTATTTTTCGATGTAATTTTCTATGTATTTATTTTAGGCAATTTTTTTTGCTATGTTCGCAAATGCTCTATTTGGCTGCTACAATTGACACTATTACAGCCTGCATAAAAAACAAAATTCTTTTAATGGAGATGTTTATGTTGAACATGGTTCAATATAGGCTATTTTTTTTACTGATCACAGTTCATTAAAGGTAGGGTAGGCAATTTTGGAGAGGCAATAGCAAGCTAGCTTTGAAAGCATGAGATCCCACCCTCCCTTCAGAGTGTCTCCAAAGCCACACCTCCTCCAAAAGACATGAACGCGCAACAGCAGAGTCTGATTACCTCATGTTACCTCATGTCTCAAAGCACAAAACATTACAATAATAATGAACGTAAACAACTTACACAGCTCTTACTTGTACCACCTGATTGCTGCAGATTAATTTAAGCGTTGATGGTGTTGACATAGAAACACACAAAAAAAACGTCATGGGTTGCCATCTCGGAATTACGGTTATGACATGGCGTGAACGCAGCATAAGCTTGTTGTTTTAGTTCAGGAGGAACTGTTAAACGTGGTTGCTGTTTGTTTACTGCACTCGGTGATTGGCTGTCCACAACTCTGCATAGCCTTAACGCGCTAATGATGTATGATGTCTGAGCGAGCAGGGTGTGCGGAGGGATGGAAATACATATGTTGACAGGCAGATAGGACATCGGACCGAAAACAATGATTGGACGAAAAAAATTTGGTCCTGAAACTTCCACAGAAGATATATGTGCACTTTTTCATATTTAGACCACATCTGTCATTGATCGCTATCAGGATGTGAAACGAGTTTTAACCAGTATAACAAAAAGAAAAACTCACCCTACCTTTAAAATGATGATCAAATGATAGACAAGAGTGAATGGTGCATTAAAAAAAAAACCTGAATGGTTCAGTGTTATTGATTGTGCCCCCTCAGTGTTATCAGCTTCGCACATGCTGCATTGATATCGCATGCAAATGTAACTTAAGTAATGTGGGCAGCAACTTCCCCCAAACAATTTGGCTAATAGAGGTCTATTAGTGGTGGGTCCCATCAAAGCCATAGAGTGTGGAACAGGAAGTGTTAACATCTGGGCAGCTGGCTTATGGCATGGCAGTGAACTGCGGCACTGAACTCTCTCTCTTTCTCTCATGTTGAGTGAAAACAAACACAACTCTCATGTTTTTGCCTGCTGTATCAGGGTTGAAGAGGTTTGTCTGGCTGTTCTGTGATCGAGCTACAACACGCTTTGCCTCTCTGACGACCCAGTCTGGTTATTGGGGGTCAGGAATGCACTGTGTTTGTTTGATTTGCATCACATTGTGTTCCCCAACATGAAACGGAACTCATTTGGAGACTAATGTGGCGGAAAACTGTCATGCAATTCGACTTGACTGGAAATTCATCTAAGCTGAGCTACATGGACCAAATAAGCTAAATCAGCCATGACTGTTATTTCTGTCGGTATAATATGACTGATTAGTAACATTTTGTCACTTTGTTGTCTAAAATAAATTAGTTTTTACTGTTTTGCTTGATTTAGTTGTCAACGGAATGCTTATGGTGGCCGAAAAAAGGTATTTGAACACTGAAGTATGACATAAAACTGTATAAATATTAATGCATAAAATATCGGACCAATTTAGGGCGAATATTGAGCTAATTTCCCGACCGGAATCAATAAAGTAACTATATATCTACAGTGAGGAAAATAAGTATTTGAACACCCTGCTATTTTGCAAGTTCTCCCACTTGGAAATCATGGAGGGGTCTGAAATTGTCATCGTAGGTGCATGTCCACTGTGAGAGACATAATCTAAAAAAAATAAAATCCAGAAATCACAATATATGATTTTTTAACTATTTATTTGTATGATACAGCTGCAAATAAGTATTTGAACACCTGTCTATCAGCTAGAATTCTGACCCTCAAAGACCTGTTAGTCTGCCTTTAAAATGTCCACCTCCACTCCATTTATTATCCTAAATTAGATGCACCTGTTTGAGGTCGTTAGCTGCATAAAGACACCTGTCCACCCCATACAAACAGTAAGAATCCAACTACTAACATGGCCAAGACCAAAGAGCTGTCCAAAGACACTAGAGACAAAATTGTACACCTCCACAAGGCTGGAAAGGGCTACGGGGAAATTGCCAAGCAGCTTGGTGAAAAAAGGTCCACTGTTGGAGCAATCATTAGAAAATGGAAGAAGCTAAACATGACTGTCAATCTCCCTCGGACTGGGGCTCCATGCAAGATCTCACCTCGTGGGGTCTCAATGATCCTAAGAAAGGTGAGAAATCAGCCCAGAACTACACGGGAGGAGCTGGTCAATGACCTGAAAAGAGCTTGAACCACTGTTTCCAAGGTTACTGTTGGTAATACACTAAGACGTCATGGTTTGAAATCATGCATGGCACGGAAGGTTCCCCTGCTTAAACCAGCACATGTCAAGGCCCACCTTAAGTTTGCCAATGACCATTTGGATGATCCAGAGGAGTCATGGGAGAAAATCATGTGGTCAGATGAGACCAAAATAGAACTTTTTGGTCATAATTCCACTAAACGTGTTTGGAGGAAGAAGAATGATGAGTACCATCCCAAGAACACCATCCCTACTGTGAAGCATGGGGGTGGTAGCATCATGCTTTGGGGGTGTTTTTCTGCACATGGGACAGGGCGACTGCACCGTATTAAGGAGAGGATGACCGGGGCCATGTATTGCGAGATTTTGTGGAACAACCTCCTTCCCTCAGTTAGAGCATTGAAGATGGGTCGAGGCTGGGTCTTCCAACATGACAATGACCCGAAGCACACAGCCAGGATAACCAAGGAGTGGCTCTGTAAGAAGCATATCAAGGTTCTGGCGTGGCCTAGCCAGTCTCCAGACCTAAACCCAATAGAGAATCTTTGGAGGGAGCTCAAACTCCGTGTTTCTCAGCGACAGCCCAGAAACCTGACTGATCTAGAGAAGATCTGTGTGGAGGAGTGGGCCAAAATCCCTCCTGCAGTGTGTGCAAACCTGGTGAAAAACTACAGGAAACATTTGACCTCTGTAATTGCAAACAAAGGCTACTGTACCAAATATTAACATTGATTTTCTCAGGTGTTCAAATACTTATTTGCAGCTGTATCATACAAATAAATAGTTAAAAAATCATACATTGTGATTTCTGGATTTTTTTTATAGATTATGTCTCTCACAGTGGACATGCACCTACGATGACAATTTCAGACCCCTTCATGATTTCTAAGTGGGAGAACTTGCAAAATAGCAGGGTGTTCAAATACTTATTTTCCTCACTGTAAGTGGTAACTGCAAACAAACAATGCCAGAACTATTCTCAGAACTAACTTCTCTTTTTGAGGTGTGACTTCATTATCAAAGTACTTTTCAATGCCACATACATCTGATGTGCTGCAGTTGACCTCGACACAGATAGGCTAAAATTCATTGTTGTTTTGTAAATGTACTTCATGACTAGAGTTACCCTGTAATTGCTATTGGTCAAGTCCAGGATTGGTTTAGTGAAAGTATTTGGCATAATGAAGCAAATGGGAAAAGATTCCATAACAAGAATTTAAATGGCTTTTTAATAATCCAGTTTAATGTGGTCAACCACAATGTTTCTTTTAGAGAAATTTTAAGAATTTTTATATTCCTACATTCCCTAACATAAAATCGTCTCGCTGTCACTTGTATTTAACTTGGATGCTTTAAAGTTCCCTAAATTGTTGACGAGTGCAGATTTCTTTGCTGTTTTGACAGGTTTCGTATTGATCCTTTCGTATTTGACATGCATTTGTAATTGGTTCAGTTTTTTATGCAACTTCAAGGTTGTAAAAAAGTTTTTTGTTGTTGTGTGATGTAACTGTATATGTTTCAAATGCTTAGCAACGCCCCCCAAAAGTTGTTATCAGGGTACACAATCGGAGTAACTGCCAACAGACGTTAGATTTAGCCTAAGATGTAGCCTTACAAAAAGAGTCTTTAGCTCAATTCCTGGAAATCCTTGCCAGTTTGATGATTAGCGTTGCAAGGGTGGGACAGCTTTATTTCTGACCTTTTCTGAGCAAATAACAAAAGCATGACAATGATTAGATGCCATTACCCTGATGATATTGTCAGTGGCAAGCGTTTAATGCGTTTGCTGTGCACAAAAACTCTGCACTTATTTTATTAGTAAGAGATGAATTATTACATTACAGCCACTTCACAGTTTATTATTTGATACGACAAGGTCATTTTTGGCCAAACAAATGGAAGATGTTTTTTTTCTGAGGGCTTTGTCAGAAAATGACTACCAAGGTTCATAAACATACAGTAAACAGTTGCTTATATCTGGTTGCATCACTTGAGTGCTAATGCAACTGGTCATAACTCTGCAAGATTTAAAGGTCGCAATGGGTTTGTCTGATCCTCACAGACACCCTAATCTGAAATGTGTGATTCAGAACATAATGGAAGGAATTATGGGTGTTATTAGGTCTGCGTGCATCTAAACATTGTAGTCATCCCAACTTAGTTATCTCACTAACTTGCACTGGCCAAAATTTACAGCACTGGCCAAGATTAAATTTCAGACACCACATGCTCACTGTAATAAGCATGGGATGCTGCAAAAAAGGCCAGACTTGACATCTCGAGGATCGCTTGTTTTTGTATAACCGTGTTGACATTAATGAGATACTTTGTGCACTTGATTTCCATCTTAAATCTGTGTCCTAATTGTGGTCATGGTCAGCCTCTTTAAGTATACCCTGCATACTTGTACATCATGTACCCTGATGATTTCCTCAGATTTTTTGCTATCGTTGCATCTTACAATTCCTTTGACGACCAGTAGAGGGCAGTGTGACGCGAGACCTTTACATTCAGTCTTGGCTCTTGATTGAGTCCCTGAAAGTACTGAAGTATCTGCACAGTTCATTCTAGGAGTAGAGAATCGTGACTTTCATACGATATTTCTTTAATTATTTTGGAAGAATCTTAAGTTTATTTGCAACTATTTTTTAGGAACACTATTTTACAAATGATTAGTTTATTAATGCCTTATACTGGCAGTTGTGAAGTTCCCCTATAGGGAAAAGCTATGAAGATCAAATGTCTCTTAGGGATTCCTAGTATTTTATTCTTGCCCTTTGAACGCTGCATACCCATGTAGACCATTGCAACCAGCCCTCCACACATTTGCCCATTCTATGTTTACTTACCAGAATCATAAAATAAACACTGCACTGGCTTCACTGTAATCAACCAGTTATGTACACAAGTAGTTTAGTTATTTCATGGAGTGTTTAAAGGGATTTTGCATTCCAGACAGCTGATTAAAAACACACAGTCTCCAACAATATATCCACCTTGTATTCTGGAATATGATAAGTTTTCAATAATCAGGCTGGTCATTATATTTTCCTCATACATATATATATATATATATATATATATATATATATACAGTGAGGAAAATAAGTATTTGAACACCCTGCTATTTTGCAAGTTCTCCCACTTAGAAATCATGGAGGGGTCTGAAATTGTCATCGTAGGTGCATGTCCACTGTGAGAGACATAATCTAAAAAAAAAAAATCCAGAAATTACAATGTATGATTTTTTAACTATTTATTTGTATGATACAGCTGCAAATAAGTATTTGAACACCTGAGAAAATCAATGTTAATATTTGGTACAGTAGCCTTTGTTTGCAATTACAGAGGTCAAACGTTTCCTGTAGTTTTTCACCAGGTTTGCACACACTGCAGGAGGGATTTTGGCCCACTCCTCCACACAGATCTTCTCTAGATCAGTCAGGTTTCTGGGCTGTCGCTGAGAAACACGGAGTTTGAGCTCCCTCCAAAGATTCTCTATTGGGTTTAGGTCTGGAGACTGGCTAGGCCACGCCAGAACCTTGATATGCTTCTTACAGAGCCACTCCTTGGTTATCCTGGCTGTGTGCTTCGGGTCATTGTCATGTTGGAAGACCCAGCCTCGACCCATCTTCAATGCTCTAACTGAGGGAAAGAGGTTGTTCCCCAAAATCTCGCAATACATGGCCCCGGTCATCCTCTCCTTAATACAGTGCAGTCGCCCTGTCCCATGTGCAGAAAAACACCCCAAAGCATGATGCTACCACCCCCATGCTTCACAGTAGGGATGGTGTTCTTGGGATGGTACTCATCATTCTTCTTCCTCCAAACACGTTTAGTGGAATTATGACCAAAAAGTTCTATTTTGGTCTCATTTGACCACATTACTTTCTCCCATGACTCCTCTGGATCATCCAAATGGTCATTGGCAAACTTAAGACGGGCCTTGACATGTGCTGGTTTAAGCAGGGGAACCTTCCGTGCCATGCATGATTTCAAACCATGACGTCTTAGTGTATTACCAACAGTAACCTTGGAAACGGTGGTCCCAGCTCTTTTCAGATCATTGACCAGCTCCTCCCGTGTAGTTCTGGGCTGATTTCTCACCTTTCTTAGGATCATTGAGACCCCACGAGGTGAGATCTTGCATGGAGCCCCAGTCCGAGGGAGATTGACAGTCATGTTTAGCTTCTTCCATTTTCTAATGATTGCTCCAACAGTGGACCTTTTTTCACCAAGCTGCTTGGCAGTTTCCCCGTAGCCCTTTCCAGCCTTGTGGAGGTGTACAATTTTGTCTCTAGTGTCTTTGGACAGCTCTTTGGTCTTGGCCATGTTAGTAGTTGGATTCTTACTGATTGTATGGGGTGGACAGGTGTCTTTATGCAGCTAACGACCTCAAACAGGTGCATCTAATTTAGGATAATAAATGGAGTGGAGGTGGACATTTTAAAGGCAGACTAACAGGTCTTTGAGGGTCAGAATTCTAGCTGATAGACAGGTGTTCAAATACTTATTTGCAGCTGTATCATACAAATAAATAGTTAAAAAATCATATATTGTGATTTCTGGATTTTTTTTTTACGATTATGTCTCTCACAGTGGACATGCACCTACGATGACAATTTCAGACCCCTCCATGATTTCCAAGTGGGAGAACTTGCAAAATAGCAGGGTGTTCAAATAGTTATTTTCCTCACTGTATATATATATATATATATATATATATATGTGTATATATGTATTTATATATTTATATATTTATTTAATATAGAATTTTTGATTGTATTTTTGATTGTTGTTGTATTTATCTTTTGTTTTATTTTAATTTTATATTTAATTTATTGTATTATTGAATTGTATTTCATTTTATATTTGATTTTTAATATTCATAATAAGTTATTATGAATATTGATATGCACAAAGCCTTTGAGTTATTATGTGATTCCAGCTTCTAAACATGGGAAATTAATAATTTCCTCCAATTTTGTAACCACATTTAGATGACGGAGTGAGTGTGCATAACCCGAGTAATATATGAACAACTCCCTGGCAACCTAATAGAGCAGAGGAAAGGGAGGAGAGGCCGCATGTCTTTTTACGAAAAAGAGGAAGACCCCACCCCACCCCCCCTTCCCGTCCCTCTTCTGTCTGGACACTCGTTCTTCTTCCTGTTTAAAGAAAGGGAGGATGAGAAAGACGGGGGTTAAAACTTGAATAGAAAGACTGTGAGACTAAACTAATGCTTTCTTCTTGCTCATCTGACCTTTGGCCCAAATAAAAGGTGTGATAACTGAGGCTGGTCCAGTTTTGACTGAGGTTAATGTGAAGGGACCCCATGGCTTCCACATGTCACATGACGCCAAGCAAAGAGTAAGTTTGAACAGTTTGAAAGAACCTTTCTCAAAATTGCTGACCATGTCTTTTTTAGGCTAACAGGAAAACTTGCTAACAGGATATCCATAATTATCTGCCCATATGTGGCCAAAATATAAAGGTATCAGAGTAAAGGGGTCTATTGTGTGTGTACACTGCACAAAATGGTGTTCTTTTTTTCTAGTACAAATATCAAAAAATTCTTAAAGTCCCCCTGTAGTCAGTAATTCATTGTAGTCACTTAAAACTCATCTTTGATCACCAAAATGATACTTAAATGTTTTTCATTGAAAAAAAATGTTCATGCCTCACAATAGCTTGAATGTAACTCTACACCCTTGCCTCGTTTAGTATACGCGGTTATATGAATATTCAAATTAGCCGCCCCCATCTCCACTCACTCACACCAACTCAGAGATCCACTCGTTGACGATCACACGTTGAACTGATTGGTTACAAGGTAGTTTGTGACATCAGAAACACCAGCGATTTCAAACCGTCTTTGTTTTACTGCAGTTTTAAGGAGAAAATACTCAGCAATAGTGTTGACTCATGAATTTACACATGGTTTGTCTTAAAGTATATTAGAAACACCATATAGACATATAAACAACATTAAAAGCTTGATTTTCACCACAGGGGGACTTTAAAACAAGAAACAATATCTGCCAATGGGGTCTCAAAAAGAATCTTGTTTTTCCTTTGAATTAGGTTTATTTTTCTGACCCCATTGGCAGATATTTTTCCTTGCTTAAGCTGTACTGGAAAACAAGACAAAATTACTGAGGGAGAATATAATTTTTTTTGCATTGTAAGCCTTTGTATAGACCAGAAGAAAGGTTTTAAATGGATGCCCACTCCAGAGGATTGTTTGTGGAAGCCCTTCCTGTTAAAACGCCCACTTATTCTGCCTCATCCTGTTCATCATGGTGAAACAGGCCATGCTTGTTTTAATAGGTTAGTGAATCAGTAGTTGGAAGAACAAATTCCCTGCCAATTGTCATCTGAAAAAAATCTGTCTACGTGGTGGTTGAAAACCAAGATCGCCATAACAGAATGAATCACTTCCCACTATAGTCGACCAGTATTTTCAGGGACGTTGGGCAATTGTGAACTTTCTGAAAGTTAGTGAGACGTATGCTAAACGTTAGCCGCCCGGGGATGCCTTGGTACGTAATCCCTTCTAGGGTCTGCAGGCAATTAGGAGATGTTCTTTAGAGATTGTAGCGTGGCCGCTGCCTTCCAGCTCAGGGAACCGATGACAGATTAATTTGACTTTAGCTCTGCAACTCCGAGGCCCAGACGGCTGGAAATGGCTAGCGTGGGAGAGAGTGGCAGTGTGCGCGGATTTCCTGCCATGCTCTTGCCTCCTGGAGAACGTTCTCCCAGGAGAGGAATGAAAGGCGAACTGAGCTGAGTGCTTCCTCTGTGCAGGGTTGCAGCTGCTTGACTGAGGTTTTTTTTTTTCTTCGACAAGTGCTTTGTCAGCATGCCACAACGGCCCGAGTGGTGTGAAGGGTTTGCAATGACAATGGAAGTCTGACTCGGGCCAAAGAGCGAATAACACTTGAGCATGCTCTAAGCCCTCAGTACTAACATGTCTTTAACTTAAAGAGGTTGTACAGTGACACAATAGAACGAATGAGTGCTCTATACTGAACAAATGTCATAAATGTGAGAAACAGTATCTCAAAGGTTGGTTAAATTCAGGAAGTCATGTTGTTTTTTGCTGAAGGGTGGAATATTAAATGGAAGTATCTAACATTGTATGTGGTCTTAGATGGTTGCATCTTTTGTATCGTGGTTTTATGGTATTGCTTATGCCTTAATAAAAAGCTGAGGGCTCAAACTTCCCCTGAGAAATGAGCCAATGGAGGTTTTGAGCTTCTAGCATTTCCTGTGATGCTAACCACGACATTGATTTACAAATCACAAACAACCACAAATCACGAAGTAAATCGGCATCGTCTGGGTTATATGCATGTCTTTTAACCAAATTTGTTGGAAACTCTGACCTAAAATGATACCCTTCATTAAGTGCAGGGTTGCAATTTGCATTGAAATGTTGTATGTCAGCTCTTTGGTTGTCTTATGTTGACTAAGAAGATCTCTCGGTTTAGTCAGTTTGAAGAAAAGAAATGTTGTGTTACTGTTCAGTGCATATGCAAAAAAAACCAGGCCTGAAAAAAGTATTTACATTTTAATTCAAATATATTTAGATTTTATATATACAATCATGCTCGAAAGTTTGCATACACCTTGCATCATACAAAATGGGAATTTATAAAAATTACCCTGTTCAAAAGTTTACATACCCTTGATTCTTAATACTGTGTGTCGTTACCTGAATGACCTTTGTGATGGTTGTTCTTGAATCCCTTGTTTGTCCTGAGCAGTTAAACTGTCCAATCTTCTTCAGAAAAAAGGTTCTTCTATTCTATAAGAACCAAACTCTTCAGTTTTCCAGCATCTTTTGCATATTTGAACCTTTTCCAGCAGTGACTGTATGATTTTGAGATCCATCTTTTCACACTGAGGACATTTGAGGGACTCAAACACAACTATTAAAAAATGTTAAAACATTCACTGATGCTCCAGAAGGAAATACGATGCATTAAGAGCCGGGGGGTGAAAACTTTTTGAATTTGAAGATCAATGTAAATTGTACTTCATTTTCTTCCAGAAAACATGTAATTATCTTCTGTTGCTTCCGAAGGGCAGTACTAATTCAAAAAATTGGATATTTAAAATTTGGACATCTTCATCCTATTCAAAAGTTTTCACCCCCTGGCTCTTAATAATGCACCGTGTTTCCTTCTGGAGCATCAGTGAATGTTTGAACCTTTTTCAATTGTTGTGTCCCTCAGTTGTCCTCATAGGCCTCGTTTACACTGCAGGTCTTGATGCCCAATTCTGATTTGTTGCCTATATCCGATTTTTTTGACCGTCCGTTTACACGTTCTTTCAATTGTGACCCATATCCAATTCACGTGTTTACACTTGCCATACTATCTGAAACATCGCGCATGCTTAAAGGGTTAAATTATCTTGCACAGATGGACGAACGCAAAATATGATTGATGCTAGCTCTGCGATATGCGAAGTTCGCCAAACATCACCATGATTTGAGGCGGAGGAGGACGAAAAGTGCCATCATTGCAGCCTGTGCATATGCTTCAGATATTGTGTGCGAGAGAGATCTCAGGACTGGTGGGAGCATATTGTGTTTAAATGTTGGCTTTAACGAGGAGCAGTGGGTCCGAAATTTTAGGATGAGCAAGCCAACCTTTGATATGTTGTGTCAACGTTTGTCCACATTACTCTCCTACGACGACACAACGTTTCGTCGGGCCATCCGTCCCTTTGCTGATGCGCGTCGGGGTTTCTCTCGTCATTAAACCGCGGAGACGTTGCCTAATGCCTCAGAAAATTTTTCCTGTTTAAACTGTCATAGAACACATCCGATCTGTGTCACATATGAGCAAAAAATCGGAATTGGGTCACATTTCACTGACAGTATAAACGAGGCCTATGTGCCTAATAGTCTTTTTTTAGTGCAGTACTTTCAGAAAACTTCACAATAATCTGTTGCAGCATAAATTCCCATACTGGGAACAGAATGGACTTGTCTGTACTACAAACCGGTATCTACAATTATCTCAAGCTCCTACATTGTCCGTGAATCTTCAGTTTTGGGGGTGCTTGCAAAAGAGAATGTGGCAGTGTAATGGGATATTTTATTAAGAAGTTGAACAACTAAAGAAATTGTATTAGTTATTGGTGTTGTCTTTGACTTGAACTTTTGTAATCGTACTGTACAACACTGTTTTAATAGCTCAATCAGTCGTTAGATTGAATAAAGTGGACTAAAATGTCTTAACATTTACCTGATAATCTAATCTGGCAAAATAATGCATTTTTTACCCTACATGTTCGCTTGTATATGACTCATTTAGTTCTGCAAAAGTCCAGATAAAGGTTAAGATTCTGAACCCTATATGGACCTTTCGCGTAGATCCAGCATGGGTGACATAATTGGAATAACAACAGCCCATTTTTGGATGACTATGTCATCAACACTTCGAGAACACCAGCACCCACAGAATTTTCTCCACCTGAGCTAAGAGTGCTGATTTTAACATTTTCAAACCCAACAACCTCTAACAGGAAATACATTTATTCCACACCTATAAAACCGGTTCCCATGTGTCACATGATAGAATTAATGGGTTAAGAAAAGCATTACAACTCCTCAGCACCATCAGTATGGATGCACTGAGGGATGTTTGAGGAATGCAATGGTTTTAAACACTGAACAGATGACCGATAACATGTGTTTGTGCGTGATGAGATGAAATTTAAACTACAGTGCTCAAACAAAAGGACAAAATGTTTATTGTAAATGTGAAAATGCTACCTATATAAACCAGTGAACACTGAACAGATGACCGACAACATGTGTTTGTGCGCGATGAGATGAAATTTAAACTACAGAGTTCAAACAAAAGGAAAAAATGTTTATTGTAAATGTGAAAATGCTACCCATGTAAACCAGTGAAAATTGGATTAGTTTGTTCGTTGAAAGAGGCAAACAAAACTGAATTAGACTTGGACCGGCACAACGAAACATTTGAATAATCACACATGGCTCAGTGTTTACCTGTTTATGCTTTCAGATAATCTCAGGGTTGTCTAGATCAGTAGTACTCGAGCATTTTGTACCATGTCTGATGCAGTGGGCCTCATTGGGCTTTAATTATGAGAGGCACAAATTTATATGAAACATTTTTTTTTTACATTGTACATAAAATATGTTAAGTATTTAAAATTTGTAGAATCATGTGGTCCGCGACTATTGGTACAAGTGCAGTTTGAGGAGTGATAAAAACATTGAACTAGCCCTTTAAGATATAACTCTTTGTCTTCTCTTTAAAACTAATTAATTTGCTCACAGATTTATATCAATGATCTAAACTACATGTATGCCATTGTCCATAACTCAAAGTGATTACAAAACATGCCATAAAAATTAAACGAAAATCCAGGATTTGCTTAAATGGGTGGATGCCATGTGACAAACCAATGCTAAAGTTCACAAAAAAAGCCCCTTTGGGCCATTACAAAGATTATTTTATATAGCATCATTATTTCACAGGCACAGAGGAGGTTGTCTTAACTGCATTTGTAATATGCACTGCATAGCTGGAATGAAGAGTAATCACTATTTTTGGAAATGGAATTCTAGTGTCACTTTTCAGTTTGGATAGGCGAAAAAGGTGCAATGTGCTGGCAGACCGCAGCGGCATTTAAGTAAGAGCACCAAATAATCAGACTGTTAAAAGAAATGGGATTCTGGCAAATGCACTCTGAATTAATTCCCTCTCCCTGTCACATCCAATAGACTTTAATGGAATACTGAGAGGTAGAGGAATTCACCAGTGTTCTATATATTAATTTTAAATTGGGTATAAAGAACAAGTTTACTGCATACAGTACCTAACAATGCTATTCTCAGGCTGTTAGCGTATTACAGCATGTGCTGTGGGACTTCTGGAGGGGGCTAGAATCTAGGAACTGGAGAATGGTGCTGTTTTCAATTAGCATGCCAGTCTGAATGGTATGTCCGGCTGACTGGGCTTTACAAGCGGCGAAACACAGGGGTCTATGGGAGTCGTGCATGCCGGCCTCTATCAGCACCCCTGCAACCTGTTCTGAAAAAGAGCCTTGCCTTGCCTTACATACTCCACAAAAGTTCAGTTCACTTACAATATATATGTGACCCTGGATCACAAAACCATCACAAGGGTAATTTTTTTGAAATTGAGAGTTATGCATCATCTGAAAGCTGAATGAATAAGCTTTCCGTTGATTTATTGTTTGTTAGGATAGGACAATATTTGGTCGAGATACGACTAAACATCTGGAATCTGAGGGTGCAAAAAAAAAAATCGAAACATTGAGAAAATGGCCTTTAAAGTTGTCCATTTATGTTCGTGATTGTGCTGCATCCACTCACAAAAATAATGTTTTTATATATTTGCGGTAGGAAATTTACTAAATATCTTCATGGAACATGATCTTTAGTTAATATCCTAATAATTTTTGCCATAAAAGAAAAATCAATAATTTTGTCCTATACAATGTATTGTTGGCTATTGCCACAAATATACCCGTGCAACTTGTGACTGGTTTTGTGTTCCAGGGTCACATATTGCCATACATTACAATTTTGGGATGGATGGATGGATGGATGGATGGATGGATGGATGGATGGATCGATCGATCGATCCATCGATCGATCTACTACGAAGCCAGACGTCTCGCTCCTGCTGAAGTGAATTCCAGGAACAAATAAGGCAGGTCATACAGTTCATTACCAATTAGACGACTTTATTATACCCCTTTAAAATCCAGATTATTTATTCTATAGATTGAGTTCCACCGAGCAATGAGCAAATAAACCGAATTGAAAACAGCCAGACAAGTTCAGCGTCCAGCTGTGATAAATTATATAAAAATTTGAGCATGGAGATAAATGACACTTTAACAGAGCTGATTTACTGTGGAATCAGTTGCCATGATTCGCAAACCTTTTACAACTTCATCAGATATAGTTTGTGTAATGTCATTCAGTTCTTTCTGAGCAATATTGTCAAGTGCTGAAAAGCCTTTTTATTTATTTTAATATGGAAGATTGTTGCTGTCTTACATTGTTTGTCTTAGATTGATTTTCTTTTGGTTTTTCAGAGATATGGCAAGGTGTCAGATGCGTTAAGGTTAACATGATAAAAACATACTGAATTGCTCATGCCCAAGCGCTTCTCTGAGAGAATTTACTTACCAGCACATTAGCCTGGTTAATAATTTTAACCATCATCCCCGGAGCCAAACACGCTTTGGAGTCTGATGCCTTTTCATAAAGCAAAATACTTTGATTTGCCAGGCTTTAAAGGGGCTCTGAGGAAAGAGGAGGCCCTGCATGGTTGTTTGTGAGAGGCAGAATGAGCTTTTTATCCCAGTTTTTTTGGCAGCACAGCCAGCAGTAGAGGCCCTCAAAAGAGTCCATATAGAAGCCCAAATGCTCAGTAGGCTCTTCACATTTTCCCAGGCGAAAAATCCTGTGCTACTTTTGTTCCATTCGTTTGCGCAACCCGGGTAGGACGAGTGAACTTCTCTCTGGATACAGTGTTCATCGCTGATGACAGAACACACATGATTGACCATAATGTTCCAGATTATTTGAAGTAATTGAAACGTGGCCAAATCACTTGGTCAAACAGTGCTTCTTTCATGTCTATGTTATAGGTCATTAACCCTGACAACAAACTAGTTAGTTGTTTTCATCAGTGAAAACTCCAACAGAGGCCTGAAAACCTGTTTGTCCAAGTTTATTTTTTATGTTAATGTGTCTTATCTCACCCGAGTAGTGAACTTGTATAGCCAGAGACTGTATGTTTGTTGGTAATCCGTTATCAACTGCAAACAGCAAAAAATAAAGCTCCATCAGTGATAATGAATGTTAGGCTAGTGCTGAATGTATTAATCCAGAAATTAAATTATGAATAATTTGATGGCGAAATGTCAGACTTAAGGGCAGCTAGCCTGATTACCGGACACTTCTGTACTCATATGTATTGACCTTCAACAGTGATACGTGTACAACTATATGTAAGTTAGAACTGAGTCAGCTCATGAAAAATGATGATGTTTGTCATATACACATGTAAGGAGAGTATAGAAAGCAGCTGATAAAAAGTCCATTAAAAATCTTTTGGTCGCAGGTCGCTTTAGCAAGCCCTAGAGTTCATGCATTATTGATTTAAATTAAAAGTCATCATGAAATGAAAATTCGCTATGTATATTTTCTTATTGTAATTGACCATGTAATTTTAATCAATCTCATAACTCAATCGTCCAGTTGAACGATTTCTCTCTGGCGACCAATACCAGACTTCTCCAATCATTTTGTCCACTTAAACCCGCCCCTTTCTTACGATCATCTGCAAGCATCCAATCAACAACCAATGGATAGAACTAAATCCCACCCTACCAAGATCAGTTACTACTTTTTCATTGTGACTTTACCAATTTTTATTTTATTTTTGTGTGTGTGATTTTGACCAGTTTATTCAGCATCTCTTAAACCTCATTCTAAGCATGCAGATGTTCTGGTACTTCAAAATGGCTGGCAATGAACAGACACGGATTTGAAGTAAGCTTGAGTAAGTCCCTGATCGAGGTAAAAAATGAATTTGCTCATCCATAATTCAGCAGTGTGTATTTTGTGCTTAGAAATGGCTTTTGTTACCTACAGACCAAGTAAAAACAAGGGAGAGTTTTTTTTAAAAAGTGACTAGTGCATGAACTTTCTTCTGCGTCACTCTCCTACCATTCCCGTTTCTCGTAGATTATTGTTTGTCGAAAAAGATTATAGGTTGACTCGTATGATAATTTATCTCTTACTGGAACTCGTTTCCACTGACGTGATCATTAAGTCCCCTCGCAGGTCAACTTAAAACAGAGTCTTCAGGCCTCTCATGCTCTGCCCGGCAATATCTAAGCTGAGGACAGTAGTAAACCTGACACTTGTTCAAGTTGTTAAAGAAATTACTTAATCTCCAGGCAGGGGTGACTCAGTCATCTATGAAAGAGTAACATGGTGCACAAAACAAAAGGCTCGGACAGGATTAAGCTGTCAGTCTCTCATGCTATGGAGCTGGGTGCCGCTCCAGACTAATGACCTGTAACTGGGACTCAGAGGAGAGCTCTTCCCCTGCCCCAGGAAAACCAGTCTCAATTAGACAAAGACCTCCTCTCCGGAAGCTTGCAGGATGGAGTTTACCAAAACATTTACTTCCTTCCATCTAAGTTGCATCTTCCTCTACTTTACAAATTGTTTACAAAGATACAGTACATGATGAACTTTTTTTATTTCTTAAATATTGTGGCGTAATATGATCTCAGGCTGTCAAGAATAGGTTTATTGACTAATAAACTGGAGAGGAATTATATAAATGCTCACTAATGCAATTGTCTCTTAGGTTTGGACCGAAAGCTTAAATGAAGGAATTCTGCAGTCTCAGCAATATTATTTGATCACGTTTTTGGTCAGGCGGTATTTAAATTTCCAACCAACAAACAATTAGGAGTTATCAAGCCGGCAAACAACATAATAATGATGTCAGTGGAAAAGCTGTGGCCAAAAGCTAAAACTGCGGAATATCGGTCAGCTCTTGGATTGTCACTGTTGAAAAGGACTCCTTCATGACTGCACGAAAACTTCGGCATTATTGCTAACAGATGGAGAACAGAAGAAAAGCT